>NC_069382.1:196877951-197214618 GCF_027475565.1 Acinonyx jubatus | reverse complement strand
TCCGCCCACAGTCCGTGCCCCCGCGCCCTTCTCCATTTATGGCATTGCCCTCTGCCCCTCTGCTGAGCTAGAGCCCTCATGCACTGCTCTGCTGAATCTGCTTCAGAAATGAACGTGCGGTCGGGCTGGCTATGAGTCTGGCACCACCACTTGACAGCTATGCAACCTTGAACAAGTTACTTCCTCTCTCTGAGCTGGTCTCTGTGTCTTGAAAACAGAAACAACCAGAGATCCCTCGGGTAGCAAACACTCATCTCTTGATTCAGCCGCCCAGGATACGAAGCCCATTCTGATCTTTAGGGAACACGCCCACCTACCGGTCCAAGTAAGAAGCGAGGCCAAAGTCTCTCTACAGGAGCCCAAAGGCTAGACATTGACCACACCTCCCTCCCAATCTCCCGGCCTCAGCCCCGATGGCTTGCCATCAATGACAACACAGAGCAATTCAGGAGGCTTCCCTGTGCCCAGGTTTGCTTTTCCATCCCCAAGAGGACCCTGCGTCTGGGCGATTGGTGCATAAGGGGCTTGGAAGTGATTTTTTAATCAACATTTTAAGCTATGAGCATAGCCTACCGGTGGCTTGTCAGCAGCCTGGCCTTTTATAGGAAAGGATGTCCCACCCAGCTGATATTTAAAGGCCCGGAGTAGGTGATCTGGAAGGTCGTTCCTTCCTTTTCTCCATCCAAGGAGGCTCCCCGGCTGTCATACCAAGAGGAGAAGGCATGGGAAGGAATGCCGTGCAGAGAAGCACGGGAAACCTGGGGGTGGACCAGATCCTCTCCATTTACCCCCGTGTCTTAGCCTGGACAAGTTCCTTGCACCTTTCTTCCCAGAGCACAGCGTGAAGCAGATCCCAGCCAGCCAAGGACAACAGGAAATGGACCTTTTCGTCCAACCACTGAGGGCACAGGGCTCTTACACGGTCACTGATGTGTTCTAGCACACTTCACAAGCACTCATGGGCTTGCTCTGTGCTGCATGTCGGGGACCGGGGTGAATCAGACACCGACATAAGGCCCTGGTCCTACTGGATTAGCCCCCCCCCCCCCCCCATTCTAGGATGACCTCATCTCAGCTAATTACATCTGCAAAGACTCTATTTACAAACAAGTCCACCAAGGGGCTGGGGGTTAGGAGTTCAACATGTTTTTGCTGGGGGGGGGAGGCGGAGGGGACACTGTATAACCCACAACACCTACTCTGTCCTTGGCCTTGCACCTTATACACTATCTCACTTAACCTTTATCTCTTCTTGGGAGGGACTATTATTGTTGTCGTCTTACTTTCCGGGACACAGCCTCGGAGAATTTATTTTTAATTTTATTTTTATTTATTTTTAAAAAATTTTTAAATCCGAATTAGCATATAGTGCAACAGTGATTTCAGGAGTAGATTCCTTAGTGCCCCTCCCCCATTTAGCCCATCCCCCCTCCCACAACCCCTCCAGCAACCCTCTGTTTGTTCTCCATATTTATGAGTCTCTTATGTTTTGTCCCCCTCCCTGCTTTTATATTATTTTTGTGTCCCTTCCCTTATGTTCATCTGTTTTGTCTCTTAAAGTCCTCATGAGTGAAGTCATATGATTTTTGTCTTTCTCTGACTAATTTCACTAGCATAATACCCTCCAGTTCCATCCACGTAGTTGCAAATGGCAAGATTTCATTCTTTTCGATCACCGAGTAATACTCCATTGTATATATATGCCATGGTTTCTTTATCCATTCATCCATCGACAGACATTTGGGCTCTTTCCATACTTTGTTGTTGATAGTGCTGCTATAAACATGGGGGTGCATGTGTCCCTTCGAAACAGCACACCTGTATCCCTTGGATAAATGCCTAGTAGTGCGATTGCTGGGTCGTAGGGTAGCTCTGTTTTTACTTTTTTGAGGAACCTCCATACTGTTTTCCAGAGGAGCTGCACCAGCTTGCATTCCCACAGCCTCAGAGAATTGAAGTGATTCTCCCAAGTCCACAGCTGAGCTGGCTCTGCCAAGCCCAAGGACCCAAGCCTTCCAGGTTTCTCCCCTCCCTTCCTTCCTTCCATCCATCCATCCATTCAGCAAACACTTGCTGAGCTCAATCTGACCTGCACTGTGCTGGATTCTTGGGAGGCGAGGGTAAATAAAGTCAGCCTGGCTCCACGGAGCCTACAATCTAAGGAGGAGGAAACTATAAAACGTTTACATGTGTCATTACTAACTGTGATAAATGTTGCAAGAGGCAGCAAATGGGAGGAATGGACTCGGCTGTAGCTAGTTTAGCTTAGTCAGCGAAGGGCTTCTCCCAGGAAATGCTATTCTGATGGAGTCTTAGAGAACGGGAAGAACTGGGTTCTTCGTGGTCAGGAGAGGAGGGGAGGGGAGGGGAAGGGGAGTGTTCCGGGCAGAGGAATAACACATGCAAAGGTGTGGAGGCAGGAAAGGTCCTAGTGCATTCAGAAACCGAAAGCAGCGTCGGCATGGCTAGAGGATTGCAGAGGACTTTGGAGAGGTGGGGTGTGTGTGTGTGTGTGTGTGTGTGTGTGTGTGCGTACCTGCGTGAGTGTGAACAGAGTGCGGATCAAAGCCAGAGCTTGTAAGCTATGGCAGGGAAGACTAAGTCTTGGCTTTGGAGGTATTCGGAGCCTCAAGACTCGTGAGTGCCAGGTCAAATCCGAAGCCGGGAAATGTCCCCCGTTCCCGAGGTAGCCTGCCTGGGAAGCAGAGCAGTGACTCGGGAGGAGTTGGGGTTCTGAGCATGGCTCGCTGGGTGACCCCGGGCAAGTTGTGACCCTTCTTGGGGCTCCTGCCTCCTCCCTTGCAAAGCTATCGGTGCTGTGTGCACCCTCAGAACCTCTGAAGAGGGAAAGGGGGCAAGCCCTTTGGTGACCCACTGCCCTTGACCTCTGACTACATCTCAGGCTCACGTGAAGTTGCAAGTTCACATAGCGTCAGGAGCCACACTCGGGCTGAAGCTGTCTGACTCCGGGTGGCCGCTGAGGCTGTTTCCTCACCTGGGAAAGAGTATTAATAATGCACACCTTGCGCACGGCATGAGCCTTTGGAATTCTTGCTTCACCTGCATTTGCCTTCCAGGAAGGCCCTACGTATTTGTACCGTTAGCGGCAAATGCTCTTAGGGAGCACCTAGTACGCGCAGGTGCTGCGCTAAGAATTTTCACCTGTGTTGTATGTCCGAGTCACCCACCCCACAGGTGAGGACGCTGAGGCTCAGAGTGGAAGTGACTCGTCCAAGGTCATCTCTCCTCGTCTCGTGCCCTTTCCACTTCAAGCAGCCAGAGGTGCCCCAAGATGGGACAGCCCTTCTGAGGAATGGCGAGCACCTCGCAGGCGGAGTCTTCGTGCACAGCCCGATCCCTTGGCTGAGATCCTGGAGGAGATACTGAAGCACCTGCTGTGGTCTGGACAGGATGATATCCAAGGATCCTTCCAACCCTGCAAGTCTGAACAGGATTGAAGGGTGGCGAAAGAGTGCATTTACTGGGGGCGCCTGGGGGGCTCAGTGGGTTAAGCGTCCTGCTCTTGGCTTCGGCTCAGGTCACGATCTCACAGTTCGTGGGTTCGAGGCCCGCGTCAGGCTCTGCGCTGACGGCAGATTCCCTCTGTCTCTCTCAACCTCTCTCTCTGCCCCTCCCCCACTTGCGTGCGTGGAGGAGGCAGGGAGGGTGGTGATAACAGTTGGAGACCCCAGGGGCCTGGAAATTCCTGATACCACATAGGTCATCGTTGAGCCTCCTGGCTGTCCTTGCTCTCCCCCCAAGGACACTGTGCAGACCCAGTAAAAAGGGTAGCATGTGGATGCCTTGACTAGGTCAGGCTGGTGACAATGCATACGAAATGCTTCACCACCTCAGGCCAACCCAGGTCGTGTTTATCTAACTCCGAGCCCAGAGGACCAACTCCTCCACTGGTCAGATGCCTGGCCTTGGGCAAAGTCTGTTCCCTGCTCTGAGCCTTAACTTTCTCACCCATGAAGTACTTATGAAGACAAGAGTCTCCAACACCTAAGTTGTTGTGGGTCTAGAGGGAGACCGATGATCTCTGTAACAGGCTTGCTCCCTGGCCCAAAATCTGGACCACAGGAGTTAATGTTCATGATGACAATCAGGAAGGCTGGTGTCATTGCCCCGGGGCTGGCAGAGGCTTTGTTTGGTTGTCACAGACTTTGCCTGGAGAGGGAACTAGTGGCATCTATGGGTAATGCATTCGGAAAGGAGCTGAGAGATCTTTCCAGACCTGGCTGAGCAGGAGGCGCCATCATGGGAGCCACAAACAGGACACCAGCCACAAACAGGACCAGATGGTTAGACGCACAGAGCCCAAGAGCCAGGACATTTACCTGAGACTGCTGGTCAAGCTGTACAGGCTTCTGGCCAGACGAACCGGCTCCACATTTAGCCACATTGTGTCGAAGAGGGTGTTCGTGAGTCCCGCCAGCGGTGGCCTCTGTCCCTTTCCCAGATGATCAGGAGGATGAAGCTTCCTGGCCGAGAGGAGAAAACAGCTATGGTTGTAGGGACTGTAACTGACGAGGTGAGTGCCCAAAAGGTACCCGAACTGAAGGTGCGGGCAGTCGTCTCCAAGCCGCATCCTCAAAGCCGGGGGCAAGGTTCTGGCCTTTGACCAGTTGGCCCTGGACAACCCCCCACCAACGGGCTGTGGCACCGTCTTGCTCTCTGGTCCGTGCAAGGGCTGAGAAGTACACAGGCATTTTGTCAGGGACCTCAGAGAAGTCTACACCAAATCCCACAGGAGATCCAAGGGCTGGAAGTTTGAGCTCACCAGAGGCCACCCAGCCAGCTGCAGAAACTAGCCCCAGATCCTGGCTTGTTATTAAAAGGATTTTAGATGCAGGGGCACCTGGGTGGCTCAGTCATTAGGCATCCGACTTTGGCTCGGGTTATGATCTCACGGTTCGTGGGTTCGAGCCCTGCATCAGGCTCTGTGCTGACAGCTTGGAGCCTGGAGCCTGCTTCTGATTCTGTGTCCCCATCTCCTGTTCACACTTTGTCTCTCTCACTCTCTCAAAAATAAATAAACGTTTAAAGATTAAAAAAAAAAAAGTATTTTGGATGCAAATTAGAAAAAAAAAAAAAAGAAGAAGGAGCTGAGATGTTTAAAGAGGAAGGGAGGACGGCATTTGCTGGGTGTGTGCTTTCAGACTTCCCCTTCTGGTTTCCCACCAAACCTTCAGTAAAGCATATGAGCCTGACAGTGCTTTTGGAATCAGATTTGATCTTGGGGGGCATATAAAGTGGGCTTCCATCCCCCACCTTTTCAGTCTGTTCTCATCTCAGCAGCCAGCATGGTCTGATTATGGACCACATCAGATCATGTCATTCTCCTACCCTAAACCCTCTAGTAAAGGGCAGTCCTTTTGCCACAAGGCCCTCCCATCAGGCTCCTTCTGACCTGCTCTCATAAACCCCGGTGCCACCTGCAGCAGCCACATTGGTTTATGCCCTTCCCCAAGTCTGCCCAGTCAGCCTCAGGGCCTTTGCACTTGATTTGCCTCCACCTGTAATGCTCTTCCCCTGCATACCTGTGTGGGTTACTTCCACACTGAGTTCAAGGTGGGTCAGAAGTTATGAGTATTAGTTTCCTGGGGCTGCTGTAACAAAGTAGCACCAACTGGGTGGCTTAGAACAAAAGAAATTTATTCTCTTAGGATTCCAGAGGTCTGAAATCAAGGCAGCAGCAGAACCACATTCCCTCCAAAGACTCTAAGGGAGAATCCTTGGTCTCTTCCAGCTTCTGATGGTTCCAGACATTCCTTGGCTTGTGGCCACATCAGTCCAATCTCTGCCTCCGTGGCCACTGGGGCCTTCACATCGCCTTCTCCATGTGTCTGTCTTCTCCTCTTCTTATAAGGACACTGGTCATCAGATTTAGGGCCTCCCTGGACAAATCTAGAATGAGCTCACCTCCAGATCTGTCACTTAATGACATCTGCAAAGACCTCGTTTCCAAATATAGCCACATTCAGAGGTTCTGTGGACACACCTCTTGTGTCCACCGTTCAATCCACTAGATTATGTCCCTAATCGTCGTCCACGGTCATAAAATCTCACAGCCTTTCCCCTTTGCCCTGTGTTACCTGGGTTTTTCTTCCTAGCACTAGGCATCGCATGCTTCTCTGCATATTTATTTGTCTCTGGCCCTCTGCCTGCTCTAACTATGAACTCCAGGCAGGGCTCTACCTGCCAGGTGCACTGCTGTGTTCCCAGCCCCTAAAACAGGGCCTCACACACCGCAGGCACTCAAATAAGGATTCACTGAATGAATAAATAAAGATCAGAGGGTGCCAACGATTTACGGCTCTGTTTGGGTCATTCCTAAGAATTGTTACTAACAGCTCATGATGCTGCAGCGTTTACAGGGAAAACGAATATAATTGATACTCATTAACGTGGATATTATATTTATGTTTATATGCCATAATTATGTCATCATCTGATGACAATGCTTAGGTGTGCTTGGAGGAAGCTGGCATCTTCCAGAAAGAAGTGACTGTAGCTAAGGACGTACGTCAGGTGTGCTCGCGGCTCAGAGGCGGGGGTTTTGCTTCTCAGAGCCAACATGGAAGAGTTGGACAGGGTGGGTTTCTCTGCCTGGCAGTTGCATAGACTTGGGCAAAGCTCCTTTCCTGCTGAGGCCCTTCGAGCTCAGCCTGGGGGACATCGGGGGGCAGGAATGCCACCTGTCTTGCCTCTCCTGACCAAAGGCACTTTTTCCACTGCTTCCCCGGAGCTTGGGACTTCCGCAGCTGAGCTGCATCCCTCCAGAGGTAAAACGGAGAGGATCTGGGGCCACCCCTAACCCTGAGCTGGAATTCTACTCACCCTCAGCCATCATTTCCAGGAGCAGAAAGAAGGTCCCTCAAAGCATGACATCCAGGATGGAGTGTTTCCGATGGGTGGAGATTTTAGAGGCTGGGGCTGGTAGGCTCCATGCGGGGATGCTGGGGTCCCAGAAGGCGATTCTCTAGTAAGAGGGGTGGGCAGCCAGTGTAGGTGAAGGGGCTTGGCCAGGAGCCGAATGGAGCAAATTCACCCTTGCCTGCCCCCGTTCCCCTGGCACGCTGTGGTCCAGCAATACAGGGAGGCACAAGAAAGAAACCCACACTACCGAGCCTCTGCTCTGTCCCTGCATCATCTCATTTCACACTCAAAAATGCTCCCATTCGTTGTGCAAATGGGGAAACTGAGGTTCACCTTTACCAGGGTCACCTAGCATACAGACCTCGGTCCAGGTTTTGTTTCTCATGTAGTTCCGCGTTGGGCCCTCAGGCCTTCCCCCATGCTGTTCCCCAAGCTCGGGGTGCTTCTCAGCTCGGACAAACGTTCTCATCCTCCCGAGTCCGCCTCACGCGTCCTTTTGTCCAGGCAAAGGTGCTCTTCTGTCCCCCTCCCCTGCCCCGCAGCTGCCCTGTCTGTCGTCCCCATGAGACTGGGCCTGCGTGCTCCCTGTCTCCAGCACCTCCCTGCCAGCTGGCAGTCTGTGCTCAGTAAGGGCTTGTGGAACCAGGCTCGGGGCCGGCCCAAACGCCACCACCTCCAGGATGCCTTTCTGGGGCCCAACGAGACCTTCCCTCTCCACCAAGAGCTCTGTTGGCCTTGCTCCTGAAAAGCCCTACTCCATTACCGGTCTTCCCGTCTTGGCAGGATCTATTCCTGTTTATTTACTTGTCTACTGCCTGTCAACCCGCGGGTCAGGGCCTGGCCCAGAACAGAGCTTGGTGCATGGTTGGTGTTCGAGGAAGCAGACCGTTCCCGGCACCCAGAGGATCCTGGGGTGAGGGAGGGCTCTCAGGCCCATTGGAGCTGTGAGAACACGCCTGGGCCAGGAGCCGAATGGATCCCACCCACCCCTAGACCGTCGAGCTGGAAGGTCCCTGACGCCCTACCAACCTAACCCTCATGTAGCAGTGGAGACACGCAACACAGAGAAGGTGTGTTGTGTGCCCAAGCTCACACAGCAGAAGTCACCTGACACCCCCATTCTCCTGACTTCATGGCCACTGATCTCTCCTCTCTCCCAGGTCGCATTTTGTGTCTTCCCTTAGTAAAGTATTCAGCTCTTCCTGGAAGCCACCCTCTCCCCCTGAATTGTACCCATTCAACAGGCACATGGCCTGGAAGTTTCTGGTGGGGAGCCACGGGCAGGGGAGTCACTCAGACCTGAGTCTGAATCCTTCCTCTCCTGCTTCCCAGCAGAGGGACCCGGCAAGTTGGGTCATTTTTTTTTTTTAATTGTCTTAATTGTAGTAAAATACACATAACACAAAATATGCTATCTTAACCATTTCTGAGTACACAGTTCAGTGGTGCTAAGTACATCCATAATGTTGTGCAAACTTCCCACCATCCACCTCCAAGATGTTTACCTTGCCAAACTGAAACTGAACATGGGGAGCCGCCTGTACCCCCCCTCCCCGCCACCCCACCCCTGCGCTCACCAGCCGCCATTCTGCTTTCTGTGTCCATGAGTTTGACGCCTCTCGGGACCCCGTGTAAGCGGAGTCACAGCATTTGTCTTTTTGCGACTGGTTTATTTCACCGAGCATAACGTCCTCAAGGTTCATCCGTGGTGCAGCAGCTGTCAGAATGCCCTTCTTTTCTAGGGCCGAATAACGTCCCACTGCACGGACGCGCCACACTTCGTTCACCCCTCGATGGACACTTGGCTCGCTTCCTTCCACCTTTTGGCCACTGTGAATGCTGCTGTGGTTCCTTTCTTTCTAGGCCCTTATCTTTCACTTGAAAAACGGTGTCCTTGTCCTCATATGCTTACATGAATTCGTTTGCCTGCTATTTGCCTAACGAGCCACGGAGGCCTTGTTTTTCTTCTTATTATTTTAGAGAGAGAGAATGCGCGTGCAGAGGGAGAGAAAGAGAAAAAAAAATCTTAAGCAGGATCCACGCTGGGCCCAGACCCCGAGCCCACCGTCCCACGACCCTGGGATCATGACCTGAGCCAAAATCAAGAGTCATTCGCTCGGGGCTCCTGAGTGGCTCAGTTGGTTGAGCGTCCAACTTCGGCTCAGGTCAAGATATCACAGTCTTGAGTTCGAGCCCCACGTCAGGCTCTGTGCTGACAGCTTGGAGCCTGCTTCGGATTCTGTGTCTCCCTCTCTCTCTGCCCCTCCCCCGCTCATGCTCTGTCTCTCTCTCTCTCTCTCTCTGTCAAAAAGAAATAAACACTGAAAAAAAAAAAAGAGTCATTCGCTCAACCAACCGAGCCGCCCAGGCGCCCCATCACGGAGGCCTTCTTAAGCGGAGAAAAATGCTAGCGTTTGCTGGCTGCTTTGTGTGTATTTACGAATCAAATCCTCACAGGCCTATGAGGCACTTGCCATTACTCTTTCATTTTACCGGAGCAAAAGAAATAGAGACCTTGCCCAAGGGAGAGCAACAGCCAGAAAGTGGCAGAGTGGTGACAGGGACCCTGGCCTCAGCCACACATTCCGCCCCGTGACTGGGTTTATCCCATCCGCCAGGCGAGTGCGGCGTGTTCTCGGATTCACGGGGGGCCCTTCCTCATAACGTGCCACCGATGTGCCCCTGGCTTGTGTGAAGCTTGCCCGGTGGCAGTCTCAATTCCAGCTGCCCTGGGGAGGAAGATGGAGAAAGACGCTAGAAAGTTCTGCAGTGCGTCTAGTTGGCGGAAAGATGCGCAGTCTTTTGAAAAACAAAAACCCATCTTTGGAGAAACAGAACAGCCAAACTCATACAGGAATTATGTGGAAATTCCTATTTGCTACATCTTTCTTGAAAAAAAAAAAAAGTCTCGAAAACCCCACATTCTTCCTTGTTGACACCATCCGAGGGAATATGGAACAGTATTCACAGGGAGGCATTAATTTGCCGCCCAAACCGTCAGAACCCATCCCCTAACCCGTTTCCAAGGTCAGTTGGAGGGGAGGCTGGAGGCGATGCCCCAGAAACATTGCCTGAAGGGGCAAATTGCCATACTGTGACCACACCCTCTGTCGATCTGACGCCCTTCCCAACTGTGGCTTGATTTATAGCATCGCGTTGGAATTTCTGTCTCGAGACCATCTGGCCTAATTACCCCTGTGGCTTGCACAGGCCCCTGAAACTGTTGCTGGTTTTGAGGCGAAGGTCCAGGTGGGTCCTCAGAAGAGCCCCTCCTGGGTAACCCCAAAACCTCAGCAGCCTTCCAGGCGGCATCAGCATTGGCCCCACCTTGTCCGTTGCACTGGGATTGGAGAAATCAGCTGGATCTTTGCATCCAGGAAACAAACAAACAAACAAACAAAGCTCTTTTGCCCCTAAGCAGTTGGCAGCTCGGGAACTCAGCACAGCATTTATTTCTTGTTATTCTTTTCTCTAAAGGAGAAGAAGATAACAAGGGCTAGAACTACCTGGTCCCTGACAACAGCTCTTGTTTCCTGAGAGTCTGCTGTGTGCCAGGTATTTGCACCCGTCCACTCTCGGACCTGCCCCATGGTCCCTCCAGGCCCCCACCCCCCTTGTCAGGTGAGGCTCTGAAAGGACCAGCAAGTCTCCCAAGGCCACCAAGCACGGAAGTGCAGAGAAAGGATTCGAACCACGCCCCTTCTCCACCCTGCGTGTGGCTTCAAGTCCCTTCCTGGCTTTTTGCCTCAATTGCCCTCAATTGCCCTGAGGTTGCAGGGAGTGAGGCTTCGGTCAGGGGCAGGGACTTGGAGGAGGTGATTCAGGGTAAAAGGTCAGCAAAACCTAACATCTGTGGCGCCTGAACTGCCAAGAGCCTCAGAGAAGGGGGGAGAAGGCCGACCAGGAGCTGGGGTATGCAGAGCGGAGTGAGAGACCAGCATGAAGGTTTGGGCTTCTTCGTGTGGCCATAACCAAGCTTTATGGCAAAGATTCAGTGCAAATGGTTTATCAGCAGAATCATGGTACCCAAAGATGTCCAGTTCCGGATCCCCAGAACCTGTACATCTGCTACCCTACACTGGCAGGAGGAACTTCACAGGGGTGATGAAGGTTCCAGACCTTGCGATGGGGAGATTATCCAGGCCAATAACCTGATCACACTGAGTCCTTAAAATTGGAAGAGGGAGACAGAAGAGTGGGTCTGGGAGACGCAGTGTGAGAAGGACTTCACCTGTGGCTGTGAAACTGGAGGAGGGGCTACGAGCCAAGGAACCCCAGAAGGCTCTAGAAGCTTCCAAGGCTGTGAGCTCCTGTCGGCAGGGCAGCTGTGCCCGACTGGGCTGTGCCTTCTCTAGGAGAGGTCAGTCTCCCCACCACAGGGGCCCCGGTTCCTGGTCGTAATGGATGAAGACCAGCAGAGGCATGAATTCTGGCAGCCAGAGAGAGCCCTCGGGAAGAGCTGCAGGTGCTAGAAACTACTGGAAGTTGGTCAAGAGGCCTCCATGGTATCTACGCAGGGGCACACAGGGACGAGACGGCGGGGCCCCCCCCTTGGTGTGACTGTCTCGTGGAGATCGGGAATCCAGCCTTTCAAACGTGTGATCCCCTGCTGGGCAACGTCTCTTGGCTCCCCATTGCCCCACAGTCCCGTCCAGCCTCTCCTGCTTCCCCAGCCCAACCCCACATCCTGCCCCACAGGCACCCCACCCCTCCAGTGCACCCGGCCACTCACACTCCTCAGGGGGTCATATTTGTCACACCTCTCTGCCTTTGCAAATGCTGTTCCCACTGCCTGGAACAGACCCCGCACCTCTTCTTAACAGCTGTGTTCTCCCATGTGACCTATTTCTAGGAACCCTTCCCTGCTCCCCTCCCCCACCCCCGGGGCTGAGTGAGGGGCCTCTCCTGCACAGTCCCCTGCACGCCAGCCCCTCTTGGGCCCCCACCCCTCGGTGCTGCACGGGACATGTCCCACCCCCAAGGCTGTGAGCTGCTGTGGGCGGGGCAGCTGTGTCTGACTCTGCTCTGCCTCTGGGCACCCAGCCCAGGGCCTGGCACGCACGGGCTCAGGGGAAGACTGCTCTACAGAACCCGAGTCATGGGAAAGGCACGTGTTGCTGCCCACAGCCCAGCCCCTGGCCTCTCCGCCTGGCTATTTTTATTTCTTCCCCCCGCAGAGCTGGGGCCTGTAGGGCAGGTTCTCAAACCGAGCCGGTGGGACCAGCCAGGCAGAGTGAAGGCACTTGTCCTTGCCGCCCCAGCCAGAGGCCAGCAGGAACGGAGGTGGGGGCTCCTCCCCTGGAGCACGAGGCCATGACCTCAGCCAGAGAGCTGCACCTCAGAAACACTCCGGCGCCTGCAGGTGCCAGCTCACCCCCCCCCCCCCCGCAGAGTCTCCTAAGACAGAGCCGTGTGACCTTGAGTGGGTCGTGCGCGTCACCTGTCTGCCGAGTGGGTGGGGTCCAGCCCCCCTCCTGCAGATTATTCTGAGGATCACGTGCTAAAGCGATAAGTCCAATTAGAATGTCTTTTTAAATAGGTAAAACAGTCACGTGATTCAGGATCCAAGCGAAGAAGAGGGGGATTTACAAAACCACGGCGAGCTATCACCTCACGCCTGTCAGAATGCCTAAAATCAAAAAGACAAGATACGACAGGTGTCGGCGAGGCTAGAGAGCACGGGGAACCCTCTTGCACTGTCGGTGGGGATGCAAACCGGTGCAGCCGCTCTGGGGAAGAGTGTGAAGGTTCCTCGAAAGGTTAAATAAAAATAGAACTACCCTGTGATCCAGTAATCGCATTACTGGGTACTTACCCAAAGAATACAAAAACACTAATTCGAAGGATACATACACCTCGATGCGTATAGCAGCATTATTCACAATAGCCAAACTTTGGAAGCCGCTCGTTGTTCATCGAGAGATGAATGGGTAAAGATGTGGTGTATGTACCCAATGGAATATTAGTCGGCCATAAAAAAGAATGGAATCTTGCCATTTGCAACAACATGGATGGACCTAGAGAGTATAACGCTAAGCAAAATAAGCCCGTCAGAGAAAGAGAAACACTAGATACTTCATTCATGTAGACTTTAAGAAACAAAACAGGGGCGCCTGGGGGGCTCAGTCGGTTGAGCTTCCCACTTCGGCTCAGGTCTTGATCTCACAGTTCGTGGGTTCAAGCCCCATGTCGGGCTCTTTGCTGATGGCTCGGAGCCTGGAGCCCGCTTCGGATTCTGTTTCTCCCTCTCTTTCTGCCCCTCCCCCATTCATGCTCTGTCTCCCTCTGTCTCAAAAATAAATAAACATTAAAAAAATTAAAAAAAAGAAAAGAGAAAACAAATGAACAAAGGCGGGGGGGTGGGGGAGGGGAGAAACAAACCAAAACAACCAGACTCTTAACCATAGAGAACAAACTGATGGTCACCAGAAGGGAGTTGGGGGCGGGAGGGGGGCAATGGGTAAGATAGGTGATGGGGATTAGGGAGGGCACTTGTCGTGATGAGCCCTGGGTGGTGTAGGGAAGGTGTCGAATCACTGGATTGTACACCTGAAACCAATACGACACTATGTTAACTCTGCCGGAATTAAAATAAAATAAATACATAAATACAAATACAAATATAAATATAAATATAAATACAAATATAAATACAAATATAAATACAAATACAAATATACATATATAATTTTTAAAAGAATGTAATTTGGGATTGTCACGGCAAAAAAAAAAAAAAAGAGAGAAGAAACGAGTATTTTACTCAGTGCCAGTCCAGCTCTCGTCCTCAGGACCCAGCTGGCCAGCTTCCCTGAAGTCCGTCCCTGTGGCTGTTTTTTCTCTTGCTCCCTTTTCCCCTCCCTCCTTCCCTCTCTCCTTCAGAGGCTGTTTATAAGAATATGTATGTTTGTGTTTGTATTTATATTTATACACACACACATCACCATTATGAAGAACCTATTTTGTGCCACATGCGTTGACACAATGTCGGTGCTTATAAATGGGAGCTTTTTTTTTTTTTAACATTTATTTATTTTTGAGAGAGAGACAGAGAGACAGAGTGCGAGCTGGGGAGGGACAGAGAGAGAGGGAGTCACAGAATCCAAAGGAGGCTCTAGGCTCCGAGCTGTCAGCACAGACCCTGACGGGGAGGCTTGAACCCACGAACCGTGAGATCATGACCTGAGCTGAAGTCGGACGTTCAGCCGAATGAGCCCCCCAGGTGCCCCGATGAATGGTAGGTTTTATGCTTCACTGTCTGTCATCATCAGCTTCAAAATTACCAGCTGTCAGCTACTGTTTCCTGAATGAGTAGCTACCAGGCACTGTGCTAGTTTCCCTGCAAATATATGTCCATTTTATGGATGAGGAAACTGAGGATCCGGGAGGCTGGGTAACTTGGCCAAGGTCACGTAGGTGGCTGGTGGCAGGGCCAGGAGTCAAGCCCCGGTTTTGAATCCCAAAGCCTGTGCTCAGAGCCACTCAGCATCCCGTGCATCCTGTGGCTGCCATGACGTCTGACCCCGAGGAAATCGCAGCTTTTTTCTGCACGTGCTCCGGGCAAGCGTCTCTGGTTCCAGGTACGACAGGCGCACAGAGGCTGTCCCACATATCCGCCAGGGCCTTACCTGCCTCTTGGCGTCACCAGTGTCAGGCTGGAGGACCCATGCCAGGCAGCCCACCGCCATGTGGTGCCCTAACGTCCAGAGAGTGCAGGGACTCATGCTAAGTCACAGGACAAGGGAATGACAGGCCCAGAACCAGAACGTAAGCCAGCCCTGCCCACGCCTGTCATATGGGAAAGGGAAATGTTTAACCTGTGCCGGTCTGGAAAGGGTGCTGAGCTGCCCCTTATCAGAGCGCCGCGAAATGTCGCTGAGATTCCGACTCTCGGGTCTGGAACACTCTCATTAAACCCTGAGCTCCTCCGGAGCTTAGTTATCTCTGTGGTCCCACCCTGCGCCACCCCCCCCACCCCCCCAGGGCTGCTGGGACAGGGCCTGGAATGAGGCTAGATGGATGCGTGCCAAAGCCTACTCCTCTGACCTTAGGCATGGCTGATTAGAATCTAGACTCATAAAAGAAGAACTCTCAGGATGGTTCTGTAGTGTGTATACCCTCCCACGCCTGGGGCTTGGGATCAGAGGGCTTCTTTGAATTCAAGTTGTTCTACTTCCAGTTTCGTGACATTGAGCACGTCGCTGAACCCCTCTGAGGTCAGTTTCCTCATCTGTATGACGGAAGTAATAAAACCTACCGTCCAGGTCGTGGGGAGGACCGAGTCAGGTGGTTCAGGTGCAAGGATCTGGCAGAAGGATCTGGCAGGTAAGGCTAAAAGCGTCAGCGCCACAACAGCCCTAACACGAACGGGGCCCCGTTGATGTGCCGATGCAGTGCTGGGCTCTTGAGGTCCTTTCTGCGGAGGATGGGGTCCTCCGTACAGTTTGCTCTGAGTTTTCACATCTCTTACATCCCTCAGGATGGAATCCGCCTGCTAGTTCCTTCATTGCCTGCTGTCCCTGCGCCCGAATGCCAGGGCCAGGACGGCAGGGACTGCTCTGTTCGGCTCGCCACTCCATCCCCAGCGACAGGAACCACCCCGCGTGCTTGCGGGAGCTGTCTGTTAAAGCTCCTTTGAATGGCCACTCACTTCAGCAACTGATGAGGGGGCACCGTCTGCCATTTTGCAGATGGGGAAACCAAGGCGCAGAGAGGTAGGAGTGGCTTACTCTTTACCGCATGACCATAGCCTCCTATCACAGGGAGTGGAGGGGCTCAGACTGCAGGCCCTGGAGCCAGCCTGGGTTCGAGGCCTGGCTCAGTCGCTCACTGGCTGTGTGATCTAAGGCAAGCCACTTGAGCTCTCTGGTCCTCAGGGTTCTGCTGGGAAATGGAAGTGAGGATAATGGCTGACCCGCGGGGTTGTTGCGAGAAGACGTCGGTATATAACACTCAAGAGAAGCAGGTCCGGAGAGATGACTCGACCACAGCCACCCTGCTCAACTCCAGCCTCTGTCCGCCACCCGCACAGGTCCCACCAGCCGGAGTGAGAGACCAACCACACCGGGGGAGTGAGCCAGGCTGAGCAGTGGGATCCCCAAGTAGTTGGGGTGCCCCATCCTGGGCAGGGCCTGGCTGGGGAATCTGCTGCCAACACCACATTCGGCCCCTGGAAATGGACACACCCTCCTTGTTGGCCCGCTCTGGCCTGGGCTGGGAAGGGAGCAGACGGGAGTCACAGGCCTGGCGGGGAGCCCGGGGGTGTGGGACAAGCATGGGGAGCGTGCCCAGAGGGAGAGGCATCCCCAGTGCTGGAGGCCTTCCTCTGCCTCAGCCACGCTCAGGCATGGACCCCGCTGTAGTAGAGGCTCAAGCTCCAAAGGGTCCCCTTACCTGACTCTGGAAGGCTGACTTCCTTGACCAGACTCACAAGGACCCGATGGCAGTTCTGGATGACAGAGTATCTATAAGCAATGAATGAAACACAGGTCTGTACGGCAGAGAATGATCATGCCCAGCATCACTCTCCCCCAGAACAGAATCAAATTCTGATGAAGAATTCGGAAGCCCCCTCGGGAAGGGAGATCAGTTTTGGGGAGACCGCTGGGGATAAGTTTCTGCAAAGAGTTTGTGTGATATGCTTCACAGAGCAAGGGTTTCGGTGCCAGATGGACCTGCCTCTGGCAGTTACCACTTGTGTGACCGTGGACGAATAATGACCTCAGCCTCGGTCTCCTCATCTATCAAATGGGTGTGACAATTCTTCCTCTTAGCCCTGCTAAGCGAGAAGAAGCACATGAAGTCCTTCCTTCCAGAAAATCCTGTTCCCAGCAAGAAAGGACAGCACATCAGGGACTCTTCAGGTGTCTCCAGGTAGGGTGGGAACATACCTGCCTTGCCGTGGGTGCCCATTGGTCCCCCCACCCCCTTGCCACCATTACTCATCATGAGTAGAGCAATTTACTGGGCAGCCAAAGCATCATCAGAACACTTCGTGACCAGTAGGGCTTTTGTATTGAGCTGACTTTGATTCGGTGCCTAGTGGCACGGGGCTCTGGGTGACCCTCTCCGCGGCTTCCGGGTCCAGGGTTTACGCACAGCTCATGTCTAAGGGGGAGCAGTCTGATGTGCTGCTTTCCACCGTGGGGGTTGGTACGAAACAGGTGGCCTGAGTGTCGGAGCTAAATTTGAGTCCTGACTCCACTGTGTGATTTTGGGCAAGCCACTTAATCTCCCGGAGCCTGTTTCCTCTTTTGGAAAGCGGCCTAACGTGGCCCTGGAAAAGGTTAGTCAGTGTGCGCCTTGGGCTCAACAGAGGACAACATCTTCCCAGCTGCGAGGAGGGGGCGCCCTTTCTCACCCAGCTCTGGGGACAGAGCTGAAGACTTTGGGAGGGGACCGCAGATGGCCGGCGGAGCACCCAGGAGGATGGGAGGTGCCCGCTGAGGGTGCCTCGGACGTGAACCTGGGAGAAGCGACACCCCAGAGAGGGTCTGGCAGAGGGAGGGGCTCTCTGTGCCTCTCAGAGGGCAGGGGTCACGAGGACAGAGAGACAAGCTCAGGGTGACAGAAAGGGGAGCTAGCTAGGAGTGTCTGATGGGCCCAGGGTCCCCTCAGAGAGTGACCATGATAGTCCCAAACCTTGGACTCTGCCCATCTGCTCCTTGTCAGCTCTGCCTGTGTCCCTTAAGAATAAGGAGGGCGGTGCCCTTGGTTCCGGGGGACGAGTGGGCAGTGGCTGGCTGAGGAGGAAAGGAAGGCAGCCCGGCCCTGAGTCAGAGGGAGGAAGCCCAGCTGGGCCACGAGGAGTGCCCCGGGGCCTAACAGTCCAGTTTCCGGTGAGTCCCCAACGGCCTCCCGTGGGCCTCCCACTTGGGTGCCCTGAAGCTGAGCCCGACTTGGGGCAGGGCTCCCAGTGGGGGCCTGGCGTTCAGACACCAGGATCCGGGTTCCACGGCTGCCCAGGCAGGAGAACGGGCATGCCCTTGTGTGTCAGGAAGCTCCCTGGACGTGGGGTCCTGGACACTCCCTCTGAGGACGCTGGACACGCCCTGGGGAGACGTTATCACATCAGGGCCCTCAAAGAGCCCGGAAAAGAATCCTCCCCGAAGAGGCGTGTGCTGGTTCGATTCCGTGTCTCGGAGGGAGGCTGGGCGGCCCTCTACAGCGACCCAGCCCAACACTCGGGCTCTGTGCTGACGGCTCGGAGCCCGGAGCCTGCTTCCGATTCTGTGTCTCCCTCTCTCTCTGCCCCTCCCCTGCTCGTGCTCTGTCTCTCTCTCTTTCTCTCTCTCTGTCTCAAAAATAAACATTAAAAAAAAAAAAAAAAAAAAGAATCTAACAAAGGGGGCCGCCTGGGGGCTGCAGTCCATTAGGCTTCTGACTCTTGGTCTCAGCTCAGGTCTTGATCTCAGGGTCCTGAGTTCGGGCCCCCTGTTGGGCTCCACACCAGGCAGGTGAAAGCTACTTAAAACAAACAAACAAACAAACAAGAAAACACAAGAATATATTAAAGAACCAACTTGGTGGGGGGGGGGGATTGGAGGAACCAAGGAAGGCTTCCCTGGGGGGGATGGCTCCTGAGGGAGGATTAAGCCAATGGGGAGTGAAGGGAAAAGAGCTAGACAGGGGGAACAGCATGTGGGGAGGTTGCGAGGAGAGAAGGAGCCCTGTTGCTTGGCCACTGTCTCACTCGTCTGGGTTTCCCTGCAGACCAGGATTTGCTCACCATCTCTGTGCGTGCAATGGCAGCATAGCCACCCTATGAGCCGTGCTGCGTGATCTCAGACTTGTTGCTACGCCTCAGTTTCCTCGTCTGAACACTGGGGAGGGTGGTAGGAGCTGAGGGAGGAAGCATAGGCCCCGGGGGTCTTGCGGAGTCTTCTCAAAGCTCAGCGAGAAGTCACAGGGCAGAGACGTGCTCTGATTAATATTTTAAAGGTGTCACCCACGCTGCCTTGACGGGAGTGGGAGGAAGGAGAGCCTCTAAGTTAGGCGGAAAGAGTTGGATGGAGCTTGGAAGGCTGAAGGCGTTCCTGCTTGGGGCAGGTGGAAGATGAAGCCACCAGTCTACCAGGAAGCCTTGGGGGCACTGAGTTGGGGTCAGGAACAACAAAGAGATCTCTTTGGTCTGTCCTCCTGAGTCCTGGCTTCTCACCTGAAAGTCACCTCACGGCCTAAAATAACTGCCTGAGCTGCCGCCATTGTGTCTGCGTCCCAGGTGGAAAGCAAGAGGGAAAGGAAGAGGAGAGAGGGGGAAAGAGAAAAGCTTCATCAGCTCTCTCATTGGAAGGGAAGAAGAGAGGACTAGACCGGGGCGGGGACAACCGTCTCTGCTACAGTCCTCCTCCCCTGCTCTCTCACTCCTGGCTTGACGTCTCCCCTGCCCCTCTGTGGGGGACACGGTGAAGCTCACACTTCTTTCTAGGACCCGCGAGCCCACCGTGACATGCTTCTGCTGCCCCGTCCAGCCTGTCCCCGGGCCTCTCCCTCCTGTGCGCCCACGTTCCAAGAATCCCAGAGCTGCTTCCTGTTCAGAGGTGAAAGGCATGTCATGGTCACTCCGTGTGTCCTTGGCGCCCTGGCCGGGGCCTGGCCTCAGGCCAAGGCCAAGGTATATGGGAAGGAAGAGGTGCCTTTGCTGCAGCTGAGCATGGTCCCAGGATTATTAGTGACCCTGGAGAAGTGGGGCTGTGCCTTGTCGTGCCCTGGCTGTCCCCATCTCTGTGAGGTCCTCCCTTGCAGCGGAAGCAGTGGGAAGACAGAGGTGGGGTGTGATGCTGAGCCCTGACCCCTCCACAGTGGGTTTCGTGTCCCCGTGGGACCAGGACGGAGGCAGACAATTCTCCACTGCAGTGTGCTCTTTAGAAAGCAAACAAAAAGGACTGTTTTCAAGATTGACAGGGCCAAGGAGGCAACAGGACAGGGAGGCTGGTCTCGGGCCGAGACCACAGGGTCTAGAGCCCACCGGGGCCTCTCCAAACCACGTCAGTCCCCCACCCCCTCGTCCGGGAGAAGGTGCAGTCCGGGGAGGGACAGGGGGAGGGGTCCAGAATGACCAAACAACACTGGGCGCCAGGAACTGTGCGTGTATACGTGGGGGCTCACAGAGCCCACTGGGCTCAGGTGATTGCTCGGTTTTACAGGAGGAGAAACTGAGGTTTCGGAAAGGTTAAGCAAGCTGGTTGGGGTCCCTGGGCTGGCCCCCTTTACTTTGTTTTTCCGATACTTCATCTCACATTGTTTTGTCTGCTGGAGACCAGCTCCAGCAACCAGGGGTTCCCGAAGGAAGAACGGCGCCAGTGAAAATAAAATAAAACTGAAATAAAAAACTAGAACTAAGATAAAAATGGACACAGACAACACCAGTTGAACTGGCCGATTTACTGCAGTAAACGTGGCATTATATATGCTAGTGATTTCCTTGTAACATATGCCATCTATGTTTTGCTAACATTACCCGATTCTAAAATTGTGCCTGTGTATAATCACCCAATAAGGAATAACATGATTGTGTTGTCATAACGTTCCCTCCTGCCCTTTGCTTATTGATTAATTTCTTTTATTGGTTTTATTCTGTATCTATGTTTATCTACAATGTATAAAGTATTTGCTTTGCTGTTTTCACGAAAGGCCATGTATCTCTCAGCACCTCAAGTGGAACAGTTACAGGGACATGACCTGTTCGTTGTTTCCCTGAACCCTTCGTGGTTTTGAAGAACGAAAGTGTTCGCCTGGGTCCGAGGTGCCAGAAGGGGGGCCAGGAGGGCCTTAGAAACCCACGCCTTATACACTCTCAGAGAGACAATGCACCTAGGAACCAATGAACCATTCTGTAGCTTGAGCGACTAGGTTCAGTCGTCATCATCTGGAATGCCTCCGGGGGGCCAGGTGGGCCTAGGGGTTAAAGTCACCTGTGCCCAGAGATACACTCCTTAGTTGCCGGAGTGGGGCTTTCAAATCCATATGTCTCTCCTTTATTGGCCTCCTTTGCTGGCAAATGTATGAGGCTATCCTTCCTGTAAATAGGAGTCTCCATAGGGGATGGCAAGGGCTAAACGTAAGGCCGCGCAATTTCTCGCGGAACCTTATTTTCTTCCCTAATGGTTCTTTTCCTAGGGGGCCTGCCGAGGGCAATTCCCCGACAGACAATACCCCAGGTAGTTTTAAGGCCAAATTACCTAAAGGCAGGAGTACGAGAAGCTTCCCTGTCGGTTGGGCCGCCCTACAGTCACCAATCTGTCCACAGCCCGGGCCCTGCCACTCAGGCTGGGATAGCTCGGCTTCCAGCATCTGTCACTGCTTTTTCCTCCCTTCCTTCCCTCCTCCTTCCCCTCTCTCCTTCCTTCTTTCCTTCCTTCCCTCCTTCCCTCCCTCTCTCTCTTTAAAATTTTTTTTTATTTTTATAAATGTTTATTTCTTGGTTTTGAGGGAGAGAGAATGAGCAAGAGAGGGGCAGAGAAAGAGAGGAGAGAGAAAGAGAGAGAGAATCCCAAGCAGGCTCTGCGCTAACAGCACAGAGCGCAACTCAGGATTCAGTCTCACCAATCATGAGACCACGGCCTGAGCTGGAATCAAGAGTCAGATGCCCAACCACTGGGACACCCAGGCGACTCCCTTCTCTCTTTTAAAAATAATTTCGTGGAGTGAAATTCACAGATCTGAGTGTTTGGGGAGTTTGACCAAATGCACACACTCATCACCACTGCTCCAATCAGGACACAGACCGTTTCGGGCTCCCGAACGTCCCCCACATCCCTTTCCAACAGACTCCCCTCTCCCCTGGGAAAGCCATCCCTGTTCTGATTCCTGTTCCTATGGATTCGTGTTCACCTGTTTTCAAGCTCCGTGTGCATGCATTCAGGTGAGCTCTGCTCTTTCTTCTTGCTTGAATTTCCAGATGCCAAGGGCAACAGAGGTGCACGTGAGAAAGGGCTGTGGTCAGGGTCTATCATTAAGGGAACAGTTTCTGCCCAGCACGTCCTTGGAGCCCGGCTCCCACAGGCAGGGCGTACGTGTCCCAGAAAGTCCTCTCCCCCCACCAGCCTGCTCCCTCCCTGCCTCTGTGCAGCACACTGACCCATTTTCTCTCTGGAAGCCTTCCCTGACCGGCCTGCTGCTGGAGGCACCTCTTACCCAGCACTGCCTTCATAGCCCCGGCACCATCATAATGAAATCGCTGTCGTATTATTTGTCATCAACGCCTGTGTCCCCCACACAGGCGAACCCCCCGGGGCCCGTCCAGGTGTGCTGTGGCCACATGACATCCCAGGTGTGGCTTGCCCAGGACTCATACGTGATCAGTAAAGGTTTGATGAACAGTCGCTTATAGGAGAATGAGTGTCTGTGTGTGTGCATGCGTGGTGCATGTGGGAGAGAGGAAAGAGTGTGGGCCAAGGAGCACCTCGGGACAGGGGCAGACTTACCTGGGGGCGGGGGGGGGGGGGCAGGGCCTCCTACATGCCTGCGGGGTGCATTTCTACAACAGGAAAATGGGTTGGTTGCCCAAACATGAGCCTCAGTCCACCCTTAGCCGCCAGAGGTGGGAGCGAAGGACTGCATGGTGTGCATTCAGGGCTTTGCAGTGACACTGAGTGACTGCCGGGAGGGGGGACAGAATGCCTTTGTCCTCGGCCAGCCAGGGGATGCCTGCCCTTGGAGGCTGGTGACACAGTGTTCCCTTGGGTGCAGGAGGCCAGGACTGCAGGCTGCAGTGCCCCCTGGGTGGGGCAGGTGTGACAACGAGGGACTGGGGCCTGGAAGGGGAAGGGGCGGGAAGGCCAGACTCTGGCCCAGGGAGATGGCTTCACCATCGCTCAGGGCCCAGTGTCCATGAGGTCAGGCATCGTGAAGTCTGGGGGGAGGCACAAGATGGGGGCTGTGGTGATGGGGGAGGGGGCTGATGCCAGAGATGATTAGGAAGTGAAATGGGGGTCCTGGCCATGCATCGGTGTCAGATTTCCAGTGCAAGGTGCTGCTGTCACTGAGACAGGAGTCCAGGAGGGGGGGCAGGTTGGGACCCCCGGGAGGTCGTACCTGCCATGTCGGAGTTGTCTAGGGACATCCAAGGAGAAATCACCAGGAAGGTCTGGCGGGTGGTGGAAAGGTCTGGCCGGAGGGGGTGACCGGAGGGGTCTTCACCCATCCTGATCGTCCACGTTGAGGACGTTTTGGGGTAGAGCCTGATTCCCTAGGGCAAGGGGCCCAGAGGTTTCTCCAATCCTGAGAGTGCCCCCAAGGCAGCAGCCTTCACCGGGGCTGTGTGCTCCAGGGGTCGGCAAGGACTTTCCGCGGGGCATGTGGGTGCGGAGGGTTTAAGGACCTCACTTACCAGGTGATCCCCTATTGAGAGGTCAGAGCAGTGCTCCTTCCTCAGGTCTGCCCTGTGAGAGAAAGGCCCAGAAAGAAAGGCTCATCCATCCCGGATCACAATCCAAACCCCAGTGTGAGCAGAGCCGCCTCAAGCCAGGCCCGGAGATAGGCCTTCACCTTCTTTGTCCCTGCGTCTAGCAAGGGCAGGACTGGTGACGGGAATGCGTCTGTGGCTCACGTCGGCTGTTCCGGATTCACATATATAATAGCATGGGGAGAAAGGGAACTCTCCAGTTTGTTTGTTTGTCCTCTTGGTTGGTTTTTTAAGGAACGTGACTCTGTCACTGCGAGTTCAAGGCAATTGTCTCGTAGGAGCTGAGCACAAAGCTTATCATGTAAAGACTGGAGGCGCTTGTCTTGTCAGCATGACTTATTCATCCACCTAATTATCTCTCATTGATCTAGAATCTGGAAGGGAGGTGATGGCCTTGACAGACAAGTATTGCCACCTTTGTCTGAATTGAAAGATGAAGCCAGACTTCCTGTCAGAGAAAGCATTTTCTGATCGGCTTACTGGACTGACCGAGATGGCTGCCTTTGCCAACCGCTAAGGTGGTGGCTATTTTCCACAGATTGAATGAAATCTATAAATCGAAAGCTCCCACATGTAAAAACAATTTTTTAATGTTGATTTTTGAGAGAGACAGAGCATGAGTGGGGGAGGGGCAGAGAGGGAGGGAGACACAGAATCGGAAGCCGGCTCTGGGCTCTGAGCCGTCAGCACAGAGCCCGATGCGGGGCTTGAACCCATGAACCATGAGATCGTGACCTGAGCTGAAGTTGGATGCTTAACCGACTGAGCCACCCAGGCGCCCCTACGGCTCCAACATTTTGATGAAAATAGACATAAAGCATGTGACAAGGGCACATAATAATTTGGGCGGAGGGGAGTGTATTGAAATTAACAACATTTTCATTTCCCCAGTTCTTTCTGTGTACCTCCAGTTAAACAAGGGGTCTTTGAAAGAGTAACAGGTATAATCAGCAGCTCCCAGATAACTTTGGGTCAACTCTTCTTGGCACCCTACCCCAGGGACTGAGACCGCAGGAGGTCAACAGCCAACAGCTGGGTGACAGATCCCCGCGCAAGCCAGGTGATTTCAGCAAAATCAAAGAAGACTCAACAAATTGACAAGATCATAACCAAGTTCCCAATGATGGATCCGGAAAAATAATTTAGATGATGGCTCATCATTATTTGATTTTTTTTTTTTTGCCACGTATTTTTGAAGGTGTTCAAAGAATTACGTGATATTTCTATGACAAAAAGGGGGATTTCCTACCCCCTCCATGTATTTATATGGAAAAATTACTCCTACGCTTATATTATAAATACAAAAAAGAGGAATAAAACCTAGCTTGAACCATGTCTCATTCTATGAACGGTATTCTTCTGTGGATTCCATGAACTAATTCAGAAAATAAGGCCTATACATATCCTTAACAAATTTCTAGTAATATTGTACCTTTATGTTTGATAATTACTTATTAAAATGTATAACCTAAGACATTTTTACTAAGTATTTTGGTAATGATAACTCAACCCCAAACTAAGATTTTTAAGCCCAGAGGGACTTGCAGTCAAAGAAAATTAGTTTCAATTTATTCAAGGGAAATAATGATTAGATAACAGTAAGACACTTTCCAGCATAAAAATAAATTAGGATAAAAGTCCAGGGGAAACGGAACGGAACTGTGAAGTCACAGAAACCAAGAAACAGCACAAAGTGTTTAATTGTCAAGAGCTTGTCACCCATTTTTAAGGGCATGACGGTGGGCATCAAATTGCCACGGGATTTAGATTCCATTGATCACATCTAAAAGAGCAGTGTAACAAGTTTGTTTTAAAACGTCAACATTTAGGGGCCCCTGGGTGGCTCAATCGGTTAAGCGTCCAACTTCGGCTCAGGTCATGATCTCGCGGTTCCTTAGCTCGAGTCCCGCATCGGGCTCTGGGCTGACAGCTCGGAGCCTGGAGCCTGTTTCAGATTCTGTGTCTCCCTCTCTCTCTGCCCCTCCCCAGTTCTCTCTCTCTCTCTCTCTCTCTCTCTCTCTCACAAATAAATAAATGTTAAAAAAATATATGCATATCAACATTTACAATACATCAGGAAATGACATTGTTTGCAACTGTGTAAATGTAGTATGAAAAACTGAGAGAGTCCAGCTGAAAATATATGCCAGAGTGCATCAGGGGGTTCACACCCCCTGATTTTTTTTTAGGGCTGGTGTGAGCAAAAAAGTTTGGAGATCACAACTCAGAGGATTAGCCTTCAAAAGCAGACCAGAGCAGGCTCAGCTCATTTCCCTGAAGTCCCTTCATTCAGAACTGAGGTTTGTGTCTATTTGTTTTAAGGCACAGAGATGACAGTCGGGTTGGGAGACTGTCAGACGAGAACACATCTGCTGAGTGCAGTTGGAGGGCAGGGTCCGCCTGCTCCAGGCAAGCCCGGCACTCTGGCGGTGCCCATGGACCACGGACTGGTGACTGGCCTTCAGGCAGCTGGCAGCCGGGTGGAGCCAACTCGTGCGGCAATGGGGTAAGATGCTGGTTTTCCAAAGCGCAGGTGGGCACCTGTCGGGAAAGTCACCGGTAAAAAGGACACACACACCCCAAAACTCCATCTGTGCAAGAGCACCGGCAGCCGTAGATGGTCAGTACTCCTGAGAGCTGGCTCACTCTGCACCAGACACTGGCCTGAGTGCCTCCTGTGTCCCATCCTCAAATGGCCTCATGAGCAAGGAGCGATGGGACCAGGCAGCCTGACTCCAAGCCACATGGGGCACGAGGCACAGGTGTGAGCACAGACACGTTCTCGACTCAGAAGTTTCGCGTTTGATTCGACACTTTGTTCTGCTTACAACTCTCTGATCCTGGGTAAGACTTTCAACCTCTCTGACCCTCAGTTTTTCTATCTGCAAAATGGTTCGTAAGAGCTACTATACTGGATCGTCAAGCCCCAGATCTTTCCAGGCAGTGCGGACCGCTCTACGCCTGGAAAGGACTCTGCTGTCATCGGAAAAGTTTGTACCTAAATTTAGAAGACTGAAATCTTTTTTTAAAAACAGGTTTGTTTTTTTTTTTCAGTTTATTTATCTATTTTGAGAGAGACAGAGACAGCACGAGCAGGGGAGGGGCAGAGAGAGAGGGAGAGAGAGAGAACCCCAAGCAGGGTCCGTGCTGCCGGGCCGGAGCCAGACGCGGGTCTTGAACCCACAAAACCACAAGATCATGATCTGAGCCAAAACCAGGACGCTCAACCGACTGAGCCACCCAGGCGCCCCTGGGCACTCCCAGTTTCGAGGGAGAGGCAGCCAAGGAAACAGACAGTAATAGGCAGTGCTGGGCAACAGGAGGACTTCCTGGAGGGGGTGAGGTCTGGGCAACATTTTCCTCCTCTGTTCACTGAGAGGGTCATAATAACCCACAGTTTTTATTTCAGAATCTAATTTTATTTTGAACTACATTGTTATAAAAGTAACACATGCTAAGGGGGCCCCTGGGTGGCTCAGTCAGTGAAGTGTCCGATTCGTCCCGATTCTTCTTTTTTTTATTTTTAAATTTTTCTTAATGTTTTATTTTATTTTTGAGAGAGAGAGACAGCATGTGCGAGTTGGGGGGGGCGGTGCAGAGAGCGACGGGGACACAGAACCTGAAGCAGCTCCAGGCTCTGAGCTGTCAGCACAGAGCCCAACGCGGGGCTCGAACCCACGGACCACAAGATCGTGACCTGAGCCCAAATCAGAGGTGTAACCGACTGAGACACCCAGGTGCCCCAAGTATCTGACTCTTGATTTCAATTCAGGTCACGATCTCACAGTTCACGGGTTTGAAACCCGCATCAGCCTCCATGCTGAAGGTGCAGAGCCTGCTTGGGATTCTCCTTCCTCCTCTCTCTCTTCCCCTGCCCTGCTCGCTCTCTCCTCTCTCTCTCTCTCAAAATAAATAAATAAACTTTAAAAAAAAAAAAAAAGGTAACACATGCTCCTGGTGGAAATTTTCAAGAGTACAGAAAACTATTAAATGAAAAGTGTCCCTTGCTTATCCCCAGAAGGAACTAACTACTGTCCCCGGGCGTCTCGCGTAGCCTTCCAGACACGTTCTATGTGAATGGGAGCCACGTGGGCAAAGCATAAAAGCCCAAATTAATAGTAACAACGGCTTCCCACTTGGTGAGTGTTTACCAGGTGCTGGGCTCTTCCCACTTCCCAATAACATCTCTTGGACATATTTCTATGTCACAATCAGCTCTCCAAGGTACAGCGCGAGAAGCCTGGAGGAGAGTAGAGACCACGCGAGTAGACATCCCCCCCCACCCCCCCCCACCCCCCCCCCCATCTTCGTTAGCATACACCTGGCTCCCTCTGGAACTTCCCTACGGTTGAGTTACTATCTCCTTGGTTTTCTGATAGGGAGATCGAAGCTCAGAGAATCAAAGCGTGTGCTAAGGCCACGTGGTGGCCAGGAGCCGGTCGATGCCATGATTCACCACGTGGAGCTCTGGGGCCTGCGGGAGGCCATACCCTCCTCAAGTCCTGGCTTCTGGAAGGATAAATATTACCCTGGCAAGCTGGAGGCCGGTGTCGAAAGCCCAGGCTTAACCTGAAAGTTCAGGCCAAAGGTCAGCACCGCCCTCTGCCCTGCAGGCCTCCGGGGACCCACGGCACTGACCGGTGTCTCTGCATCCTGGCCGGTGGCCAGCGCTCCCGCCCACGCAGGTGCTCACACAGGGCGAGGTCTCTCGTCACACGCGTCACGCCGCACTTGTGACCCCGTGATTCCGCTGCTGGAGGTTGGGGTCGTGGTGATGGGTGCAAACCTTGATGCATAAAGCATCCTGCAGTGTGGTCTTCAGGGGACCCAGAAGGACAAGCGTTTCGGCCACTTTGATGTTCAGTTGCTCACTGTGTGATCCTGAACCCGGCCTTTCTTTCTTTCCTTTGTTTTTTTAATTGACGTGAAACTCATGATCAAAAAATTCACTATTTTAGCAGTGCCTGGGTGGCTCAGTGGGTTAAGCGGCCGACTTCAGCTCAGGTCATGATCTCATGGTTCACGAGTTTGAGCCCCACATGGGGCACTGGGCTGACAGCTCAGAGCCTAGAACCTGCTTCGGATTCTGTGTGTCTCTCTCTGCCCCTCCCCCACTTGCACGTGCACGCTCGCCTGCTCTCTCTCTCTCTCAAAAAAAAAAAAAAAAATGAATAGGGGCGCCTGGGTGGCTCAGTGGGTTGAGCGGCCGACTTCGGCTCAGGTCATGATCTCTCGGTCCGTGAGTTCGAGCCCCGCGTCGGGCTCTGGGCTGACAGCTCAGAGCCTGGAGCCTGTTTCAGATTCTGCGTCTCCCTCTCTCTCTGACCCTCCCCCATTCATGCTCTGTCTCAAAAATAAATAAACGTTACAAAAAATATATTTTTTAATGAATAAACATTAAAAAAAATTAAAGTGTCCAACTCACTGGCAGTTGGCACATTTCCAGTTTTGTTTAGCCACCACCTACATGTAGCTGGAAAGCGTTCCCATCACCCCCGAAGGAGGCCTCACGCCCAGTAAGCAGTTGCTTACTGCCCCCCCCCCGCCGACGCCCGCCCCCCGTCCTCCCCCAGCCCCTGGGGACCACCCACCCATCACGTTCTGTCTCTGGGGATCTGCCTGTCCAGGGCATTTCCTATAAAGGAAATTATATGAAGCGTGGCCTTGGGATTGGCTTTCTCCACGTGGCACAGTGCGTTCTACATCTGTCCACGCTGCAGCACGAGCCGGCGCTCTATTCCTGGTCAAGGCCGAGTAATCTTCCACCACCTGATGCCTGAGTTGTGTTCACCTATTGTTCTAGCTACAGGTGTTTGCACTGTTCCACCTCTGGGCTCCTGAGCACGGTGTCGTCATGACGCTTGACCCACATAGCTTCCTTTGTCACATCTGCAAAATGGGGACACGGAAAGTACCCGCCTGGCGGGCTTGCCGGGAGGATGCGTGGCTTATAGATGGGAGGCCCTACCTGGTGCATGGCCAGGGCTCCGTTGTTGATTCTGTTGGGTACTTGCTCACCATCTGACATTCACTTGAGCACTTACTGTGTACCATTTTAAGCACCTTACCCGTTCGTGTCAATGCTTTTCATTCATGTATTAATTCCGCCAGCGACTCTGTGGGGTAGGGCCCACTGATCAGTTCTCCTGTATTTATTTATTTTTAAGTTTTTTTAACATTTATTTATTTTTGAGACAGAGAGAGAGAGACAGAATGCAAGCAGGGGAGGGGCAGAGACGGAGACACAGAATCCGAAGCAGGCTCCAGGCTCTGAGCGGTCAGCACGGAGCCCCACGCAGGGCTTGAACCCCAAAACTGTGACATCATGATCTGAGCCAACGTCAGCCGCTTAACGGACTGAGCCCCCCAGCTGACCCTGATTGGTTCTACCTTCTAGAAAGCCGAGGCCCTGAGAGGTCAGCTCAGGGGTTGCCTGTGGAGGCAGGACTTGAACTAGCCGACCTGACCCTGAAGTCCATGTTCTTAATGCTTCTGCTGGCCTACACTTGTGGGGTCGTTTACACTACTATCCACAGAGGTTTCTGGGGTCATCACCTCTGGATCGGGGACTGTGGGAGATTTTCACCTTCTTTTTCCCCTGGACTGTCTCTGTTCCACGTGTCTGTAATTGTTTGTTTTCACAGGGAGCAGAGGATAATTTTGTAATCAGAAGGCAACAGTAAATATGATGTTAGATCATAACGTATTTGTTAAGTGAAAACAGCCACACGTAGAATTTCAGGTATGGCGTGATTCCAAAGGTGCGCAATAAACACCGAGGGGGCTGTTCCCCAACGTATTAACAAGGTTTGTCTCTGGGGAGCCAGATGGGGTGATTCTGTGATGCTTGGTATAAGTTTGTTGTCTTTCTGGCTTTTCCAAGTGTATTTTGACAACAAAGATCACTGTTATATTTGGAGAGAGATTCTAAAAACAAAAGACTGGAGATCCCAGCTAGGACCGGTGGGTGTTTCTGCTCGGGCCGGCTGGGCAGGTGAATCTGACCCACTGACCAGCCAAGGAGGCTCACATGGAAGCTGCCAGATGGGAGGTTCCTGCACCGAGGGACATGCCCAGGGACGTTTGTCATTCCATCTCCATCCGAGGACACAGAGACACAGAGGACACTCCTACCTCAGGGTCCCCAGTGCCTAGACCGGGAGCCGCCTCAGCCTTGGACTGTCCCTGTTCTGCCCGTCCATCCCAGTTACCTGGCCTTTGTTCTGGCACTGCCTTTCACCAGAATTCCTGTCACCCCCAGGGGCGCTCTTCCCAGATCCTCGTGCTCCCTCCAGTAGGATCAGCAGGGCCCGGTGGAGCATTGGGAAGGTGCCCATGATTAGAAGAAAGTGTCTGTCCCGGCTTGTTTCTTGTAGTCCCCACCTCTCCCCCTGCAGGTGCACACGTCCATAGCTCCTTCTCCCTCTGCTTGACATACACTGGGCTCTGGGGCCCCCGTCCCGTCACTGGCCATGGTTTAAAGTGATCCCCATGCCAAAAAATGGGGTAGCTGAGCCTCCCTGGACAGGGCGGTGCTCTAGCCAGGACGGCCAGGGAGATGGCTAACCCATAATGATGACACGGCAGGGACAGAAGGGCTGGAACAACTCCGTCTGGGGGAGTCCAGAAGCTTCCTGGAGGCAGTGCCATTGCACAGGGCTGTGACAGATGGGTGGGAGTTTGGTGAGATGAGCTGGGAGGAGAAAGACTTGTCAGCCAAGGAAGGGCGGGGAGGGCAGAGGAGGCTGCCTCTGACCCCAAGGCCACCTCTGCCTTGGCAGGTTACCCGGGGCCGGCCCAGCCCAGACCCGACAGCCCCTGCCAGGAAAACATGTCAGAGGAGGACGCACCCCGGTGGCATTGCGTGTGAGCAGGGCTGGGACGCTCCTGCCGGGGCACCCAGGACACCCTCCCCGGTGGGCTGCAGGTCAGTCACAACCCGGCTGGCAGGACAGGAGGGCTGCCCCCCCAGCCCAGACTGTCCCCACCCAGCTGTCCTGACACAGTGTCCCCCCGCCCCAGCCTCTTGTGGGCTGGAAGTGCCCCTTACTTAGCAGGAGGAGGGACCTGGCCAAGGCGTGCAACCACTCCGAGCCTCAGTTTCCCCATCAGTAAATGAGGATAAGAGTTCTTCCCTCGTGGCTCTCCAGCACATCCAGCGAGACAATGTCAGGGAATGTGCACCTGAATGTTGGAAGCTCATTGGCATCGGATTGCTGTTACCGTGGCTACTCTTACTGTGTTGACTATTATTATGGGAAAATGCCCGATCCGGTGGGAGAAGCAAGACAGATCTGGATTTGAATACCAGCTCTGCTCCGGGTAACCGTGAGTCTGGGCAGATGGCTTCTTTGAACCTCAGTTTCCCATTTGCAAACCCTTGGCTCTTCATTGGGTGTGGCCAGGCTCCCGGAAAGGCCAAGGTCAGTCCCAAAGGGCAGGGCTCAGCTGGGGCAGCTCCGAAGAAGCAGCGTCCTCTTGGACCAACACCAGGCCACTGCCCAGCCCTCCTGGCGAGCCCCAGCCTCCCTCCCGGCCCCGCGCCCCGCCAGCCTGCAGTGCTAGCTCTCAACGCCTCAGCCGTGCACAAGCCCTTGCTATTTATGAGGTGTTTTGCCTGGAAGGTGCGGCCACCCCCAAATACAAATAGTACTGCTCAGCTGCGGCTGTGGGCAGGCCCTGTGCTGGGCACCGGGCCCATAGGAGCAGCAGGCCAGTGGAGACAGCCAGACAAGCAGCGTCTCCACCAAAGTATAAGCCCAAGGGCTGGGGGCTTGGGGAGGGGCAGGCAAGGCTTTGGGGAGGCGGCCTTTGGCTGGGCCTTAGAGGGGCCCACGGCCTGGACTTCTGCCCCTTGAACCACTTCTCAAGTCCAGGCTGGTTGCCGGCTCTGGTGCCTGACGCGTGCCCGGGATTCGATGGGGGCCTGGTGAGTACGCATGGAGTGAGCAAGCGAGCGAGCGAGTGAATGAATGAATGAAGCATGGAATATTGTATTACCTTTATATGAGACTCCGAATTCTCTCAGGGAGAGAGCTCAACTCTGCAAAATTACTTAGTTGAGCATCCTAGGTGGTAATGGAAGCATCAGGGAACATCTGGGGACTGAACGGCGGCCCCTCCCAGAACTTCTTCTTACCCAGGAGGTGGGTAGGGCTCTCCCCAGCCTAGACCACCTGAAGGCAGACTGTCTGCTCTGACTGCCAGAACCCTTGCTGTGCTGGGTGGCCTCAGGCCATCTACTGACCTCTCTGGACCTCAGTCTTCATGCCTGTGAAATGGGACCGTGACCGCAATGCACACAGGGCTATGCCAGGGTGGGAGCGTTAGTAGGCAGCAAAGCCCGCTGGCTGTGGGGGGCTCCGTGGAGATCCAGGGCGGGCAGCTCTCTTCATTCATGCTCCTGGGCATCCTGGTGCCAGCCGTGCGGGCTGCCCGCACCCTCTTTAATGATTAGGTCTGTCCCCACACCCTGGTGTGGTTCCATCTGCCTGAATGCATTCATTTAGACCCCATAAAACAGGGTGACAATGAGCCAACTCAGAGATGAGGAGAGAAGCCTTTTCAGGGGCGTCCCGACGCAAACAGGCACCCAGGGCTCCTAGGGAGGGGAGCAGCTAAAAGGTCTGGCAGGGCCCGGCCAGCCCTCCTTAGGGCGGAGGCGGTGGTGGGTGCGGGGGCGGGGGGGGGGGGGGAGGAGGGAGACAAATGGAGACAGAGATGGAGAGGCAGAGGGAAAAGGACGGGGAGGAGGGGCTTGAAAGGACCAGAGACAGGGTCAGAGTCAGGTCAGAGACACAGAGACAGGGAGTCAGGAGGGTGGGAAAGGGAGGGGCGGTGAGGGCAGGTGGGCAGGGAAGGGAAATGTCGTGAGGGGGCAGCCTGGGAAGAGCAGCTGAACGGCACAGAAGCTGGGGGGGGTGCTGCTGGAGGGCGTGTGGGGCCCACTTGAAAGGCGCATTCAGCCCCCCCAATGGTTCCCTCCTCCCCGTTCCTAGCGGTGGCCAATCCACGAAGGCTGTCTCATTCCCGGGCAAACACAAAACTTCATGCACACAAGCACGCACCACACTCACACACACTCACCATCACTGACCGACGCCCACAACTGCACAGGTGCCCATGCCCTGTGTGTAGATGGTCCGCACAACCCAGGGGCTCCCCGCCCGCAGCACGCAGGCTCATACCCGGGACCTGATTGTCCCCAGTCCTGGGCCCACAGATTCCCCTAAACTAACTGGTGGGGTCCTGGAACCTCCCAGAGCTTCAGTAGAGGCCCCACAGCCCTGCTTCGGAGCTGACCCTGCCCACTCTGCCTTCGTTCCACAACCTAGAAAACAGCTGGGGCCCCTCCCCATGGAGACGCCCCGACAAGGGGTTTCCACGTCGGGGGCCCCACTGCCCCTGCTCTGCTGCTTCTCATTGGTCCTGGTGTGGTACTCAGCTTCCGATTGTCGTTGCTCACCCCGACTCTGTTCCTCGCCAGCACTGTGAACGGAGCGGAGCTTAGGGAATGGGGCGGGGTGGGGGACACAGAAAGGAGCTTCACGGGACAGCAGCACAGTCATCTACAAAGGGGCAGAGTCCATCATCCACGCAGAAGACGTCCAGATGTGGGCGGCCGTCCGTGACCCCACCCCAGAAGCCCTGGACCGACAAGGGCTCACCGCGTTCTGCCTTGAGTGGCCGAGGGAGCTCTTGCTTCCATGGCGGTCAGCCCACCTCTGGGAAAATGGATTTGCAACAGTTGTGAACTCCCTGGGAGCAGAACCAGCTCATGGTGCGGGGTCAGCCCGTGCCAAGATGGTCACAGAATAGCTTAAGGTTGTCATTTTTATGCATTCACAATGCATACCTTTCCTTTTTAAATTGCGTTTTCTAGTGAGTGGCAATTTATCAAACATAAAACCTGCCATTTAAAAATGATAATCCAGGGGCGCCTGGGTGGCGCAGTCGGTTGAGCGTCCGACTTCAGCCAGGTCACGATCTCGCGGTCCGTGAGTTCGAGCCCCGCGTCAGGCTCTGGGCTGATGGCTCGGAGCCTGGAGCCTCTTTCCGATTCTGTGTCTCCCTCTCTCTCTGCCCCTCCCCCGTTCATGCTCTGTCTCTCTCTGTCCCAAAAATAAATAAAAAACGTTGAAAAATTAAAAAAAAATAAATAAAAATGATAATCCAGCGTTTTTTGATATATTCACAATGGTATGCAACCATCACCACTATCCATTCCCAGAACATTTTCATCAGCCTCGAAAAATACCTTGTACCCACTGGCAGTCATGCCCATCCCCCTCCTCCCAGCCCCTGACGACCCCCAGGGACCACAAATACACTTTCTGTTTCTATTGATTTGCCTCTTTTCGACCTTTTATATAAAGGGATCCTAGAAGGGGCAGCTGGGTGGCTCAGTCAGTTAAGCGTCTGACTCTTGATCTCAGCTCAGGTCATGATCTCAAGGTTCACGGGACCGAGCCCCACGTCAGGGTCTACGCTGACAGCGCAAAGGCTGCTTGGGATTCTCTCCCTGCCCCTCCCCTGTGCATGCTCTCTCTCTCTCTCTCTCTTTCTCAAAAATAAATAAATAAACATTACAAAAAAGAGTTTCTGGACGCCTTGGTGGCTCAGTCGGTTGAGCGTCTGACTTCGGCTCAGGTCATGATCTCAACACTTCGTGAGTTCGAGCCCCATATCAGGCTCACGGCTGTCAGCCTGTCAGCGTGGAGCTCACTTCAGATCCTCTGTCCCCCTCTTTCCATCCCTCCCCCGCTTGCACTCTCCCCAAAATAAATAAATATCTTTAAAAAAATGTTTAATAAAAAATAAAAAAAGAATTTCTTAAAAAAAAAAAGGTATCACAGAACACGTGGCCTCTGTGTCTGGCTTCTTGCACGGAGCATCATGTGTTCGTGACTGAATAATGCTCCATCGTGTGGGTAGACCACGCTTTGGTCACCCAGTCATTTGATGGTGACTGTTGGGGCTGTTTCACACAAACTTTGAAGATACTGTCATTTACAAAAATAATTTTGGAAACACCAGTAGGCTGTGGACTGCTATCCATTCTTGTTATTTTGCCTATTCTGAGATTAATTTCCTCCTATGTTTAAACGTTTTTTTATGAAAACCATAGTGATTGTGGATGAAAGTTTTAACCAAATGCCTTTGGTGGGAGGGAAAGGGAGTCAGCCTCTCTAAATCCACTCGTCCCTAACCCTTTCTGCTCTGGCAACCACAGGACTGACGAGCTGGGGCTGTGACATGTAATGATGGCTGAAGGCAGGCGCCTTTGTGTTTCATTAGGGTTTTCGTGGGGCTGGTGTTTCAGGAATCTGCAGCTCAGTGCAGAAGCAGCCCTTGGGGAAAGAAGCCTCCTTCCTGCACACCTTCCCCACCCTGGGGGCGGCTCTGCGCAGCGCAGAGGCTGGGAGGAGGATGCGGTGGTTACCTCCATGGAATCGGCATCGGGGGGAGGTCAGGCTCTCCGGTCTCACCCGTGTGCCCTGGTCCCCGCTGTCAACTGCGTGCTGTTGTTGCAGGTGCCTTGAGGCCCCTGCCACCTGGAAGTGGGTTTAGGGAAGGGGGTGGTGGAAAGGTGATAAAGAAAGTGGCTCCATTCAATGCATTCAAAGTTACGTGCACATACAGTTTATTATCACAGTAATACAATAAAGCAAATCAGGGCTTTGGGTGCCCGGGTGGCTCAGTCAAGTTCAGCAAGCTCAGGTTCAACTTGATTTCATGGTTCGTGAGTTTGAGCCCGGTGTAGGGCTCTGTGCTGTCAGTGTGGAGCCTGCTTGGGATTTTCTTTCTCCCTCTCTCTCTGTCCCTCCCCCATATACTCTCTCTCTCTCTCTCAAAATAAATAAATAAACTTAAGAAAGAAGCAAAGCAAATTCTTAAAGTCAGGGAAAGAAAGAAAAAAAATCATCTCATCCCAACACACTTATTTGCATTTTAATGAACTTTCAATTTGCCTAAGCATTAAAAAAAGATTAAAAAGCACTTTTTTTTTCCTGATTATAGGTAGACAGCCTCATTGTAGCCAAAATATCAACAAAAAGAGAAAAGGGGAGAAAGAAGTAAAATGACTCGTTATACCACAACTTAAAGACAGTCACAAATGATCATGTCGGTATGCTTCCTTCCAAGCTGTTTTTAAGCTACTGTATTTTCCGCAAAAATTCATCATGCATGACATCGCACTGATTTTCATACAGTTTCATGTCTCTTACGCCTAAAATCAGGGACCGAATTTTTTTCAAGCTGTTAAAAAATTTGAAAATGTTGTAATGCTGCACATCTTAATAGGGTTGCGACACATCAGACGGGGCCACCTGGGTGGCTCAGTCCTCTTGATTTCGGCTCAGGTCATGATCTCGTGGTTTGTGAGATCAAGCCCCTCTCTGGGCTCTGAGCTGACAGCAAGGAGCTTGCTTGGGATCCTCTCTCTCCCTCTCTCTGCCCCTCTCCTGCTCATGCACTCTCTCTCTCTCTCTCTCAAAATAAATAAAGTAAACCTTAAACACATTGTGTGGCTCCTACTGCACTCTGGTCTTTTCATTTATAATCTCTTTCACGTCCTTTGTGCCGTGGTGCAGTTCAGTACAGCCCTTGTTGCTAACTGTCATATGCAAATGTCCCATCACAGTGTAATCCTACTCCACTCACCAGGGCCCCCCTCCCCCACCCTGATGGGCAGCTCTGTGCTGTTACAAATGATGCTTGGAGAAACGCCCTTTTGTAGGTCAAATGTTTCCTCCGGGGAGGTTCCTACAAATGGGCTTCCCGGGTAACAGAGCATGGGCAGTGTTAAGGTTCTGTTGAAGCACAATATTGTAGAACTTGCCTTCATTGACTCTGTAGGTCTGAAAATAACCAGACACCGACATCCTTTGGACGCAAAGCTGGAATATCAAATCCAGCTCTGTTAGGACGTAAGTAAGCAATTCACTAAATAGAACAGCGGCAACAGAGGAACCCTAGGGGGCTTCATTTCTGCAAGAGACCGTCTTAGAATCCCAGGCATCCCCACCAAACTTTCTGGGAGCGGAGAAAAGCTCACGCAGGGATAGCGGAGGGGAATGTGAACCCCAGTGGGGAGGAAGCTGAAGATGTCGCCTCCCAGGCACTTACCCACCTGCATGGGCAGTTGTGTAGGTCTCCGCAGCTGGACCCCCAGGGAAACTGGCTCATCCACGTCCCCAGAGGAGACAGAAAATGTGGGCTGCTGTCGATGTTCAGTTTGCATACTCTCCCTGCATTTCAATAATCTTTCTCAGAGGGTGGTTTTAATTGCTTTATTTTATTTTATTTTATTCTATTTTATTTTATTTTTTTATTTTGTTAAGCAAACTTCATGTGCAGAGCCCAACAGGGGGCTTGAACTCACAACCCTGAGATTAAGACCTGAGCTGGGATCAAGAGTCAGATGCTTAACCGACTGAGCCACCCAGGCACCCCTCAAAAGGTGGTTTTGAAAATTTACTTCTGTGTGTTTTTCTGTTGTTGTTGGTGTGTGTGTGTGTGTGTGTGTGTGAGAGAGAGAGAGAGAGAGAGAGAGAGAAAATGTGCTACTTTGGTAATTAGGGACTACATGCCACTTAAAAATACTTTTTATGGTGCTAAAATATATGCATATGTTATGTGACATAAAATTGACCACTTGAACCATTGTTAAGCACACAAGCCAGTGGCGTGAAGTACATTTATGATGCTGTATAACCCTCACCAATGCCTATTTCCGGAGCTTTTTTTCATCACCTTGAACAGAAACCCTGTGCTCACTGAAACAATAATGCCCCACTCCTTCCTCCCCACTGGTAACCTCTCTTCTGCTTCCATCTCTGCGAATTTGCCTGCCCTAGAGACCTCACGCAAGGCGAATCACACAGTATTTGTCCTTTGTCTGTCAGCACACACGTGGGTGCTTCCATGTTTTAGCCCTTGTGAATAGTGCTGGTATTATTAATAATGAATACTACTAATAATAATGGATACTAATAATGGTATCTGTTTGAGTCATCTTTCGGTTTTTGGGAGGTATATACCTAGGAGGAATTGCTGACTCACCTGGTAATTCTATGTTTAGCATTTTGAGGACCTGCCGGACTGTTTTTCACACAGCCGCAAGACTAAATGTTGTGTAAAAACAAACAAACAAAAAGCAAACAAAAACAAAAAACAACAACAAAACTTTTATCTTTAATATTGCTAAGCTATCAGTACTGCCCAAAGCGATGATTCAGTGCAATCCCTATAAAACTCCCACTGACACTTTTCTGTACAAAAGGAAAAATCTGGGGTGCTTGGATAGCTCAGTTGGTTAAGCATCCAACTCTTGATTTTGGCTCAGGTCATGATCTCACCATTCATGAGATGGAGCCCCAAGTTGGGCTCTGTGCTGACAGAGCAGAGCCTGCTTGTGATTCTCTCTCTGCTCCTCCCCTCCTCAAAATAAACAAATAAACTTAAAAAAAAAAAGTATTTCTAGAAATAGAAAAATCCCGGGGCACCTAGGTGGCTCAGTCGGTTAAACATCTGACTTTGGCTCAGGTCATGATTTCACGGTTCATGCGTTCGAGCCCCGTGTCGGGCCCTGTGCTGACAGCTCGGAGCCCGGAGCCTGCTTCAGATTCTGTGTCTCCCTCTCTCTCTGCCCCTCCCACACTCGTGCTCTGTCTCTCTCTCAAAAAATAAAATAAACATTTTAAAAATTAAAAAAAAAAAAGAAATAGAAAAATCCATCCTAAAATTCACATAGAATCTCAAGAGACTCCAAGTGGAACAAAGTTGGACGTTTCACACATTCTAATTTCAAGACTTACTAGAAAGCCACAGTTACCAAAACAGTGTGATACTGGCATAAAGTTAACAAGCATATAGCCCAATGAAATAGAATAAAGATCCCAGAAATAAAACCTCACATATACGGGCAAGTGATTTTCAACAAGGGCTCATTTAATGAGGAAAGGACAGTCTTTTTAACAAAGGTGCTGGGAAGACTGGACATCCACATGCAAAAGAATGAAGCTGGACCCTTGTCTGATGCCATATGCAAAAGTTAACTCAAAATGGATCTAAACACAAAAGCCAAAACCATTAAACAAACCATCAGAAGAAAACACTGGAGAGAAGCTTTGTGACGCCAGAATTGGCAATGCACTCTCAGATCTGACACCAAAAGCACAGACAACACAAAAAAAGATAAATTGGACTTCATCGGAACTAAAAACTTTTGTGCATCAGAGGACACTATCAACAGAGAGAAAGGCAACTTAAGGAATAGACAAAGATATTTGCAAGGCATACATCTAAAAAGAGATTAGTATCGGGGCGCCTGGGTGGCCCAGTCAGTTGAGTGTCTGACTTCGGCTCAGGTCATGATCTCATGGTTCACAGGTTCGAGCCCTGCGTCGGGCTCTGTGCTGAAAGCTCAGTGCCTGGAGCCTGCTTTGGATTCTGTGTCTCCCTCTCTCTCTGCCCCTTGCTCTCTCTCTCTCTCTCAAAAATAAATAAAACATTTTTAAAAAATAATAAAAATAAAAAGAGATTAGTATCCAGTATATGCAAAGAACACCTACAACTCAACTACAACAAAAACAGACAACTTGATTAAAAATGAGCAAAGGAACTGTTTGGTGTTGGTTGGACTGGTCTTGGGTCCCATCGCATCTGGTTCTGAGCATCCTGGCTTTCCCAGTGACTAATGCTTCTCCAAGGAGGAGGCAGCTGGCAGGGAAGAACGCCTGCCTGGATTTCTCCAACAGGCTAAGAGTACCTGGCTTCCTGGGCAATGGGTTGGAAGCTTTGAAAGAAAAGTAAGAAGCCAGAGAATGCAGAGTGGGCCCCTCCCATCTGCCTACCCATGGCTTGGCCCAGTCGCAGCTCCAGGCTCCCCGGGGGCTCCTAGCCACTTGCCCACCTCCAGCAGCAGGAATGGTTGAATCACCCTGGCAGGGGCTGTCAGCCCTGGAATCTGAGCAGGCCTCAGCAGAGCAGGGTGGCCACTTTGGCTGTCCCCAGCTCGGTTGGTATACCAACTCCCTGGGAAGTCACCTCTGGGAGGAGCCTCTAAGACTACTGGATGGGGGCCCTTGGTCCCCAGAGTCCAGGCAAGTGAGAAGCTGCTCATCAGGGATGGGAGATACATGGGGTCCTTTCTAAGGTTGCTCCCAGTCACCATTAGGTCAGGTTTAAAGCAGAGGGGGACTTGTGTCTTGAGTTTGATGTCAAGGGAATAACAGCGGTTCGGGTGGGTCAGGCCTAGGAGTGGCCCAGTGGAAGGTGCAGGAGGAAATGGAGTGATAGTAATGAAAATAGCAACACTGGGGCAGCTGGGTGGCTCGGTGGGTTACACATCCGACCCTCTTTTTTTGTTTGTTTTTATTTATTTATTTTGAGAGAGAACAAGCGGCGGAAGGGCAGAGAGAGAGAGGGAGAGAGAGAATCCAAAGCAGGCTCCGAGCTGCCAGAGCAGAACCCACAAAGTGTGAGATGGTGACCTGAACCTAGATCAAGAGTTAGATGGTGAACCGGCCGAGCCACCCAGGCACCACAAGCGTCTGACTCTTGACCGTGCCTCAGGTCATGATCTCACAGGTTGGTGCGTTCGAGCCCCGCATAGGGCTTTGGGCTGACCTGCCTGGGATTCTCTCTCTCTCCCTCTCTCTCTGCCCCTCTTCTGCTCATGTGCTCTGTGTGTCTCTCTCTCTCTCAAAATAAATAAATAAACTTTAAAAAAAAAGAAAGAAAGAAAATTCCCACACCGATGATGACTGGATCCTCACAGCACCGTCACTTCTTGGTTCTCTCCACTGCTGTCCACAGGGCACCCCCTCTGCTGAGGCCTCCCTGACTACCCTGGAGTCGCACCCCTCCCCTGCTTCATTTTATCTGCATTCCTGCCAGCCCTCCGGAGCACTCCCTCCTCGCTGTGGGGTGCGGGGCATGGGCTGGGTCTGAGGACCCAGAGGGAGTCCCAGAGGACCAGCCACCAGGGGCCCTGGCTGCCTGCAGGATGACATCGAACTGAGCTGGCAAGAGTGAAACAGAGTTCATTGGAGATAGAGAGAGACACAGACAGAGCGTCTGGGAGGCCCGGAAAGGAAGGGAGCAGGAGACTCATCTTTGTTCAGGGTCTGGGGGTTTTTTTAGGGAGGACGGTGGTCTGGCATGCGTGTCCCCTCAGGCATCCCGAGAGTGGTCAGAACAAAGATGAGGGCGCAGGTGTTAGTCCTTGGAGCCAGGCGGCCTTGGCACGGAGATGTCTACAGCAAAGTGGTCTGGAATGCGCGCACGATGGCTTCATTCTCACCTGGTCCTTCCTTAGATGTTGTCTATTCCAGAGAAGTCACTCCCTCCGTGTCCCTTGCGGGGAAGACATATGCTGTTTGCATCATGAGGTGCAAAGAGGGGTGGGGGTGCAGGTCCTTGCAAGAACAGAGGCAGGAGAAGGAGCAAAATGCAGATTTCCATGGAGTCCTTCAGTTTCCCATCTCCGGCGCTTTACTAGACGGATACGTTCCCGCGACCGCGCTCTGATCACTGCTCTTTCCTCTGCCAACAGCAACGCCCACCACGGAGCGGGGCTCAAAACACATGCACGTGAGGAATGAATGCATCCTGCGAAGAAAGTTTACTTCTCACGGTTTTTCGGAGAGGTGGCGTAACTTCTCCAAGAGCACACAGCCAGAAAGAGGCAGGCAGGGCTGTGATTTGCACTAGAAGTTGGGGCTTCTTGTTTCGTGAACCTCGGAGCCCATTGCCCAGGGTGCCCAGGGTGGCTGGCGTTGATATGTGTTTCTCTCTGTGTGACATGACAGGACATCCCCACGCGTGAGCTCCCAGGAGCAAGTCCTTGGGTTGGCAAGTTCTGTGCTCTCACCTGTCATTGTCATAGAGGGTGAGTGTCCCCTCCTCTCTCCTGCTGGGGGTTTACTCCTTTAAGTCCTGGCTTACAGGGCGCCTCCTCTAGGAAGCCTTCCGTGACCTTCCCCAAGTCAAGGGCTCTCCTTCCTTCTCTAGACAATCCCAGCCTCTTGTACAAACCCTACTACAGAGTCCGTGGTGGAGAGTCATGAGTACAGCAGACAGACTTGGGGGGCAGGCCTTCCCAGATGCGAATCCGGATGAGCCATCACGGACTGTGAGACCCTGGACGTATCGCTTCACCTCTCTGAGCTCCCTGTCTCACCTGGACGGTGGATACACCAATACCCACCCTGCCTGGGCTGCCGCGACACAGCACCGTAGTCCGGGCGGCTTAAACAACAGACATTCACGGTCCCGCATTCCGGAGGCCGGAAGTCCTCGATCAAGGTACGGGCAGGAATGGTTCCTCCTGAGGCCTGTCTCCTTGGTGCCCAGATGGCCGTCTTCTTCCTGGGTCCTTCCATGGCTGTCCCTCTGTATGGGCTTCTGTCCTACTAATCTCTTCTCATAAGGACAGCAGTCGGATTAAATGAGGACACACCCATATGATCTCATTTTAATTTGATCGCCCGTGGAAAGACCCTATCTCAAAATACAGTCACATCTGCGGTGCAGGGAGGGCGGTGGGTGGGCTAGGGCTTCAACATGTGGATTCTGCAGGCACCATTCAGCCCATAGCACTGCCCCCCATCTGACTCCGAAATTCCTGCTACAGTGCCTCTGACAGGGCTCGCCCAGCTGCGGCTTGCACACCTCCAGTGTCAGGGAGCTCTTTACTTCCCAAGGGGGATAAAGGGCGAACAGGATTCCTGGCAGTGGCTGGGATCCTTCAGAGCTGCCTCACGTAGAGGCTGAATCCCTCCGGCCCTTGAGAAATAGAGACGGCTATTTCATCATCCTGAGCGATTCCAAACAGGTTGGTTGCTCCCTAAACAGCAAGAGAGCTTGCTTGTTTTGGAAGGCAAATTCAAAGGCAGATTCCTGCTGATCGACTTATCTGTGTTTTGTTATCTGCCTTGAACAGAAGTGGCTCGGGAAGCCCCCGAGTGTGGATGCCTGGTTTGCACAGATAAATGTCACGTCTACACCCAACGGAAGCTATAAATAGGCCACCCTGGGGTGGGGGGGAGGGTGTTAGGAGTGGCCGCTGTGAAACTGAAAATTATTTTCTACCCACCCAAATGAGTTGGATTGTTCTTGCCGGATCCCATCCAGATGGTGAAAGGGGGCCACGAGGGACGTTCAGATAAAGTCTTACTCAATTCATTTTGGCTTTAAAAATCCATTCTCAGAGCTCAGCAAAAGAAGCAATTGTTATTTTTGTACCCTGATTTCACCCTGTCATTCCCTTTTTTCTGAAAAATGTTCACATTGCAAACATACTACACGTTTATTCTGGAGAGGATGGAAAATATAGCACAAGGTGAAGAAGAGAACAGAAAGAACCTTTAATCCCATCACCTAAAAGTACTGTTAACGTTTGGATGCGTTTCTCCCTCTCTCTCTCTCTCTCTCTCTCGTCAATGGGATTATCCTTTTTTTTTTTAATGTTTATTTACTTATTTTTGAGAGAGAAAGAGAGCGTGTGCGTGCAAGGGAGGGGCAGAGAGAGAGGGAGGGAGAGAGAATCCCAAGCAGACTCTGCTGTCAGCTCAGAGCCCAACACGGGGCTTGAACTCATGAACCGTGAGATCATGACCTGAGCTGAAACCAAGAGTCAGATGCTCAATCAACTGAGCCACCCAGGTTGCCCAGGATTATACTTTAAAAAAATTTTATTTCTTAATGTTTATTTATTTTTGAGAGGGAGAGAGAGACAGAGTGTGAGCAGGGGAGGGGCAGAGTGAGAGGGAGACACAGAATTCAAAGTAGGCTCCAGGCTCTGAGCTGTCAGCACAGAGCCCGACGCGGGGCTCGAACTCACAAATCATGAGATCATGATCTAAGTCAGACGCTTAACTGACTGAGCCACCCAGGTGCCCTGGGGATTATATGTTTTTAAAAAAAGATTGCATTGTATCTCTGTACCTACCAGAGGAGATGGACTGAGTGGTGAATAAGACAGACAAGAGCCAATCCCCTTGGAGTTCACAGTCTCGAGGGGAGACGGAAAAACCATATAAATGAATTTTCAGGCCATTTCCAAGTTCCCTGTTGAAAACAGCACTGCCGTGAGCATTGCTGGAGTGGGGTGCCTGAATGCGCATGTGCTGATTACGTAGGAGACCTTTCTAAATGTGGAATTTGGGGGCGCCTGGGTGGCTCAGTTGAACATCCGACTTCGGCTCAGGTCGTGATCCTGCAGTTCGTGGGTTCGAGCCCCGCATCGGGCTCTGTGTTGACAGCTCAGAGCCTGGACCCTGCTTCTGATTCTGTGTCTCCCTCTCTCTCTGCTCCTCCCTCACTCATACTCTGTTTCTCTCTCTCTCTCTCTCAAAAATAAATATTAAAAAAAATTAAAAAATAAATAAACATTAAACTTTTTTTTAAGAAACAAAAGTGAAATTTGTACACAGGGTTTCTCCCATTGTAAACAAACTGATGATCATCTCCACGCATATTTGTATTTGCAGGACGTTGGGACCATCCGATTAATATCTCCCCCACCTGCGTTGGACGGACCTATAGATTCTCTGGATTTACGGGCCTTGGTGGCTTTCCTGCCTGGGTGAGCCCCTCCCTCCCCTCATCCGGCTTACACATCATACCCTGAGGCGCACAGGGCTCATTCTGTCCTCAGGCAGCGCCTTTGGTCTCTGCATGGTTCCACCCGACGTTGACCTCAAATAGGTCTTCCTGCCTTGCAGCGCGGGCCCTGGCTCTTGAAAATGTGCAGAGCAAATCGAGGGGGCCTCTTCTCCCAGAGGCCCTGCTGAGCCTCTCCGAGGGCTGTCCTTATGTGGACTGTGCACCCAGCTCCCACCGCCGCTGCATGGCAGTTCTTTCTTGGGACTCCACCCAGGGATCGCCTCGCCTCCTCTGAGGAGCCTTCCCAGACCACCCCTGCCTGAGGAGCAGGTGGCCGGGCTCTTCCGCACTCCAGCTCCCGCTCCCGTCTCCTTCCATGGAAGTACCTGTTTCTTTCCCTCCGAGGCTTCAGCTCTATCTCTGAATCCACTGGGCGCCGGATAAAAACCTGCCTTATAAGGGCATCTGGGTGGCTCAGTCAGTTAAGCGTCTGACTCTTGATTCCGGCTCAGGTCAGGACCTCGTGGTTCCTGAGTTCAAGCCCCGCATCGGGCTGTGTGCTGACAGAGTCTGCTTGGGATTCCCCCCCCCCCCGCCCCTCCCCTGCTCATGCTGTCTCTGTCTCTCTGAAAGTAAATAAATAAACTAAAAAAAAAAAAAAAAAAAAAAGCCGTGCCATATAAATGAATGGGGGACAGGATTCTAGTTCCCATATCTCGGACAGACTCTGTGACTGCGGGCACGCCACGTGCTGGGTCTGGGCCCCCCACCCGGAGCTGTGAACTGGACACAAATCAGCTTTGCAGGCGGTGCTGAGCCATCACAGCCTGCCCTGCGAAGGGGCTGTTCCTGCTGAGACCCCAAGGAAGAGGAGTCTCAGGTGAAGGGGCCGGGCAGCAGAATTCCAGGCCCAGGGAACAGTAGGTACAAAGCTCTTGAGACGGGACAAAGCCGGGGTGACCCCCAAATGGATCAGAGGTCACGTGAAGGTGCCCTGGGTTATTCATCCAATCGCTACTCATGGGACATGGTGTGTGCAGCTGGGCCCAGGGCTGGCTGTGGGTTCTGGGGACTGCGTGAGGACACCGGCCCCAGCACTGCCCTGGGGGGCTTAGAGGTAGGTGGGGAAGAGCAGGTGATTACAGACATACGTTAGGCAAGGATTCCTGCCTGCATGACCTGACCTCATTAATACAGTGACTGATGCATCGAATCATGGTTTCATGGGCTCACAGGCCGATTTCTTTTTTTTTTTTTAATGTTTATTTTTAAGAGACCGAGAGAGAAAGCATGAGCAGGGAAGAGACAGAGAGAGAGGGAGACCTAGAATCCGAAGCAGGCTCCAGGCTCTGACCTGTTAGCCCAGAGCCCGACGCGGGGCCCGAACTCGTGAACCGTGAGATCATGACCTGAGCCGAAGTCGAATGCCCAACCGACTGAGCCCCCCAGGCGCCCCTCACAGGCCGATTTCTTAATACGGTGGTTGGTTTGTTTATTCGTTCATCTAACACATTTTGAGTGGCCTTCTGTGAACCGGGCAGGGTGCTGGGCTCTGGGGAATGGGCATGGAGGAGACACACCGGATACCCTCTAGAGGGACAAGACCAATGCTACCTACATGGTGACAGTCAAACGCGGCCACGAGACAGAGCGTCCGATCCCGGTCCAGGGAGGAGCCAGTCCCACTCAGGCTTGGAGGAGAGAGAGGAAAGGGGCAGCCCCAGGAGGACCAGAGGAACAGCCTGTTGCAAAGGCCCAACACCAGTGTGGGCCTGGGAGCTGATCAGCGGCCCTGCCAGCTGCACACGGTTTGCCCACAACAAATCACCCCTTAATTTGCAGGGGTTGCCAACGAAGAGGTGTCCCGTCTCCGGCCACACACGGTGCGTGCGTCTTCCTGAAAACCAGCGAAGGCCCCCCCCTCTCCCCAGCTGGCACAGCCTCCTCCCGAGCAGGCCTGGGGAGCTGGCGGCTGGGTGGCAGGAGAACAGGGCCACATTGTGAGCTTTCCACGGGACGCCGTGGGCAAACAGAAGGGCGGGCCGGCCGGGCGCTCAGAAGAGCCCATTGAGCCCCGCAGTCGCCAGGCCGAGAGCGCAGCCAGGAAGAAACAGGTCTTTATTAAGGGAGGCCCGGCACGGCCTGAAACGGAGGACATACCAGGCCATCTATCTGCAGCCTCTGTGAGGCCAGGCCGGGAGGGTGGCGGGCTGGACGTAGAGCCACCAGTGCGTCCAGAACAGCGAGCCTTCCTTTCTAGCGTTACACGGAGGGATCCGCGTGCGCGCGCGCGCACACACACACACGCACACACGCACACATCTTCCTTTCTCCCACCTCCCTCCCCCAGTTCCCAGATGAAGGGTGGTGATCTGTGAATAATACCACGCGAGCCTCTGCACTCCTGACACCTGAGTTCAACTGCTCGCGACAGTTCCACGAAGTCGGTGCCCTTCGTAGCCAACCCCATTCTGCAGATGAGGAAACTGAGGGTCAGAGAGCATCAGGAACTTGGCCAGGCCCCTAGCTGTAAATAACGGAACAGGGATGGAACCAGGTCTGCGCCAGCCCCAGGCCTGTGCATTTCACCCTCAGGTGTGTGTGTGTGTGTGTGTGTGTGTGTGTGTGTGTGTGTTGTCGTCTCGTTCCAGGGCGTATCCAGAGACTTGACCTGATCGGGACATGCAGGGTGGGCTGGCTCTGGGGACCTGCCAAGCTTACAGCAGCTGTTGGGGAAATCAGCCCCTAAGTACCCCCTTGCCCGTGCAGAGGTGCTGCTCAGGCTGGGACATTTGCTTCACGGGGTCAGAGCCTCAGGGAGCTGGGTCAGTCCCTGGGTGGCTGGTGAGAGGAAAAATCGCAGAGCCCTAGAGAATGGGGAAGGGGACTAAGGAGAAGGGGACGAGGGGGAAGGGAGGGAGGGAGGCTCAGGGGTCTATTGAACCTCTCAGCCCCACGGCAGACCCACCTGCTTGGAGAGGGGGGATCCAAGGTTTCTGGGGCTGTAAAGGCCTCACTGCTCACCTGCCTCCAGCCAGAACCCTCCCGCACATCCCCCCCCCCCCACCCACCCAGTGTGCTCTCCAGGGGGTCCCAATCAAACCTGTCCCCACCTCCCCCCTTATTCAGGCTTTCCTGGCGACAGATTCCAAGGCTGCAGGACCTGCCCCTTCTCGGCCCTCCCCTCCGACTTTGGACTTGGCATGCCAACAAAGCTCTGTAAGCACACTGGGTTCACGGCTGTTACTCTGCTGGAGTCCTTCCCCCGCCTGCCCCTCTGGCAGGTTCCCTCCCCTCCTCCTAGGCCTCCCCTGGCCAGTGCTTGTCGCAGGGGGATTGGTGACTCCTCCGTCCCACTCCCAGCCGCTTCCCTGTCAAGGGCAGGGTGGCGGGTCCCCTTATTCTGGCTGTGGAGCAAATCACCCCAGGGACTTCCTGAAACAAGGATTTGTTAAGCTCACAGGTTCTGTGGGTGGGGAAATCGGGCTCATCTCTGCCCAGGAATCATCTGGAGGTTCATTCGTGTCGGGCCGTTGATACTGGCCGTCCACTGGGGGCCTCCTTCCACGCCAGCCAGTTCGGGCTTCCTCACGGCATGGCAGCCGGCGTCCCCCAGAGTGAGCATCGCCAGAGACGGAGGCAGGTGGAGGGGAGATCCGGGGTGGGGGGGAGACGACTCGGTGGGAGCCGCGTCTGGGGCACAGTGTCAGGAGTGCGCACGGGACTGTGGTTCTTTGAGAAGATTCGGCATCACCCAGCGAGGCAGCCCTGAGCCCAGTGCAGGACCGGCCCTCGCAGCCACTCAGGCTTTCCTTGCTCCCTTGAGCTCACGTCGTCTCCGCCACAGCCTGTAGATGAGGAAACTGAGGCCCAGAGAGTTGCAATAACTTGCTCAAAGCCCTCGGCTCTGGGGAACACCACACTGTCTTCTAGTGACCAGAGGCAAGACGTCTGGGAACACAAGGCCTGGGAACACGCACTGACATCTGGGAAATGGCGGGGGGGTGGGGGGGGAGGGGACAGGTCCTGCCCCTCCTGGGTCACGTGGGCAAAGTCCTGACCCTTGACAGGTGTCACACAGAGTGGGATCGATGCACATTTGTGTCGACGCACTCTGTCATCGTGGTGACCCCCCTTCAGTGACGCCCTTAGAGATCTCTGGGGTCACTAGTGGCAGCTTGGGCAGACCGGACCTGCTTCTTGCTGAGCGCCGTGGAGTGTCTGGACGACCCTGGGTGGAACTTCACTCTGAGTTACTCAGGGAAGCCGCCCCGTGACTCCTGCAGGCCCCAGGACCAAGGTCAAAGTCTTTGAAGTGACTCTTTGGGGAGAGACAAGGCTCCAGAGGTTTCTGCTGCCTGAAGTCAACCATTGACGGGACAAGATGCCCCACCCTGTGGGCCCGTGGGTGTCAGGTCAGCTGCAGGTGTCTTGATCCCATCTCGTGCTCAGCCTTTCTTTCTTTCTTTCTTTCTTTCTTTCTTTCTTTCTTTCTTTCTTTTCTTTCTTTCTTTCTTTTCTTCTTTTTTCTTTCCTTCTTCTTTCTTTCTTTCCTTCCTTCTTTCTTCTTTCTTTCTTTCCTCCCTCTCTCTTCTTTCTTTCTTTCTTTCTTTCTTTCTTCTCTCTTTCTTTCTGTCTTTCTCTCTTTCTTTTTGAATGTGTAAAATTCAGGATCCCTAGCAGGATCCCTAGTTGATTTTTGACACCTCTGCATCATATGCTCTCCGTCTCTCTTGTTTCTGTGTGTTTATACATGCTGTTCCCTCCACCTGGAGTGCCCTTCCCCTCCCATTTCTCTCTGGCAAACTTCAACTCATCCTGCAATGTTTGGTCCAGCCATCACCTCCTCCAGGGAGCCATCCCCAACTACCTGCCCCCACCCCCCCCCCCCCGCCCCGAGACCTCACATAGAATGCCAAGGTTTCTCCTTGTGACCACCTACGATGACTCTTTAGCTCTCTCTCCCCCAATTTCCCTTGAGTGACCCAGGTCAGGGCCTGGGTCCTACTCACTGGCCAGTGCCCGGTACATGGTGCATACTCCAAACGGTGTTTGTTGAATGAATCAGTAAAGAATACATGGTGTGTTGTTTTTTTTTTTAATGTTTATTTATTTTGGAGAGAAAGAGACAGAGCAGGGGAGGGGCAGAGAGAGAGGGAGACAGAATTTGAAGCAGGCTCCAGGCTCTGAGCTGTCAGCACAGAGCCCGAACCTGGGCTCAAACCCACAAACTGTGACATCATGACCTGAGCCGAACTAGGATGTTTAACCGACTGAGCCCCCCGGGCACCCCAAGACTACATGTTAGATCAGGCCATCCAGGGAGCCAGCTGGTCTGGTCCAGCCCACCTCTACCCCTGCCAGGCTATGTGATCTTAGGTAGTTCCCTTTCTTTCTTTCTTTCTTTCTTTCTTTCTTTCAAGCTTATTTATTTATTTATTTTGAGAGAGAGAGTAAGAGAGAGAGTGGGAGGGACAGAGAGAGAAAGAGAAGCCCAAGCAGGCTCTGCACCGTCAGCACAGAGCCCAATGTGGTGTTCGAACTCACGAACCCTTGGGATCATACCTGAGCCAAATCCAAGAGTCAGACGTTGAACTGACTGAACCACTCAGGCGCCCTGATCTGGGGTCGTTTTCTTGACTTCTCTGGGTGCCTCATCTCCGAGGCTGGGAGAGTCTGAAAGCTGGGGGTCTGCCAGCTCCTGTCCGTGTATCTCCATCAAGCAGTGAGTACTTCTTTATGGTGGTTCTCACCAGGTTCTGAGACTGGGAGAGATGGAAGAAAGTCTGACACGTAATGGGTGCCCTGGGACAAGAGCCTGCGTGCAGTGGGGACCTGTGTAACGGGGGGGCATGGCCCAGAGCGGGTCTCCTCCCTGCTCCTGGCTTCCGTTTTCTCATCTGTCACAAGGTGGGGCTGAGCTGGAATTTGAAGCCACGTAGGCTGGCACTTGAACCAGGAGCCGGTGGCTTCACCCCAGTGCCCCATTCATTGCTGACGGCCTTCTCAAGACATTCAGTCACCCCTCTGTCCCACGGACGTCTCCCAGAGCCCCCCCACTCCTGTCTGCTTCAGTGTTTACTAAACTGTGTCTCACACACATGCACACACGTCTCCCCGCGTGGCTTTCTGTCCTCTCTCTTTACGTGAGGGTCACGTGTGCGTCCCCTTGGCACTGGCCCAGATTTATCCAGCCAAAGTCAGGCCAAGTGGCCAGGACATGGAGTCCCCACCAGGAGAATCCTTACCGCCTGATACCAGGGCCTTCCTCCTCGTCTTTACTTGGAAACGTCGTGGGGAGGCACCTGCCGCCTCAGGGCCTTTGCGCGTCTTCCCTTGTACGTCAGCCACTCTTCCCCTCAGCACATTCCGGCTGCCCCCCTCTCCTGGATCAGGTCTCAGCATGGATGACACTTGCCACCAAAGGCCGTCTCCATCCTGGGCCACCCGGGAGCAGGAGCGGGGAGGGTCCTGCGTGGGGAGTGGGACGGCACGGGGGTCAGCGGGTGTGCCCAGGAGCCTTCCGGGGCGTGCAGTGCACCTCTGCTCACAGCCAGGTTAGAAACCGATGACGTCTCTGAGCCCTGCTTCCCCCCCACCCCGTCTGAAAGGTGGGTACTCACCCAGCGGGGCTGAGCCAGAGAATGTGGGCGGGGGGCTGGGCACAAGGCCAAGTCCATGCTGGCTGCGGAACGGAACATGGAGGCTGGGGCGGGGGGGGGGGGGGGGGGGTGGGATTCACGGCCCAGGGTCCTGCGGCCGGGTGCACAGTACTCAGTCTGCAGGTGCCAGGAAGCCAGGGGTCGAGGAAAGGGCTCAGGCCTCTTCCCTGGAGGGGAAGATAAACAGTGCCAAAAAAAATAAGGGGCGGCCTGACACCCAGAAGCCCCGGATGGATGGATCCCAAGGGCATATGCGTGAACAAAGCCACTCCCAGATTACAAACTGGATGTATATACCTCTCTCAAAAAAAAAAAAAAAAAAAATCCATGGAGAGCTGGTCAGTGGTTTCCAGGGGTTGGAGTGGGGGGTGGGGGGTGACCCCCCAAGGGGGTAGCACAAGGGAGTTTTTTGGAGTGGCAGACTAGTTCTGTACCTGGGGCGCTGGTTCCACAGAACTGGGTACGAAGAGAAAAAGTGAGTGCGTGGAAAGGCAGCAGAAATCCGAGTGAGGGTTGTAGCTCGGTTAGCGGGAGCGTGCCAATGTCCATTTCCCGGGTTGGTCAGTGCAAGGTGGTTATGCAAGATGCTGTCGTTGCCGGGCGCTGGCTGAAGGGCACCCGCGAGCGGCCTGAGCTATTTTTGCAACTTCTGTGCAAGTCTGAGACTACTCCAAAATAAAAAAGTTTTAAAAACAAAAAACACCGCGACGGCTTCGTCTAACGGAAGCAGAGCACACATCCTTCTCGAGCCCCCGTGGGACGTTTGCCGAGATAGTCCACGTGTAAGACAGACCCTAAGATATACCGCGTGTTTAAAAGAGTGGAAATCATACAATGCATACTCTCAGACCTCAATGGATTTCAGTTAAAATTCACGACGGCGAGGCTCCTAAATTCTTGGAGCTCAAACGGGCTTCTGAAAAATTTTTAAACTGTTTATTTATTTATTTTTGAGAGAGAAAGAGAGAGAGAGCGCACAAGCAGGGGAGGGGCAGAGAGAGAGGGAAACAGAGCTGTCAGCAGAGAGCCCAATGTGGGACTCGAACTAACGAACTGTGAGATCATGACCTGAGCCGAAATCAGACACTTAAACTCTGAGCCACCCAGGTGCCCCCAAACAACAGCCTTCTAAATAACACGTAGGTATGGGGCGCCTGGGTGGCTTGGTCGGTTGAGCGTCAGACTTCGGCTCAGATCACGATCTCATGGTTTGTGGGTTCAAGCCCAGCATTGGGCTGTGTGCTAACAGCCTGGAGCCTGCTTCGGACTCTGTGTCTCCTTCTCTCTCTGCCCCTCCCTCACTCACACTCTGTCTCTGTCGCTCTCTCTTTCAAAACTAAATAAACATTAAAAACATTTTTTTTAAACAACACGAGTCAAAGTAGAAATCGCGACAGAAATTTTAAAACAGTTTGAACTCCATGAAACTGAAAACGTAACTTATGTAAATTGTAGCAAAAGCAGTGTTTAGGGGGAGGTTGGTAACCGTGAACTTGTAGATTAGAAAAAGCAGAAAGAGGGGCGCCTGGGTGGCTCTGTTGGGTAAGCGTCCGACTTCAGCTCAGGTCACCATCTCGCGGTCCGTGAGTTCAAGCCCCGCGTCAGGCTCTGTGCTAACAGCTCAGAGCCTGGAGCCTGCTTCCGATTCTGTGTCTCCCTCTCTCTCTGCCCCTCCCCCATTCATGCTCTGTCTCTCTCTCTCTAAAATAAAAAACAAGAACAAACAAACAAACAAAAAACGTAGGTTGGGGCACCTGGGTGGCTCAGTCGGTGAAGTATCAGACTTCGGCTCAGGTCATGATCTCACGGTTCATGAGTTCAAGCCCCACATCGGGATCTGTGCTGACAGCTCGGAGCCTGGAGCCTGCTTCAGATTCTGTGTCTCCCTCTCTCTTTCGCTGTCCCTCCCCTGCTCGCTGTCTGTCTCTCTCTCAGAAATAAACATTAAAAAAAATTTTTTAAACACTTTCGAACAAAAAAAGGTAATTAAGAAAATTGAGATTAGAACTACCCCACGATCCAACAATTCCACTCCTTGGTATTTACCCAGAAATACTGAAAGCAGGGTTTCAGAGAGATATTTGTACCCTCAAGTTCAGAGCAGCCAAAAGGCAGAAGCAACCCAACAGAGGAAGGCACAAACACAGTGTGGTCCGTGCACACGGTGGAACAGTATTCAACTTTTAAAAGGAAGGACATCCTGACCCCTGCAACCACGTGGTTGAACCTGGAGGACCTTGTGCTCAGTGGAAGAAGCCCATCACCAGGGACAGACGCTGTATGACTGCAGTCACAGGAGGTCCTGAGAGCAGTCAGATTCACAGAGACAGAAGGCGGAGGGTGGGCGCCAGGGGCAGGGGAGGCCGGTGGGGGTCAGTGTTTCATGGGGACAGAGCGTGAGTTCTGCCGGGAGAGAGTTCTGGGACGGATGATGGCTGCGTGACACGGTGAACGTGCTTAGTAGCACTGACCTGGACACTGAGAAATGGTTAAACTGGTAAACTTGTGCTAAATGTATTTTACCACAAATTCTTTTAAAAAGAATAGAAACAAGGAACTAAAAAAAATCAGTTGAGAAAGAACACTGAAACAACTTGCATAGTAATGGGCTGCTGGCACTTGAACTCAGCTTGTCCCAACGACTCATAATGCCCACCTCCCCATGATGCCTACCTCCCGTGATGCCCACTTCCCCATGATGCCCACCTCTCCATGATGCGCACTTCACGTGATGCCCACCTCCCTTGATGCCCACCTCCCCGTGATGACCACCTTCCTGTGATGTCCACCTCCCATGATGCCCACCACCCCATGATGCCCACCTCCCCATGATGCCCACCTCCCATGATGCCCACCACCCCATGATGCCCACCTCACATAATGCCCACCACCCTGTGATGCCCACCTCCCTGTGATGCCCACCTCCCTGTGATGTCCACCTCCCTGTGATGCCTACCTCCCATTATGCCCACCTCTCGTGATGCCTACCTCCCTGCGATGCCCAATTCCTCGTGATGTCCACCTCCCATAATGCCCACCTCCCCATGATGCCCACCTGCCTGTGATGCCTAACTTCCGTAATGCTCACCTCCCCTGATGTCCACCTCCCATAATGCCCACCTCTTTGTGACGCCCACCTCCCATGATGCCCTTCCCATGACGCCCACCTCCCTGTGATGCCCACTTCCCCGTGATACCCACCTCCAGGCCCCAACCTCCAGCCCGACCCCCTGCAGAAAGTCTACCGGTAAGCATTTCCAGTCTAGAAAGTGACAGGTATTTTGTGTGCGTTGGGGGGAGGAGCCTGCCTCCACTCGCCCCTCCCCCTCCAGAACACACCGAAACAGGTTTCCTGGATTTGCCAGAACAAGGAGCTGAATTACCACAAAGCAGCCCGTCAGACTCAGCCCTGCTCAGTCCTTCTTGTCCACACCTGCTCATCCTCGTGTTTCCTCCATTCATCCGTCAGATTTGGAGGCCCTGCCCTGGGCCAGACACGGTGCCAGGCACCCCGGGACTCAGGGGCGCACAAAATGGACCAAGGCCAAGTTCCGCGCCCTAGTGGGGGAGACAGACAGACAGGTGAATCAATAAACGAGCATGCTCGTTCTGGGTGCAGAGAAGACTGAGGACAACAAACGGGTTGAGGGACAGGATGTGGCCACTGTCTACTGTCCCGCCAGACCGGCTGCTGCCATCCCACCTTCCTCCCCTCCCCCACCCCGAGCAAGAAGAGGGGCTTTGGGGGACAGTCGTGGGCCCCCCACTGCAAGCCCCTCGGGAGTGGACAGGACCTGCTGGCTCTGAATCTGCAGGAGCCAAGGCTGCCACTGCGGACGCCGGTGTGTTTTGGTTCCTGGAGCCTGGGGCCCGACTGGCAGTTTGCAGACGGCCTTTCCTGCTGCGGCAGCGCCCCCTGCTGGGGCAGGAGCTGTTCCTGCAGCTTCGCGGCCCGCCCGGCCCCGCAGTCGCACACCCACTGGAGGGGGCCTGGGGCCGCTTTATTCTCATCCTCTGTCCCAGGCAGACCCCCTCCGGACAGGCAGGCCTCCCTTTGGTGATGAAGGTCATGAAGAAGAATCTCTCATTCTAAAAGAAATGGGTTCCCTTCTCTATGATTGGGGCTAACAGCGTAGGTCACTTTGGAAAATGATTTTTTTAATGTCTGTTTATTTATTTTGAAAGAGAGAGAGAAAATAATGAGGGGGGAGGGGCAGAAAGAGAGGAAGAGAGAGAATCCCAAGCAGGCTCCACACTGGCAGCACAGAGCCCACTGTGGGGCTCGAACCCATGAACCATGAGATCATGACCTGAGCCTCTAAGAGTTAGACATTCAAGAGACAGACACTCAACCGACAGAGCCACCCAGGTGCCCCGGAAAATGATCTTTTAACCTTTTGGCAGGGAAAGGAGTCTCTTCAGAAAGGTAGCTCTGAAAATTCTCGATCAATATGTCCGGGGCACAATTAAGAGTGCTCGTACCAGATTTAACAAGTTCGATCCCTACCTTGGGTTGGACTGAGCTGGCACCTGACCTGTGCAGCTCTTGAAGAAGAATCGAGTCTTACTTTCCTTTGTGTCCTCAGGCCTCCCATGGTGCTTGACTTTCTAGCAAACATGTGATCGGATCACTGTATTTGCCTTTCTATCTGTCTCCCATTCCTGACCCAGCGTCCACTGTATGTCTGGCCGTTCCTTTGCTCTGCCAGCCTGACAGTCATTCGCTCAACAGCTGAGTGTGACAGGTCACCTGCCGACGGCACAGCAGAGGCCCAGCGGGACTGACAGAGCCCATGCCTGCCCGGAGGTGGGGGAGGCAGACCGCAGAGTGACACAGACACAACTGTGGTAAGTGCCTTGAAGGGCACACGGTGGGTATCTTTCAGGGTCAAGGTGAAGCTGGAGGGGGGTGAGCAAGGGAAGAGAGGCCCAAGACAAGGTCATTGATGGGGTGGGAGCCAGACCCTGTAGGGTAGGACAGGCCAGAGAACAGAATTCAGATTTTATTCCAAGGTCATGAGACGCTAATGACGGTTTTAGGCAAAGCCCAATATATCTGGCCCGTGGTTTTTAGAGACAGTTTTGGGTGCTGCGCACTCTGTGGAGAGGGGCTTGGAGAGGGGACGGGGGAAGCAGGAAACCACTTAAGAGACCACTGAGTGGCTGAGTTGGGGTAGCCTTGGGATGGACGGAGAGGGTGCATTTGGGATGTGTCGCGGGTGCTGCCTGCAGTCATACTGATGAATTAGATGTCAGCCTTCACTGCTAACAGCAGATCATCTTAAGCCAAATTCCTTAGAAGACAGCGCCGTGAGTCTGCGAAGCTTCGTTCCTGGTAAAGAAAGTGGGTCTTGCAGCAGAGAAGACCCAAGCTGGGTTCCAGCCGTTTGGGACTGGGTTTTACATCCAAGGGCAGCTGGTGACCTGGCTTCCCTGTCTGTTGTCCTGAGCCCATTTTTCTTATTTGCTTTCACTGGCAGAGGAAACAAACAAAAACCCTTTATGAACTAATGCTTTTCATCTACCCATGCTGCCCCTTCTGAGGGCAGTTTAACCGAGATAGGTTTAAAATCTTAAAATCCCAGACCATTAGTAGTTTGCTCCTCTTAGGTCTTTTGTTTCAAGAAATACTTGGTTTATATATAAAGTTTTATTTGCACACCGCCTGCCCATGTGTCTACATGTGGTCCGTGGCTGCTTCTGCACAAGGGGAGAGCGAGTAGGTGAGGCCATGCGGCCTTGCGGTACTTACTGTCTGGCCCTTTGGGGGCCCGTCCTAGATCATACAGTGAGCAGGTTCACACGGGGCTGCACTTTTATTTAATTTTTTTTTAATGTTTATTTTTGAGAGAGACAGCGCGAGTGGGGCAGGGGCAGAGAGAGAGGGAGACACAGAATCCAAAGCAGGCTCCAGGCTCCGAGCTGTCAGCACAGAGCCTGATGTGAGGCCCAAACTCATGAACTGCGAGATCACGACCTGAGCCAAAGTCGGATGTTTAACTGACTGAGCCACCGGGGTGCCCTGGGGCTACACTTTTATACCCATGACAGATCCCCCTTCTCGGTCCGGTCCAAGGCTCGTATTCCTCAAGTTCTGGCCAGAGGAAAAGAAGCCACAAGGTGCTTACCAGCTCATTAGTACCCAATTTTATGTGTGTTCGTAAGCTGACTTCTGGACGCCTGAGGCTGCCCTTGGACTAAGCGGATGTCAGTTGGGCTCTGGGACACTGAGCGCTCATTGTGTTCTGTAAGCAGGTGTGGGAGTGAAGAACATCTTGACTCCGGTGTGGTTGGTGGGGTGCCCCTCTCAAGCGTTCTTAAACCCCATCCCTGATTATTTTGGAAAGCAGGAGAGCTCCAGACCCAGCAGCAGAGATGGGTCTGCAGAGGTCACCCACATGACAACTGGCCCCCTCCCCCAACTTTTATGGACTTCTGAGAGGGGGAAGGACCAGTTTTCCAAGATCCAGAAGGGTCCCCTTTAAATCTCCAGCTGGTTGGGGTGGGAGGAGGGGGCTGGAAGGTCTTAAGTCGGCAGTGCCTGGGCAGAGGTGGGCCTGCCTCCCGCAACCCCCATTCTTGAGACCAGGGACTTTCACCTAGTATCTGTCTTAAGCTATGCAAACCGGCTTCAAGTCCCCATTCCAAACAAGGCCACACACTAATCTCTATTTAGGACCTCAAGGACAGCACCAAGTGACTAAGAGAATTTCAGAACCCAAGGTCACTTAGAGATAAGCTGTACATGTAATCATGTAAGTTATCATCTAAACCAGCGTTTTTTTGTTTTTTTTTTAAGTTTATCTATATTTGGGGTGCCCAGCTGGCTCAGTCGTAGAGCATGCAACTCTTTGATCTCAGGGTTGTGGGTTCAAGCCCCATGTTGGGTGTAGAGATTACTTAAAAATAAAATCTTAGGGGCACCTGGGTGGCTCAGTCGGTTAAGCATCTGACTTCAGCTCCGGTCATGATCTCCTAGTTCATAGGTTCAAGCCCCATGTCGGGCTCTGTGCTGACAGCTCAGGGCCTGGAGCCTGCTTCAGATTCTGTGTCCCCCTCTTTCTATGCCCCTCCCCGACTTGTGCTCTAAGATAAATAAATACTATAAAAATTTTTTAATCTTAAATAAAATATTTAAAGTTTATTTTGTTTTTTAAAGAATCGTGTCCAGTATTTTTTTTTTTTAAGTAAAGTAAGTGATCTTTTACTGGTTATTCTACTTTTAATTTTCTCAACCCAATTTACTTTTTTGTAGGTAATGAAAGTAAATATCTAAGCATTATATATTCCTAATAAAGTTTTACTTTATAGCACACTTGTTAACTTATGCTTTCTGGAGTTTGGGGATATTAAATCTCAGCCGAAAAATTATTCTAAGTTTTTTCATAATTTTCCCTAATCACTACCTACCTTTTAATATTAACAAGTTTAAAAAGCATTTTAGCAACACGGAAGTTATGTAAGAAACGTATTTTCGGATTCAGTGACTACGTCATCGGAATATACTAACTACAGCAGTCCCCAGTAATTGCCCAATATTAAATGGAGCTCACGGGTGCTTTCAGCTTCTAAATTCAGGAGTTCCTTAATTTGTAATCAATGAACTACCTAAATAAAAAACTGTATTATGTGCGACACAGAAGAAAGCCAAGGTGGAGACTATGTTAGCGGCTTTTCATGATATATGGCTAAGTGACAATATGCCTACTTTACCAGCCTCTGAGATCTATGAAAAATGACACAAAAGCCGCCTAAGCTGTATGTGTATCTGGGGTCCAGCGCCCTCTAGGACCATTAATAAAATAGATTCAGGTCAAGATCAAAGCCCTTACGCCGGCAAAACGTTTTTCAGATTCCATGCTGTCAGGGGGAAAGAACAAAATCCTAATACCACTCATTCACACAAGTGATTTAAGTGTTTACTTTGAGAGGAAAGAAACATACAATTCTGTGAAATACCAGGTAAGGTTTCTCACTTCAGCCTTTTTTTTTTTTCTTTGAAGTTTATTTATTTTGAGAGAGCGAGAGTGTGCTAGTGTGGGAGGGGCAGAGAGGGGGAGAGAGAATCCCAAGCAGGCTCTGCACTGACCGCACAGAGTCTGACTCCGGGTTGGAACTTCCCAACTGTGAGATCATGACCTGAGCCACAATCAGGAACTGGTCGCTTAACCGACTGAGCCAGCCAGGCACTCCTCACATTAGCCTTCTAAAGGAGGTGCTCCCAAGCCACTTTTCCTTATCCTTAAAATCATGAGCAACAGGTCTATTTTCAATCAAACAAAAAAGGAAATCTGTGAAGTCCTTTTCAGAAGAAAAGCCTTTCCAATAAAATGTAAACTTTTTATTAATATTTAAGTTACAAACCAAATGTTGGCAACCACATGTAGACTTGTTTGCTGTGGACAAACGAAGATTGTGGGGGCATACTTTCAAATACAACTTCAGAATTAGAAGCGATAAATCAATCCATCTCAGAAATTCTACCGTTTCCTTCGGTGTATAACCCATGATATGAAAAGTTTAATATAACGTGAAACAACTTACCATCTACCCTCAAAGTAAGCTACAGAAAATGTTATCGCTACTAGGATCGGACAACGACAAGACCTGAACAGCTCAGCAGTTTTTCCTAAGAGTATAAAATATATAAACTTTGAAAAAATAATACTGTGAGTTGAGCTGTAAAACCCAGAAACATAGCAGTTCGGCCACAGTGCACAGAAAAGCTCCTTCGTTTTCTTCTCCGAACCCGGTCCCATCCCGGACCAAGCAGCTCTCAGCTTAGCATTGGAAGACACACAAAACCAAACATCCTTACGTGAAATCAAGAAGACGGGGAAATAAGAGTGTGCAAAAGATAAACATGTCAGACTCCAACATCGTGTATGTCTATCAGCAGAATTTCCAACTGATTTAATACTCGAGATAATCTCAGGCAGCGTGCCCTTGCAGTGCTGCCCGGGGGACTCAGATCTGAGGTCCCTCGCTGCAACAGGGAAAGTGGTCCTCGGTCCGAAACAGGACCGGGGGTTCGTAGCCGCTCTGCTGGGGCCGGCCGGAGGGCGCCTTGCTGAAGAAGGAGGGCACGGTAATCGTGTGCAGCAGTTTCCTGAACGCGCTGGGGAAAGCGCCCAGCTCGGCCTCCGCCCTGGCGACCTGCTCCTCCATCCTGGCCACGCTGGCGCCGATCATCGCCACGAAGGCCTCGAGTCGGTCGATCTTGCTGTAGACCTGCCGCATCTCGGTGGCCTTCGCGTAGATGCGAGGCACGCCCTCGCTGACGACGTGGGAGGAGTCCCCGCGCAGCATGTCCAGCATGCCCACGAACTCGTCCACTCTGGTGAGCAGGTCCTCCAGGCTGGCGTCCAGGGCCTCGACCTCGGGCCGCGCCCCGGCTCCGGGCAGCAGGCAGGCGGCGTAGCCCGCGGCGGCGCGGCGCAGCAGCGGCAGGTCGCGGCCCGGCGCGCCCGACTCTGGGCCCTCATCCTCCCACGGCCCCGAGGCGCTGCTGTGGCTCTGGGACACGTTGCCGCTGTCCCCGCTCCAGACAGCTCCCTGCAGCTCGGCCTCCTCTGCCGCCGGCCCCTCGGGCGGCAGCCCACGGTCGGCTGGAAGCCCCTCCATTGCCGGCTGCGGCCGGGCTGCCGGCCAACTTCCGGCCTCCCAGCCTTGCTCCGCCCCCTCCGCGCGCGCGCACGCCCTTGCTTCCGGCTTCCGCGCGCACACGGGCGGTCACGCACGCGCACCAATCGGTTTCCAGCCCCTGAACGCTCGTGCTCGCGCACGTGCTCACACACTGAACCCTTTTTAACACGCGAAGGTATAAGGGAACTATTTTGAGATGCGTACATCCTCAGTCCACTTTTACACACTCGTGTAGCCTCCATCCAGATCAGACATAGAACATGTCAAGGGCCCGTGAAGAGCTTCCTACCTTCCCTAGTTTCCTCTTGCTGCTTACAGTGAAACGAAAGAGAAGAGAAATAAACTAAAGGAAGGTTCCTGAAAGCTTGATATTCTTGATGACTTTGAAAGTTCTCAGCTTCTTTCCACATAGTCCCCAACACTTGGTATTGTCAATATTTTACTTTTCAGCCACGCTAGTGGATGTATAGTGATTGCTAACTCTTTGTGGTTTTGACTTGCATTTCCCTGATGAATCATGAACTTTTGCACCTTTTTATATACTTTGTGGCCATGTGGATATTCCCTTTTGTGAAGTGCCTGCTCAAGTCTTTTGCCGATTTTTAAATTGCGTTGTCTTTTCCTTATTGATCTATAGACGTTCTCAGTACAATTTTAATATGAGTCGTTTGTCATATAGCTACTGAAATTCAAGATCTTTTCCCACTCTTTGGCTTGCACTTTTCCTCTCTCAATGGTGCTTTCGATGAACACTTCATAATTTTAATAAATTCCAGTTCACCAAACAAGGAAAGTTTTGAGAGTGAAAGGGGGCGCTCAGGACACAAGATATAAAATCTTGGGTAAACCATATAATTATTATGGACTATAAGGATCATATTATGATCATTAGAGATCATACGTCCAATGCCCACCCTAGAGCGACAGGTGGAAACTGACACCCAGAAAGATGTGTTCAAGGTTAACCAACCTGTCCAAGGCCACAGAGCAAGTAATTGGAGGGACTGGGACCTGATGAAGGATGTGTCTGACCCCAAAACCTTTGGAATCAAACAACCTCCATTCACTGTCATAATCGTTATAATGTTATCACCACTAGTATCTGCTGGTGCTTTGGTATTTGCGGAACACTTTGATGCACATCATCTCACTTATGCATCTTCCCACTGACAGATACTCAGGCTGGGATCGCTGGTCTTTATTTATGAGACTGGAAAACGAGAGCTCCAGTCTGTGCCGCTGTGCAAGCGGGGTCCCTCCAAGTTACTGCTAGGGTGGCACAGGTTGAACATGCCTGGAAATAGACTCCAGCCATTCCACAATGGCCTTCTGTCAGTGCTCAAAAACTTTTTGTTAAATGAACATTAAAGCAGCATTGACGGGGCCCTGCTGTTCTGTAGGTCCTGTAGGTGGTGAGGACTGAGACCAGACCTGTCCTCGAGGAACCTCCGGTATGGCAGAGACACTTATATTTTAGGGAAGGAGGCTTTCTCTCTAAAACATTGCCTAAGGTCCTTGAGTCCAGATGGTGAGGAGGGGCTAAGCCCAGGGCCGAATCAGAAGTGGCCCTTTGTCTTGGGTTGCCTACAGTCCGGTGAAGATGATGCAGGCAGCCTGGGTCCAAGGACCCAGAGGTGGGCCCTGCAGGACCAGCTTTGTGAGCCAGAAAAAGGAAAAACAGTTTACCGAATAGCATGAGTGAGCATTTAGCAGATAGAATGTCTGGGAGACTCAGAAAGGAAAGGAGAATGAGTCTCTTCCTCACTTGGGGTTAGGGGTTTATATTGGAAAGGGGTGTAGCGTATGTGTTCCTTCAGGAACCCAGGGCAGGGTCTGACCGAAGGCGAGTGGCAGGTGAATAATGGTGTTATTCTATAGATCATCAAAGGTAGGGGAGTACTGATCCGCTGAGGTTTGTTCAAAGCTAATGTCGTGGAACATGTTTGGGATCCAGCTCGTTTTAGATGTTATCAGGTGTTTGGGGGGGGGGTCTAAGACAAATCTATCTCCTTTCCCCCTGGAAATGGGAACACAGCTTCTTTGGCTTATTCGGATGCAAAATATAGAACTTGAGTAAATGGAGCTTAGCAGAAAAACAGCAGAGACAGAGCCTTTCCAAAATGGAGTCCCTTCAGCTCCCCTACCTCAAAGAGAGGCCAAAACACTCTGACCAGAACAACCCAACCCAGAGAGAGAGAAATCCCCCCAGGACAAAAAAAAAGCTGGGAGCCAGTGGTGGAGAGTACAGAATTAAGATCCCCAGTTTTTGACTTAAGGGCCCTGTCCCAGAAGAGAGAGCAGGTACTGTAGTTAAGAGTAGCGACTGCAGTAGACCCAAAATGGCTCAGGTTCAAATTCTGACCAAAAGCACAGTTTTTAACCAGTTTTTCATCTGACAGGTTTATTGAATTAGGTTAAATGAATTAATCTGAGCACTTACAGCAGTGCGTCCCTGGATGGTAAGCGCTCTGAACGCCAGCCTGTCTTATTCAAATACGAGGGAGGGTGAACTGCTTTCACTTAAAAAAAAATTAAGTAAAAGAAAAAGTCCGGGATGTAAGAACCTCTGCGCTCCCAAAGGCCTATTAGAGAAGGGGGCGGGGCAGGGCGCGGGAAGCAGGTGGAGGCGGGCGTGCGCCCGCCCGCTACGGAGTCCCCTTTGCGTGCGCGCGCCCGCGCCTGGGCTCCGTCCGAGGCGTGGCCGTAAGGGGGCGGGGCCAAGTCCCGAAAGTGGCGCGAACGCGCCCACCGCCGGCGACGGCTGCGCGGACCGCTCCGCCGCCGGGCCTCCGTGTGGGTTCCAGGCTTTGCTTCCCGGAGCGGTTTGCAAGCGGACGGCGTGAGAGGAGGAACTCGCAGAGGTAATTCGGCAGCACTGCTGACCCGTCGACGCCCGCAGCAACGGTTTGGCGGGACAGATGCGACCCTTGGACGTCGTCGAGCTGGCAGAGCCGGAGGAGGTGGAGGTGCTGGAGCCCGAGGAGGATTTCGAGCAGTTCCTGCTGCCCGTCATCAACGAGATGCGGGAGGACATCGCGGCGCTGACCCGGGAGCACGGCCGGGCGTACATGCGGAACCGGAGCAAGCTGTGGGAGATGGACAATATGCTCATCCAAATCAAAACGCAGGTGGAGGCCTCGGAGGAGAGCGCCCTGAACCATCTTCAGAATCCCGACGATGGAGTCGAGGGCAGAGGGACCAAACGGTGCGAGAAGGCGGAGGAGAAGGCCAAGGAGATCGCGAAGATGGCAGAGATGTTGGTGGAGCTGGTCCGGCGGATAGAGAGAAGCGAATCGTCGTGAAGGAGGGCGGGCGGTAAGGCCGGGGGCCGGCGGGGCCCCATGCGGGTCCTGGTCGTTGCCGTCAGCGTGATTGAACAGTTTTCTGGGTGGTAGTAATATTCCAGGAGTGAAGGTACAGCCTCAGTCGCACTGCGTCGGAAATTGGGGAGTGGGAGCAAAGTTGAGGTCAAGAGGGGAGTGGGAGCAAAGTTGAGGTCAAGAGGAAAATGGGTGCGTGCTAGATTGGATAGGTGCTAGGACGTCCTGAGTTTTGTGGTTCCTCCCGCCCCGGCTGGCAATTCAAGAAGAGTTAAAATAATTTCGAGTTTGTCTTTGTGAAACCCCAGAGTCAGTCCCCATAGGACAGTTGCCGCAGGGAGAGTTGCCTAGGCACTTGGCGGGGGGGCGGGAACCAAAGAAAACCTAACCCTTCGAGCAAAATAGGGGAGGGTGAGAACACAGGGGGAAAAAATGGGAAAATGTGAAGCTGTAGGCGTTTACTAGAAATTTCCAGGTTCGTGTCAGAGGGTGGGTGGTTAACTTAAATTTTTTTTTTTTTTTTTTAAACATCAGGTTGCAGAAATCTGGGACTCAGTGTCTTGATGGCAAATTTCTGCCAGTTGTGCGTCGGATTCACAGTTCATGGACTCTGGTCACCTGGTAAGGCTGGGCTGACAACTCGAGGAAACTGAAACAGCTTGTTGTTTATTCTGGTTTTGTTTGGTTTTTATCCGTGTGTCACAGCCTCCCCTAGGGTCAATGGTTATGTCTCCGCACCAGAGGAGGATGTGTCTCCCGGGTACACAGCAAGCCAGTAAAAAACTGACATGGAGCTTTTGCAGTGAAGAAGAATAGGCTGTTTTTAGGTATGACACCACCTAGGAGAATGGGGACCGCATGCTCCAAGTGCCAAACTGCCCAATGGCTTAGAGATGAGGGTTTTGGTTTTTGTTTTAAGTAGGCACCATGCCCAGTGTGGGGCTTGAACTTAGGACCCTGAGATCAAGAGTCCTGGGTTCTACTGACTGAGCCAGCCAGGCACCCCCCACCCCCACCCAAGTGAGGGTTTTTAAGGGCGAAATTTGGGGCAGGAGGCCCCTGAGAGCTGTAGGTTGGAGGTGAAGTCGTTTAACACGTGTTAGTTATTTCTGCTGCCCCTTGGTGTGGTCTCAAGGAACTGTGTTTTATCTTGAGACACTTGGAATCTGAAAAATATCTCTATTTCTTATGTTAGAGATTTCATTAGGTACATCTGATGATTATGTTGACCAGCTGGTTGTACCAGCCTACACTAACTACTTGTACGTGTACAAGCTGGGGGGGGGGGGGGTCGCATTCCTTCGCATTCCTTTGAATGATATGCAAGCACTCCTGTCTCTTGGGCCTGGGTCTGCATGTTTCCCGGCCGGTCCAGCCGTGCCTGGGGACAGTAAGGTCTGCAGAATTCGTTCTTTCGTCTGAACTAACACGATGGATGCCGGCTTGAGTTGGGTTAGACTGTCCTGAAAAATAACTTTTGTCCGAGAAGTACTCTTGCAGGGGAAATGGGGCTTAATGAAAAGTTGTTTCAGTTGTCACGTTAAATCACGTTACTTCACCGTGTCTGAAATGTTGGGGCATGGCCTTGCACCTTGCTTTTATCCATGTGACCTGATTGTTGTCTGGGACTTGTGTAGACGTGGGACCAGAATCTTCTACCTTTAGAGGTGCATGGACGACACTCCTTGGGTGTACCTGGTGACCCGTGTAGGGGTGAGACTGCTGTGGGGAAGACGGAGAAGGAGTAGAAGCCATTCGTAGATGGAAGATGGTTGTGTGTGTATTCTGGAACTTCACTTCCCGTGGGACCGAGGAGAGCTGTGTTCTGTGGCATACTGTCTGGGCTGTGTTGCGCCACCTGCCAGGTGACTTTATGTAGATAACCTAGCCGACCCTGAATGACAAAGAAGTTTGGATACCATCACTGTGGTAATGCGTGCGTTCCGGAGTATTGCGTCAAAGAGACCATCTACAAAGGGTCCGGGGACACTGGAGAAAGGAAAAGCCATCATCAGGGCCCATCTAGTTGATCAGGGTAGACCTCACCAGGACTGGAAGTCAAAATCAGACATGCAATAAATAAGTGTTCATTTGCCTTGAAAAACAAAGATCTCTAAAACTCTCCCCTCTTTTTTTTTTTTTTTCACATAAATACGTTGCTCAAATGACCAAAGTCCCTGCATGTGTTAATACATTTCTTTCGAAACGAACGTGCTTCTTTGAGCGCAGCCTCGGCAAGCAGGACTGAGCTGCTTGAAGTTTGAGGTTCTCTGTGAGCCTGGAACGGTGAGGGAGAATCACTTGTGGCCGGTGCTGTGGGGATGAGATGACAGGACAGTGAGCTCTTGACAGGGATGAACTTGAGGCCATCATCTGGCCTGAGCCCCTGCTTTTCAGCAGCTGAGGTCTGTGTAGCCAGTGGGCGTGTAATGTGCTTCCGGTCTGCTCCAGGGCACCAGGAATGTGAAGGGAAGGCCTGGACCGGAGGAGCTGGGACAGGTAACTGCACCGTAGGGTGCCTGAGAGCAAATGACTGTCCTTGAATGCCGAGTACAACTTCTAAGAGTAGAAACCAGTGGGGGCATCAGAAGCTCAGGGAGGGACTTGAGCTGCAGCACTGGGGAGTGACTGGGGGTCACTGCGGGGACCAGTAAAAGGGGGGAGCAGAGGAGAGAGGGCTTCATTAGAGAACCGATTCCTGTTCATGAGCCTGTGCTAGTGGATGCTCAAAGCCACAGGACAGGCAGGGTGCAATTTCCAGAATCGCTAGAGGGGGTTCGATGAGAACACATACATGTTTATAATGACAGGCCGAGGTACAGGTCTGGGAATAACGTGTGAAACAGGCATTTTTATAGGAAAGTACCTGGGCACAAAGGCAAGTCCTTTACAGAGGCTGTTTCGGTCTCTGGAATCCTGGTCTGTGCTCCTGCCCTTCTGAATTTCTCAGTGGGAACAGAGGTAGTGCCGGGAGCCATTGAGACCGAGGAGCAAGGGAGCCTCAGGGGTCACGTTTGTAGCGTGGGAAGCTTGGTGAGGTCTGTGGGTCGGGGGAGGAGGCGGGGAGGCGAAGCAAGAATGTGGGCGCTGGTGCGGGTGGGAGTTGAAGGTCTGTGCTTGATCGGGTGTGGGAAGGACCGGCCAGCCTTTCCTGGGGTTGAGGCTCGGTGTCTCTCTGCATCCGTCAACCCCAAAGTCTTTGTGGCTACAGCCCCCAAGGTTTGTTTCTCGTTCCTGTTCATATACACTGCAGGTTAGTTTCCCCGTGTTCTCTTAATTCCAGGAGCTGGCTGAAGGAGCACCCCTGTGGGGATATTAGGGACCTTGATTCAGGAAACTTAGTTACAAGTTACTTACTGATTTAAAAACAGATGTTCTGGGGGTGCAAAACTCGCATGCACGTGTTTCCCCTTGATTAACTGATTAATTGACCATGGATTGTATTCCTCCGTTGGGTTGCATTTTATCTACTCAGTCTTTTATTTTGTTGTTTTTTTTTTTTAACATTTATTTATTTTTGAAGAGAGACAGAGACAGAACGCAAGCGGAGGAGGGGCAGAGAGAGAGGGAGACACAGAATCCAAAGCAGGCTCCAGGCTCTGAGCTGTCAGCACAGAGCCCAACGCGGGGCTCGAACTCGTGAACCGCGAGATCACGACCTGAGCGGAAGTCAGACACTCAGCCGAGACACCCAGGCGCCCCTTGTGTGTTCAGTCTCGATGCCAAGCCTCCTTCATGGTCAGGGCCTTAAGAGTCTTCTGAAGCATTTTTGACCCTCGGCCCTTCTGCGGAGCACTGTGGTGACCAGCTAGTGGTCCAACTCCTGCCTGAGATGTGGTGGAATTTGGAGGCGTCCGGGACTTTGTGTGTATTTCCTATTGTAACTCATAAATTCCCCCCCCCCCCAGTTGGATTATGTATCTGTGGAATTGAAACGACTTCCGGGTTCCCTAGCAAATTTGAATTGCCTTCTGCCAGTTGCTCTGCAATCGGCCCTTCGTGCCCAAACTCCCCTTGCTGTGAAGTCTGAAATTCTGTGTTCTGTCCTCTCCAGCCGTCATTTGCATCGGCTGGCTGGTGACGACTGAGTCTTCAATAGTGTTTTGTGGCCATACTTCTCGGGGTTTTGTTTCTTCCGAAAACATCCGAGTGTCCAGTATCCGTCCACATGGCTCACTGGGCCACTTTTCAAAGTCTCCCCTTAAGCGTTAGCTTACCAACGAGGCCCTCTTCTTCTTCCCGTTTAAAGCAGCACTGCCGATCCCTGTCACTCTCTAGCCTCCTTCGTTTTTCTTCTCACTTGCCTGACATGTGATTACTAATTTGTGTCTTACCCACTTCTCCCCATGGAATGTCAGCCCCTGGAGGGCAGGAGATTTTTGTTTTGGTTTCTTTGTTTTTTGTTTTGTTTTGTTTTTTAGAGAGCACAAGCTGGGGATTGTGCAGGGGAGAGGGGCAGAGAGAGAGAGAGAGAGAGAGAGAGAGAGAGAGAGAGAGAGAATCTTAATCAGGCTCCACACTCAGCTTGGAGCCCGATGTGGGGCTTGATCCCACGACCCTGTGATCATGATCTGAGCTGAAATCAAGAGTCTGGATGCTCACCCGACTGAGCCACCCAGGCGCCCCAGGAATTTTTGTTTCCTGCTGAATTCCTAGCACAGAGACCAGTGCTCGGCTGCCACATGGTTGGTACACGATACTTCTTGAATGAATGAGTACCAACTCGGTATGTAAATGTAATTTAAATTTGTGTCTGCTTATCAATGCAGAGAACTCAAACCACAGAAACGTCAGTGTTATTCTTGACTCCTCCCTCCTTCTCAGCAACGCCTTCCTCGCTCTATCACTGAAGCACATTGATTCAACGTCCAGAATGCACCTTTGATTTGCCCACCCCCCTCCACCTGCCCCAGACCACCAGAGCGATGCTCTCCCAACTGGCCTCCCTCCTTCCAGCTTAACACCAATCTTCCTCCTTCGCTGTCAGCTAACGTGAATTGGCTATGTTGATTCCCTGCTTAGAACCATTTCAGAAATTCATTTTGCTGCAGAAGTCTTTATTTACTTACCACTGTTACTTAGCTCCTGCTATGTATCAGGCACTGCTCTAGGCCCTGGAGGATGCAGCCGTGAAGAGGCAGTCCCAGAGTCCTGCCCCTAGTCATTCTAGTAGTGGAGATGACGGTAAACAGGGGAAATCAAGTAGCTTGTTACCTAGAGATGAGTGCCAAGGACCTTCATTCATTCATTTGACTTGAGAAATGAAAGCCCAGGAAGGATTAGAAGTCCCCAAGCTGGTAGTCTGGGGGTCAGAGCCCAGTGGGGTAAGGAGAGCATCCATGCATGGGAACGATGCAGTGCAGCTTGTCACAGCCTGAGAAGGGCAAGGAGGGCATCCGTAGAGGAAGTCAGTCCTGTGAGGTGACTCAGCCCAAGGGGAGAGAAGGGTGTGCATTCAGGGGGCAGACTGGCACAGGGACTGGAGGCCGATCAGGGAAAAGGTTTCCATGCAGGAGAGGGAGTGCCAGCAGAGGGAGAGAAAGATGAAAAGAAAGAACACTAGAATGAGCTCCATGGTATTGGGTTGAAATTGGAGGTATCCGTGTAAACTTGTGCTTCTGTGTATACATTCTACGTTTATACAGAACCACAGATATGTGTGTATAATTTATGTACACACTTACAAATATTCCCTAGTACTGCCTGTTGGAAACAGCTGGAAGCAGTGACATCCCAATAATCTTGAGCACCCTGGCTCTCAGATCTTGGCTTCTAAATACCATCTTCCACTAAAAGGGACCAGAACTTCATGGAGAAATGGTCAGTTCCAGAACTGGAGCAGGGAGGGCCCGAGATATGTGCAGACATCTGGCTGAGACGGAAAGCAAGGGAGTGTCCAAACAAGGTTGGGGATGAGTTAGAAGGACACAGAGGCCAGCTTGAATGGATGGGCCCCACTGGCAGACTGGATACAGTGGGATCATCAGAACAAACAATGGTGGCTAACGTTCACGATGCAATGAGGAATATGGGAAACCACGTATTCACTTAAATATAAACACTTGAGTGAATTACATGCTTGACGAGGAACAGAACATTTATGTAGCTTCAAAGTACCTCACTACAAAATGCTAACAAGTTACAAAGGTGGCAGGAATAGCTAAAGTGGAGAAGGCTCTGATTTGGGCAGTGGGAGCCCATGCAAGGCTGCTTCTGCGTCCTTTTGACGTATCCTGGTCATTCTTTGAACACATCCTTGCTTTCTGTTCTAGATACATCCTGTGCTTTTCTTTCCCCAACGCTGGGCCTGTGGCTGGCTATTTCTTCAATCACCATCTTAATCCAGTGATCAAAGTGGACATGACCAGAAATGGGACAGACTGACACTGCGTGCCATCTGATAAGATGCCGTGAGAAGAGCATCGCATCACTTCTGGGACATTCTTGCCAAAGGTACACAACCCAGGCCTAGTCATGAGCAAACCTCAGACAACCTCAACTCGAAGGAAATTCTGCAAAATTATTAGCTTGTAATCCTCAAAAGTGTCAAGGTCATGCAAGTCTGGGAAAGGCGGCGTAAACGTGATCCCTTTGCTCTATAATAGACCTTATTACGAACAATTGGCTGGGCGGGGTACCTGGGTGGCTCAGTCAGAGGAGCCTCCGACTTGGGCTCAGGTCATGATCTCACGGTTCGTGGGTTCAAGCCCCGCGTGGGGCTCTGTGCTGACAGCTCAGAGTCTGGAGCCTGCTTCGGATTCTGTGTCTCCCTCTCTCTCTCTGCCCCTCCCCTCTCCACTTGCGCTGTGTCTCTCTCTCTCAAAAAGAAATAAACATGAAAACAAAAAAAAAGAACAGTTGGCAAAACTTGAACCGGGTCTTGAGATGAGATGGCGGTAATGGGTTGGGGTGCGTTTTCTGACGGCGGCGGCTGCCCCATGATCACATAGGGGGGTGCAGCTTGGAGGACATTCACTGAAGTCTTTAGGGTGGCAGATCAGCAGATCAGCGGCTTATTGTCAGATCCTGCGGAAAAATAAAATTCTTTATACTCTCTTTCTGAGTCTTCTGTAAGTTTGTGATTTCCGTGAGCTTCCAAATTTAAAGTGCTTCTAAAATGGTTCATAAAGGAAAGCTAAAGACCTTTTTGAAAGTTGAGTGTCATCTCTGGAATGTTGCCGTCGGTCTCCACCTCTTACTGGGCATTTATCGTGAACAACAGCACATAACCTCGAGTCTGTAAGCCAGCAGCGTTTTTGAATTTCTTGGTCAGGAAGTTCTTTCCAGATTCATCCCTTCAAAAGGCTGCCTCTTTGGGGCACTTGGGTGGCTCAGTCAGATACGTGTCTGACTTCGGCTCAGGTCATGATCTCATGGTTTGTGGGTTCGAGCCCCGCGTCGGACTCTGTGCTGACAGCTCAGAGCCTGGAGCCCGCTTTGGATTCTGTGTCTCCCTCTCTCTCTGCCCCTCCCCCGCTCATGCTCTGTCTCTCAAAAATAAATAAATGTTAAAAAATATATATATAAATAGATAAAGTCTGCCTCTTTCCCTTTTGACCAAGAGTTGTTAATAAAATCACTAAGCATTGTTATTATTTATATGTGTGATGTTACTGCTCCTACAATTCATAACTATTATTATAACTATTGCTGTTACACATTGCTTTGCCTTAAAATGACAAATGCGAGAGGTTTATGGCCGAAATCTGTCAGGGTTCCTAGTTGCCGGCACAGAAGCTGACCCTAGCCAGTTAGGCAGTTTCCAGAAGCTCAGGGAGGGCTTGAGAAGAGACTCAGGGTGACGATTCCAGGAACAGTCCACACCGCAGAAGCGGCCCGGGAGGAAGTTGGCCCTGCTCTGAGCACAGGATGCTGCTTCGGTTTACTGTGCCCTCGTCTGCCCCAGCGCCTGGACTCCCGCCGTCTGCACCGCCAGAGACACCCCCCTAGCTCTCCCAACCCTTCACTGGCTTCACTAGCTCTTAGTCACGTTGGGCGTGGATGAATCCGATTGGTGGATGCTAGGTCACATGACAGTACTCTTGCAAGAGAGTCTAGTATTTCCAACTTAAACGGGGGTAGATAGATTTGGCACCTATCAAGGTGCGTAAGTGATGAATTCCCCAAACATAAAAAGGGGTACAGATGTTGAATTGCCAAATGAGTCACAAGGATCCACTAGGCAGTGCTTATGAGGCAGATGCTGACTAAATGTGGCTTAAGCAATATGGCTTCGTATCACCCGTAAGTCCAGAGGTACGTGGCTCTGAGTCCCTTTAGCAGCCAGGACCTCCCAGCACCATTCACAGACTGTGATGTAAGCAGCACCCACTGCGGCTGTGCGGTGGAGTGACCCTGCTGGCCACTCAAGCTCTTCTATGACCCTCTTAACTCTGTCCTCATTGCCCAGTGGCTTCTGCAGCAAGCATCACGCCGTCACACAGCAACGTCTAAGACCTGACAAAGTGAGAGGGTGCGTTTTCATAGCTATGTGCTTTGTTTCTTTTTTTAATCAGGGAGGAAAATCTCTGCCAGCTGAGGGCGGCATATACGGTCATGCAGGTCGTGCACTGCACAGCTCTAGGGGATGCCATTCATGTTACAGTCTTTGCACCTTTGATAAAGTTCTTGTGACAGTTTTCCTGCACCTGCCACTACTGGGTCTTGAGGAAGGGGGTCTTTTCCTAATTTGTAGGAACACACCTTGAAGGCTGGCTTTGGCCGTGTTCCTCAAAGCCACCAGCAGCTCTCAAATTTCCCAGCGGCCAGCGGGCAGGGATTGGCTGAGGAGCCCATATTCCTGGAGTACGTTTCTGCCACACGCCTGAACAAAACTGGGCCTCTGTGACCCAGGAGGGAAGAGGGATGGCGGCCAGTTGGGTGCATCAGTGCCCGCCCCAGTGACAAGGAGCATGCTCAAAGAGTAGGGGCTTGAGTGATTCCGAGATGGAAGAATGTGGGCCATAAAAAGGAAATTTTGCCACATGCTACAACAGGGATGGACCTTGAAGACATTCTGCCAAGTAAAACAAGCCGTGAAGACAAACAGTGTATGACTCCGTTCACAGAAGTTCCCCAGAGGAGACAAATTCATGGAGGAAATAAAATAATGGGTGCCAGGGCCCCGGGGACTTGCTGTCTGATGCTGTCCGATACAGAGTTTCACTTTTGCAAGAAGAGAAAGTCGGGGGCTTGGTTGCACAACACTGTCAATCTACTTAACGCTGTACGTACACTTAGAAATGTTACGTGTTTTCACCGCAATTACAAAAAAACCCAAACCTCCTTTAAGCTAGTAATCCCAGGTTACAGATGGAGTCCATTTTGGGGAAATGATCTGAGCTGGAGATGAAGTTTTAGGCGTGAACATATTAATTGAAAAGCCTACTTTTCAAAAACAAAAATAGGAGCCTGGGTGGCTCAGTTAGTTGAGTGTCTGACTCTTGGTTTCTGCTCAGGTCAGGATCTCATGATTCGTGAGTTCGAGCCCCGGTGGGGCTCTGCACTGGCACCCCCGAGCCTGCTTGGGATCCTCTCTCTGCCTCTCTGCCCCTCCCCTGCTCTCTCGTGCGCGCTCTCTCTCAAAATAAGTAAGCGAACTTAAAAAAACAAAACTACGAAGAACCATATCTTTAATAATGGGCGAATGTGGGTCCACGCATGCCGGCAAATTCCGTGTGGCCATCAAGAAACGCAGGTTGGACATGGCTTTTGTCTTGGAGGACCTGGCTGCCAGGAGCCCCCCAGCCCCCCGGAAGTTGTGAAGCCCACGGAGGTGACCGTGGACTTCACCCAGGAGGAAGGGGCGCTCCGCAGCCTGCCCAGGGGGCTGACGGAGCCTCACAGGAGGCTGGTTTCTGGGGGCTGGGAGTGTTCTGCATTCCAGAGGGAATCTCCCAGTTGTGAGGGAGGAGAGGGGGGCAGCCAGATGGGGTGAAGGAAATTCCAGGGCAAGCGGGCAGCTATGGGAACTGCAGAAGCTGCTTTGGGAACTCCAGAAGCTTCTTCAAAGCAGGACGCTTTGATACAGCCTGTCCTGAGGGGTGAAAACAGACCGGCCCTGTCTGGGGACGAGGAGGGCCGGGGACCGTGCGGGCCGGCAGAGGAGCCCCAGGCGCACGGGAAGGAAGTGGCCAGCTGTTGTTTTCATCCCCCAGCAGTGGGGTTTTCAGCTGGAACACGTGCGAACCATCGGGGTGAGGACTCAGAGAAGACCCCTCCCTCCAGGCTTTCAGGGTGTCAGGACGGGGGAGGCCCGGAGGGCCAGGCTCAGGCTGCAAGGCTGGAAACCTCTCCTACGACCTTGCCGCACAGGGGGGTGTTCTTCCAGGTTCCCCCTCTCTGCGTCTGGGGTGGGGGCAGAGTCTGGGGGATCCGGGTCAGGGGCCTGCACCCCAGCTATCTGCGAGGGCGGGGATCGAGGGTTCTGGTATCTGCAGCTTCCGGGGGAGCCCTGCCCCCGCCGCGGGGGACTGATCATTCCCAGGACAAATCCAATTTGTGACTCACTTGTGAAGCAGCCGGAAGAAATCCGATTCCAGCCCCGCCCCCGATCGTCCCATTAGCTTGACTTTCCGTGCTTTCAATGGTGTATCCGCCCCCATCTAACCTGACGGGGCTCGCCTCTTACAAAACCTGTGCCCTGCTCACCCCGGCGAGGGTAAGCCACTCCTCTTGCCGGTGTGTCCCCGGCCAGGCTCCGGACACCATCTCTGCTCCTGTGGACACGTCCTCAAACCTAAGGGGAGGCTTCAACTGCTGGGTATTCAGAAGGCGACCGGAAGTCTCCAAACCAGGGCAAACGACTGACCTAACTCCCCTGCCCTCACCTGAGTCACGCGGGTTGCTTTGCTTCATGAAGACAGTTTCCTAAAACTGGAAACGCTGGCGCGTGGGCCCTTGTTCTCTGGCCCTTGATCCCCGCCTGTCACCGTTTCTTCTCTAAGTGTGTTTTCCTGTCTGTGTGGCGCAAGCATGTACATTAAAAAGATGGGGCTTGGAAACGCGGGTGGAGACACGGAGGGGCCAGGGTTTGGTGAGCGGCTGTCTGTCTGACCGACTGGACGGATGGATGTGTGTCCCGCGAGCCTCCTTGGATCCAGGACAGGGGGACGCTCACTTTGGGCCCAGGAAGCCACAGAAGCAGGGACGGTGCCTCGGCCAGCCTCAGCCGCGGGAAAGTGGCCCCTGAACCAACCCTTACCCTGTGTCTGTCCATCTCCCCGCAGGCCAGGAGCACTAAGTGACCCATTAGAAAACTTGTGTTGGGGGTGGGGGCGCTGAGGGCGGAAGGAAATCATCCACTTGAGGGAGACAGGTGTGTGTCACAAGCATTTTACTGATCAGAGGGTCGGGGGCAGGCCGGGCCCAGGGAAGCAATCACCCCCAGGGTTCTGGAAGCTGGGGGTGGGTCCGGAGCCCCCCCCGCCCCCCCCCCCCCCGGGTTCTGGGTCTGCAGGGCGTCAGTGGAGCCCCGCCTGCTCAAAGTACTTGTGGCAGGCGGCTGTGAGGGCGGCCACGAACACCATGAACTCGTTGAAATCCACCTCGGCGTCTCCGTTGGCGTCCAGGTCCTTGAGCAGTTTGTCCACGGCGTCCCTGTCCCTTTTATTCTGGAGACAGAGGCCCGGGGTCAGCGCGGAGGGCCCTCGGCCAAGCGCTGGGGCTGGGCGTTAGGGGCGGTGGGGGGAGGGGGGGGACATCCGAGTCACCGAGTCGCCGGGCTCTAGGAAGCTCTGAACTGCCCGAAGGTGTGTGCCGGCTCCAACGAACGCACTAACTCACGCTTTCTTTGTTTTAGGCCGACTTTGAATTGCACTATGCTGTGAAGTTTTGCAGGGGGTCGTCTTTGGATTGGTTAAGATGCCCTAGGGTGGTGACTATTCCCAGGAAACGCAGCCACTCGCGCGCCACCCCTGCACGCCGCCTGCTTTGCAAGGTCACCTCACTGAACCGCGTCTGGTCCACGCACCCAGAACCCGTCTGGTGCCGCGCGAGCCTCGGCTCCTCACCCCCAACGGCGGGCGGCGGCACCAGCCCGGCCTCCAGGCGGGGAGGAGGAGGAGGAGGGCCCAGGGCACCCGGGGGAAGGGACACACCCAGGCTGCGTCCCCCCCCCCCCCCACCCGCCCCCCAGGGGTCTGGAAGTGTCTGCCCACCTGACGGCGGAGGCCCGGCCGCACCCCGTGCAGGGCTGAGACCCAGCGGCAGGAGGCGCTGCAGCCGCCGAGTTCCCAGGGGAACTCGAGCGGGGGCGTCCCCGAGGCCCAGTGCCCCCAGCCGCCCACGCTGAGCTCCCCAAGTTTGCGGCCGACAGCCCAGGATTGCAGCTCCGGGGGGCTTCGGCATCAGCTGAAGGCCTGCAGTATTGAGGGGCCTGAGCCCCTGCTTTGGCCAAGTGCCTCGGCAGGAGGTTGAGAATCCCGGGCTGGGCCACTGGTTCTCAAGTTATGTTCCCCGGACCACCTGCGCCCGCCCCTCCCGCAACCCCCAGGCTTTGGTCTCAAAATCCGCATGGGTTAGACTCTTAAACTTGGTTGGTTATCAGAAAACATCTGCACCCAGGCCCAGTGCCCCGTGGGCGGGGCGTTCCGTGAGCCTCGGGGTTTGAGGCTGTTTGCTGTAATATTAAATTCGAAAAGAAATTAAATTGCATATGTTAGACTTTCATTCACATCAACTTTCCATGGGGAAAAGGCTGATGGAAGAGGAGAGAGGGGTGTGTTGGGGGCTTCCTTGCCTCCACAATTCTGTATTCTTACATTTTCGACCACAAACACATATTTATAATAGACAAAAACAGATGAACTTCATTTAAAAAAATATATATCCTCACTGCATTTACATACTGAAACGCTCAGTGTGTTTGAAGACTGAAAATTTCAGGCTTCCATCTTCAGGCATCAGCTCAGTGTTAGAGCCCTTAGAAGGTGGGTAGGGGGGAGTTTAGTGGGGGGAGGGGGGAGGAGGGGAGAAGAAGGGGAGCTGGAGGGGAGCAGAGAGGACGAGGATCCCTGTGGAGAGGGAAAGGAAGAAGAGGGGAGGGAGGGGAAGGAGGAAGAGGAAGGGAGGGGGAGGGGGGAGAAGGGAGGGCGAATGAGGAGAAAGAAGTAGGAGGAAGGGAAGGAGAGGGAGGAAGGAGGATGGTGGGAGAGTGGGGAAGGGGAGGGAGAGGCTGGGAAGGAGGGTAGGGAAGGAGGAATAAGGAGGGAGACAGGAGAGAGTGTGAGGAGAGGAGGGGAGGAGGAGGAGGGGAGAAGGAGGGAAGAGAAGGCAGCTGGAGGGTACAGAGCAGGGAGGAGGAGTGGAGAGGGGGAAGGAGGAGGGGGGAGGGGAGGCAGAGGAGGGCAGGCCCCCTGGGCAGACATAGCCCACAGCACAGTGAGACCAGCTGCCATCTGTACCCTGTCAGCCCCACTAACACCAGGCAGCATGTGGCCCAGCAGGCAGTGCAGCAGGGGTGTTTGTGGCCCGCAGCCTTGGAGGGGTGCAGCTGTGAGGGACCAGCAAACGCAGCCTCACAGATGGCCCTGGATTCCCCCACCCCACCCCCACCACTCAGGTTCAGGTCTGCATCCCTCGCTCTCCCGCTGAGAAAGAATCTTGGTGCTAAGTGAATTGTGACTCTAGCTCCTAACTCTGGTTTTAAGGATTGACCTGGCTGCACTGGCTCCCGGCTCCCGTTCCCACAGCTCTGGAGGCCTCAGCCCCTAGGGCAGCTGATCCTTTCCTGGACGGGTAGCCTCCCCCTGCCCCCCTGCCGGCTGCTCCGGGCACCCCCTCGGCCCTCCCTGCGTGCCCCCACCGCCCGCACCCCTGGGCGCTCACCTGCAGGAAGCCAGGGAGCTCCTTCTCCATGAGCGTCTTCAGCTCCCCCTTGGTCAGGCTCTGCTTGTTGCCCTCAGCCCCCGCGTACCGGGCAAAGACGTCAATGATCATGCCCATGGCCGTCTCCAGTTCCGTCATGGTGCTGGATGTGGACCCACCGTCCTGCTGGGAGCTGGCTCGGCCGAGGAAATGTCCCACTGGAGGCTTGTAGGCATCTTATAAGGCCCAGCCTCATATTGACACAGAGGGTGGGCCAAACAGGGCTGGACGGTCTGCAGGCCCTGCCCCTCCCCCCTCTGCGTTGCTCAGTCCCAAATGCACTGTCGACACTTCCTGAAACCTCGCCCAGCCCACACCTGTGGTGCACCCACATTTTCCCATGCTTCCCTTGTCTTGGGGTCATTCATCACTGATTCGCCGACACCATGGTCGGGGGACCGTAAGCGGGGGCCTGGTGGGCGTTTGTTGAGTAAGGGATGTGTGGACCAGTCCTGTCCGGTCCTCTGGCCCCTGTGCACATGAACTTGAGGGGGACCTGGACGCCGTGGGCCAGTGTCAGGGAGGCTGTCTGAGTGAACGTGGGACGCAGCATGGTTTTGCTCCCGTAGCGCTTAGCAGAACTCCAGCCAGGACCAGCTTACCCCTCGGTCCCGCTCCCCAAAGCCGCAGCTGGAGGAGTGAGGCAGGCAGACGCATCCAGGCCACACCGCTAGATGAAGGGCCCACCCTGCCCGGCCCCTCAGCCCCCCTGTCTGCTCCTGCTTTCTCCTGCCACCTGGCTAGGGGGCCCCAGGGGCACCGTGTGCTTTCCAGACCTGAAATGCTAAGCCCGTGTCTCCCGATGGCCTGTGCAGAGGACTCACAGTCTATCAGAACCTCAAGGGCTTGTGGCAGATGCAACAGAGCCCCACAGAGCCGAGCCAGAGCTCCATGAGCACCAGCCGCCTTTCCCTCGGTCCCCAGGGGGTGGCACTTTGGGGGCCCGGCTGCCTGGCCTGGATGCCAGATACCGAGGGAACCCCAGGGTGGTGGGAGGTGAAGCCGGCTCCACACTCAGCCCCAGCCTGGCACCCTCCAGGAGCAGCAGCGGGTCCTAGGACAGTCCCTCCTCCTTTCCCAGGACCCTGCAGGGGAGGCTTAGCAAGGACCCCGCAGGCAGGCTCATGCTGTGCTGGCCAAGTCCCGCTTAGGGTGAGACTCCAGGTCCCTGTCTCCTGGGGCCTCACCAGCATGACAAAAGGGTGTCAGAGGTCCCGTCATGACACTTGTTGAAAGGGAAGGAAGAGTGTTCAGGGATGTCACAACAGGGCTTGGGACTATTGCAAGGAGAGGGGACTGGCTCAACTCCCAACACAGCAGAGCCGGCTGGGTTGCAGAGGGCGGGCGTCAGGGGGTGGGAAATTACTAAGAGGAGGCAGACAGGGTTGGGGGATTCTGACTGAAAGCAGGCCAAGGGCTTACCCTCCAAAGCGGGGGTGGGGGGGGTGGTGAGGGGTGGAGAATTTGGTCAGACGTCAAGGGTGGGGAGGTGACTTCCAGATTCTTGCTACAGCTGGGCTGGGCGGGCAGAAGACAGACGGGCCCAAGGAGGGGGCAGGTGCAGAGGAGCCTGAAGGTGGGTCAAGGGGAGTCTGCCAGACCCCGGGGTGAAGACCCGGCTGGGGGCCAGCAGGGGCTGGCCAGCATTATCTAGGACACGGCAGAGGATGCTTCTCCTCCCCCACCCTGATAATTTAGTGAGGAGTGTGTGGGTTTTTTCCAATGTTTTGTTTTCAAACTTGTTGCAAAAGTCAAAGCAAGGCCAAAGACCTCTCCTGATGGAGATCTTTGTAAAAAGATTTTTTTAAGGTTTATTTATTTTTGAGACACACACACACACACACACACACACACACACAGAGTGTGTGAGGGGGAGGGGCAGAGACAGAGGGAGACACAGGCTCTGAAGCGGGCTCCAGGCTCTGAGCTGTCAGCACAGAGCCCGACGTGGGGCTCGAACTCACACACAATGAGACAGTGACCTGAGCTGAAGTCAGACACTTAACCGACTGAGCCACCCCGGCACCCCATCTTTGTGGGGATTTTTTTTAAAGCAGTTAGATGATCACCGTCAGAGTAAACGCAGAAAAGAAGGCCCAGCGGAAGTCACTGACCGCCTCCGACAGCCGACCACACAGGAGGTAACATGGGGGCATGTGACTTACTTTTTTTTTTTTTTTTTTTACATTTATTCATTTTTGAGAGACAGAGAGAGACAGAGCACAAGAGGAGGAGGGGCAGAGAGAGAGAAAGGGAGACACGGAATCCGAAGCAGGCTCCAGGCTCCGAGCTAAAGCCCGACGTGTGGCTCGAACCCACAAACCGCGAGATCATGATCTGAGCCGAAGTCGGACACTCAACTGCCTGAGCCACCCAGGCGCCCCTTGTGACTAACTTTCCAGATAGGTCTCAACTCTTAACATTTTAATAGCAACTGCTGTTACAAAGAAAACCACAGGCCCGAGTGGTGTCACCTGGGCCGAGTCCCCAAACTGGACCCCCGTACCTGATCTAGCTGCAGCTCTGGCCTCCCCCAGGAATGCAACCTGACCAACGGGTCAGAATTATCTGATCAGCCCGGTGAAGTAGCTGGCCTCAGCCCCTTCCCCCCAAAGACAGATGGTCTGCAGGCGATTCCCTGATTCCCTACCTCCCTACCCAGGGAAAGTGTGCTGGCCCGCAAGGTCCTTTTGCTGATAACCTCTCACAAACCCCTTTCCTGTCAAAACCTTCCATTTTGTACACCTCCTGGAAGCTCCCCTCTACTTGCTATCTGGGGTGCTGTCCAGTTCCTGAATCCCTTAACAAAGCCAACGAGCCCTTCAAGTGTACTAGGTTGGATTTTGTTTTTTAACACTACATTTGTCTGCAAAGCTAGCTTCTTCCCGAAAGGGGATGGCGAATTGCATCACGCAGAAAAACCTTTCTGTCCCCGACCAGGTCCGGGGTGATCTTTCGTCCCACCCTCCAGACCTGGGCGCCCCGCGGTCGCTGGTGCCCCTTTACAGCATGGAGATTCTGTGGGGTCCCCGGGTAACAGGAGCGTCAGGGGTCACAGGATCTGGGAGACTGTGGTCTTCGCGGGCCGGCCTGTCGGGAAGGGACCAGCGTGGCTCTTCGGAGGAGGCTGAGCTGGGAGAGAAAAGAGCTCCCGTCTCAGCACAAATGCCCCCTCGCATTATGCTCCCCGGAATCGTCTACCAGGCTGAGCCAGCCCTCTGCGTGTGGGCCCTCCCCCACACCCAGCACAGCATGCAGGGCAAACAGGAAACACAAAAAGACAAAGACCCGGGAGGCCCCGCCCAAGAGACAAAAGGCTGCCTGCCCACTAGGAGCCCAGAGTGTCGCCCACTTCTGAGGGGGACGGGCTGCCAGGAAATGTCTCCTGTGGGTCCGGGCCCTGGGTGGGGTCAGGGGCTTTCGGGGAAAGGCACGTGGGCAGTGGGGCAGGTGAGGCGTGGCCTGCCATGGGAACAGCTCGGCAGGCTCTGGGGTCCGGGTCACTGGGAGGAGGACATCTACGCTCAGCAAACATGACCCAAGGCCCCTCGCGTGTGGCCCAGGTTGGCACAGACCCATCAGGCACAGGCCCCAAGCCATGTTGGTGCGGCCAGTTCTGAGTCACCCAGGCCCCTGCACGGGGTTGGGGGTGCAGGCCCTGACCTCTGGGGTGCCCGGCCAGAGACAGGCTCGCGAGGGCGAGGAGGGAGAGCAGAGGGGCATGGAGGCCCTGGGCCAGGGCAGCACCTGCAGGGTGAAGGGAGGTCTGCGGTGGGGGGTGGGCGTGGAGAGCCAGACCCTTGGAACAGGGGGCAAAGGGGCACAGCGAAGGAACAGAGGCACAAAGAATGCCGCTTTGGAGGGGGGAAATTGGAGTGGACTGAAGAGGAGAACGGGCCCAGAGCAAGAAAGGCCCTGCAGGCCGGCCTCACTGGGACCTGGTCCCAGAAACCGGGTCCTCATAGCCCTGATGGCACAGTAGAGCTCCTGGGGGACTTTAAACGCCAGCTGTCAGGGTCCCGCCCCCCCCCCCCCCAGCTGCAATTTCATTGGGCTGCACTGCCCCAAATCTTCCCAGGTGACCCTGCTGTGCGGCCAGGTAGAGACCAGATGGGCTGGAGGGTTTGCAGCTGGAGACAGGTCAGATTTTCCTTTTAGGTGAACTCAGCAGCTGGTAGGAGCTTCAGATAAGGAGGGTGAGAATGGAGGCAGGGAGGCCAGGGCGAAGGCTGCGGGGTAAGGAGCCCTCCGGCCCTGAAAGTTCAGGGGTCCTGTAGTCACTGCCCAAAGGACATCTGGGAACTGGGGGAGGCCTCAACAGGGGGAAGAAAAGAGAAGGAAGAGGAGGGGGCCGCAGCATCTGATCCACGCTTTGCAGAAGGGGAAACTGAGGCTCAGAGCGAGGACGTGGGTGAGAAGCCCAGGCTCCTCTCCACTCTCACTGCACAAACCGGTTTGATCCTCAGTAATGTAGCAGACAAATATTTGCTGAGGGAGGAGGCTGAGAGAGTTGAGGAAATGAGCTTCTCAGGAATAAGCTGAATGTCAGGGGTCATGCATGTACCATGTAGCTGTGAGGGCAGAGGCCCTGTCTTCGCCCCGGGCACAGGACTCCTGGGAAGGTGGCAGTGAGCCCTGGGCCCCCGAGCAGCCACCTGCAAACCTTTCTCCAGTCTCCCCTGGTCTTCCCTCTGAAAGCTGGAAGTGACATCCGGAGAAGCAGCAGCCACGTTGCCACCATGTGGATGAGGCCATGATGGATTCTTGTGGCTCGTGACTGGAAGCATTCCCAACTGGCTGTGTTAGCTTTCTGGGGCTGCTGTAATCCATGACCACAAACTAGGTGCTGAGAATACCAGAAATGGGTCTTCCCACAGTTCTGCAAGTCCAAACTCACGCTGTCAGCAGGGCTGGTTTCTTCCTGGGGCCTCAGAGGGAGACTGTTCCCTGCCTCTCTCTTAGCTTCCGGTGACTGCCTGAAGTCCTTGGGATCCCTGGGCTTGCAGGCCGCTTACCTCCGATTTCTGCCTACGTGGACGCTGCCGAAGGGCCTCGACAGAGAGAAAAAAGCCCACCCTCACTGTCATCTCTGATGCCCTACAGCCCCCGACGCAGGGGCTCAGGGCCTCCTCCAGAGCCACACCTTAGGAAACTTTGCGGAGTTTTCTTCTGCGAGTCAAGACTTGCAGGTGATAGGGATCAGAAAAGCCGTGACCGTTTGGGCTGCTCAGAGTAAAATCCAGGCTGGCTGAGGTAAAGCGGGCTCAAGACACCTTTCTACATATTTAACCCCCTGCCTGGCTGACTCTCACATGTTCACGTCCTTCCAGTGTCTGTCTCATGGGATCCCCGACACTAGCCTCAATTCTGCCCCATGATCTGCCTTTTAAGCAGAAGCACAGGGGATGCTGGGAAGAGTGGTGGCAGGAACCTGTCTCCTGTCCCTGGGCGCCTGGGGCCTACCTGGCCTTAGCCCCGCTGGGCAGCTGACACGCTGAGTGACTGGCGCGTCCCTTTGCCCCGTAGGACGACTTTCCTCACCTGTAAAATGAACGGTTCAGATTAGACCCGCTCCAGGACTCTGAACTCCTGAGTCCCACCTTTTCAAGGTGCCCATTATCCTTGGGGTGCACAGGGTGTGCTGTTCTGGAACAACCAGGGTCTTAAAAATATTCCTATTTAGGTCGAGAAGCTCACAGAAAATTTCGAGCTAAAGCAGGAGCCTCGCAGTGACCTGTGGTTTTCCATCTCCCGGGCCCTTTCGTTCGGTTCCTGCAAGATGGTCCTTGCCGCCCCGCTAGCCGGCCGTGGGACCCGGCGTCCTGACCTGTGTGAGCGGGGCTCGTCCCCTCCCCTAGGTGGGTCTTGTGTGAGCACAGGGCAGGGCTGATCTCGAGAACACAGAGGATGAGGAGCTGAGAGGCTGTGGCCTCACTGAAGCCACTGTGATGCCTGAAGTCAGCTCGTCCCACACTTGCAGGCTGCCTGTCCCCCAAATTCCGCTTCCCAGCCCTGCCAGGGCCGAGCGTCAGGCCCTGGGCCGAATTCTCTGATGTGGGGCGGGGGAGCCGGTGCCCGGGTCGACAGGGTTGGGTTTGAGTCTGGCTCTGCCGCGTACTGGTGGGGGACCTCTGGGAGCTCAGTTTTCCCCTCGAGATGAAGCGTAACTCGAGGGTTGTGATGGGGAGGGACAGGTTGCCCGTTGACGGCTGCAACGGGCGATGTTAGGTGTCAGCCTGACGACGGGGTCCAGCGCCAGTCTGGGTGTTGCTGCAAAGATACTGCTCAGTGGACTTGCAGGGAGGCAGGTGACCCGCCATGTGGGTGGGCCTCACCCAAACAGCGGACGTCCTCAAGAGAAAAGACCGAGGTTTCCAGGACAGCAAGGGACAGGAAGGAATTCTACTCAAGACCACAGAACAGAAGCGCTGCCCGTTTCCAGCCTGCAGAAAGTGGGCTCAAGACGGACATCGATGCTGCTCTCAATCTCCAGCCTGCGAGCCGGCCCCGCGATATTACACTTGCCGAGTGCCCACAGTTGTGTGAGCCAATTCCCGACGGCCGTGCTCTGTTCCTAACTTGGAAACCCCACCGGGCACACATTCCTGCGAGAGCTGGGCAGCCAAGCTCCCCTTCCTTGCCCGACACTCGGACTTTTGTGCACTCCAGCGATTTGAGTTTTCCCAGGCGCTGGCCCGCTCCGGGTTCGGCTTAGCAAGCACGCGGAGAGGAGAACCCTTTGCTGGCACTGGGCTCGCGGCTGTCAGCGCGGCGCCCGCTTCAGATCCCCTCTCCCTGCCCCTCCCCCACTCGCTCCCTCTCCCTCTCTCTCAAAAATAGACCTTAAAACTTTTTTTTATTTTGTATTTACGATTTTAGTATTATTTTGCTTTTTACATCTAGGGAAGTATAAAAGAACCAAAATAATGGACCCTGCCCTTCCCACTCGGATAACTTCTGTTGACACAACAGGTGGCTCCTGAGCGGTTTGGGGGCCCAGCAGGACTAGAAGGCACGGGCCAGGACCGAGAACACTTGCCCTGCCCAGCACCCCCGCTCCAAGGGAAGTACTGACAGGTGCTCGTGATTCCTTCCAGAAGTGTCTGCGTGTGCCCCAGCTTCCAGGGATCCGCCCGCGTGGCAGTCTATGTCCTTCCTTTCAGGCTCACAAGCGCCATCGTCCGCCCTGATCCGCAGGTGCTTTTCCACCCAGCCCCTCCCGGCAAGTGCTCAGCGCGGCCTCATCCTCCTCTCCTGGCCCCTTTGGGGACAGCCTCCTTAGCCTCTACCCATCCTTCCAGCCTCCCTCCCATGGCACCGCTCCCACAGGGCTGCCCCACAGGTGGCTTGGGAGCTCCGCAAAGGCTGGGGTAGGGGGCCCAACCCTGGAGCTGTGGGGGGTGTCAGGACAGGGATGGAGGTAGGTGGCCAGGAGGCTCCAGGCGGGTATCAGAAGCCAGGGCCGAAGGGGTCAGGGTCAAGGCGAGGGCCGGCATCCTGTCACATCGTGCCACCCGTGCCAGGCTCGTGACCCCCACAGCTGTGTGAGGAAAGCTGGCCGGTGTCTCCATAGTTAAAAGCGTTCTCCCAGGCGCAAGGTCGTCAAGATTTAAACAAACTGTCCCTCTCCCCACACTTCCCACCCTCCACCCTTGTGCTCCAGCAGCAAACACCTTGGCCATCTTTCACATCCAAGGACACCACCTTGTGGTCTAGCTTAGATCAGCGCTGCAGTGGAAGGCGTGCTTTGCCGGGGTCTAACCCTGTGCTTTCCCTCCACTAACCTGCCAGCAGGGGGCCTGCATTAACGGACTGAGGCTGAGCGGCTGTGACCAAGACCTCAGGGTCCACCAAGCACAGCTGTCACCAGGGGCTGTCCGTTTGTGGGAAGGGACAGAATGGATCTGACACATACTACGTAGATGACGGGAGGGCCTCTGCGTCGGTTAGGGGCTGACCCGCACGCCCACCTCGCCACCACAAGGTACCCTGCTGGGTGACGTTTGGGGCAGGCACAGCCCGAGTCTGCCGAATGGTGCCGAGGCCTCTGAGCTGTGGGCAGAGGGCCGCTCGGGGTCCGGGGGGAGGCGGAGGGGTGGTGAGCTCCCCGGCATCACCAGGGAAGCCAGGTGAGTGGCTGTTCCACCAGAAAGCCACAACTCTGACATCTTGTGTGGGCTTTTCAGGTCACCGCCCCAGGAGACGTTGGGGGACGGGGGCAGGAGGGGGGCGACTCTGGTTCATGGTTCATAAATCCATTACCATCCAACACGGAACCCCAGAATCAAGTGGGACTGCTCCAGGAGGGAGAGGGACCCAAGAGGCCATGGAGGGGAGGGTGGGGCAGGGCAGGGTGAGCTGTGGGACCAATTGCGACGGGAGTGCCTCAGCAGGGCTGCAGGTCCCCAAGCACGTGGAGTTCAGGCCTCTCAGGGGAAGCAGGAAGGTGCTGGGTAAGGGGCATATGGACCGTGGCTGGAATGTTCCCAAAGGAAATGTTCTAGAAATGGAACGTCAGTGCTGAGGTGCCTCTGGCTGCTGGTTTCAGACAGAACTGCAGGGAAGCCCATGTTAACTCAACCAGAGGCTGGCGGGGAAGAGAGAGGCGCGGACTTGTCGTGGGGAGCCAGAGGGGCAAGCTGCTGCCAGGGCCACGCTCGGCCTGCGTCATCCGTCACACAGGTCGGTCCCACCAACAGGCGCCTCTCTCCATGTCACGCATCATCAAAGAAAGGAAGAAACCCTCCCTTGAGCCACTGCCCGGTCACATTTCTCTGCTCCACTCCACAGGAGAATTCCTTCAGAGTGCTCTGTGTTCTCTCTCCATTCTTACTCCCTTTTAGATATGGTGGAATGTTCGCAGTGTTCCAGAGGCAACAACCTGTGCACAGGCCCCGGGGCCATCACATGATCGTCAAGGCTAGGGAACAGCCAAACAAGCAGCACTAAGGAGCTGGGGTTGGAGACTGCCAAAGCCCGCCCATCCTGTGGTCCTTTCCACTCTATGGTCCTGACCGCGGAGTTGGTTCCAAGAGATACCTGAATTCTCATTACACACCCAGCAAAACCATATTCCAAGAATAAGGACACACAGGGGCGCCTGGGTGGCTCAGTGGGTTAAACGTCCTACTCTGGATTTCAGCTCGGGTCATGATCTCATGGCCTCTGAGTTCAAGCCCTGCATCGGGCTCTGCGCTGACAGTGTGGAGCCTGCGTGGGATTCTCCCTCTCTCAAAAAACAAATGAACAAAAGATCACATATCCTAGTGTTTACATCCTTACATATTTTAGGACAATAGAGATACCATCCACTTTAAATTCTGGTAAGCTAATTATGCACGTACACATTTTGAAGGGGATAATTAAAGGAATAGGAAAAGAGTATATGAGTTTTAAACCAGTAAAGTGGGGAGAAAAGAATTTAAAAAAACTTACTCCATTGTAAGGCAAGAAAGGAAATGGGAATGTGGAACGGGTCAGAATAAGATAGTAAACCTAAATCCGCATATATCGCAATTACGATAGACGCGCAAGGATGTCATTCTCAAGCCAAAACACAAGAGACTGTTGACCTGGATAAAAAATCCAAAACATACAAAATCAAGACGCACTTATGAAATGTCGAGGCGCAGAAAGACTGAAGCGAAAATGATCAAAATTCACAAAGCAAAAGCGAGCTGGGGCGGCTGACCGCAGACCAAAACTAGTGCCGGACGGAGGGTCACCACACGATTCAAGTTCCAACAGGAAGGGAGGGCCTTTCTAATCAGTGCCCACTGACACAGTTTCAAAGGGCCTGAACAAAGAGGGGACAGAAGTACAAGGACAAACCGACAATCCACCATCGGAGGGAGTTCAACCGGCCCGAAAGAGGACTGCTGGGTCAGGCAGGGATGTTTCAAGGGACTGAAACAAACACTGAGGAACTCTCCGTCCGTCCCTGAGTGGCAGAGCGGAGGGAATGAAGCTGTGCCCGAGGGAGCTGAGGAATGTGGGTGAACACGTGTGACTCTCGGTGACGCTGAATCAATGACCCGACTGTACAGCCCAGCCCGAGTTCAGGGCGCCTCGGGCTATCCAAGAACCGCATCATGGGTGTCCCCAGATGACCTAGGAGTGGGGGTGGAGGAAGATCAAAGATCATTTGTTCAGTGCCCTTTTCCGGAGAACGTCTCAGGCCTGCGAGGAACCCAGCCGCCCTCTGTCCAATCAGACTCGGTCCAGATACAGGACCCGTGTGCAAGTCCCAGGGGAGCTGGACCTCTCCATGAGCTCCCAAAGCCCAGGAGAAGGCCTCCTGACACACACAGGCCTTCAAAGCTCTGCCTCAAGGGCCAGGGCTGAGACTGTCCAAGAGCTGGCTGGTTCCTTACGTGAACTGGAGACAAGGTGAATGTCAAGGCCCCAAGGAAGCTCAAAGACAAGACAGTGCCAAACCACCATCTTACGGTGGCCCAGAGTTGCCCGCCCAGGGTCACAGAGCCAGTTCCTGAGGGTTCCTGCAGCCCCAGTTTCCTCACCTGAACTACGAGGACAGTAAAATGATCACTCGAGTTTGTGAAAATCAGATAACGTATGTTAAGTGTCAAATGCCAAGGAGATTCTTCTAATACAGACTTTTGTCTTATCATTCCACACATCCAGGGTCCTGACCCCAGACGGGAGCCGTAGGACCCTGGCTGTGGGCTGACAGCGAGAACAGGATCAACGCAGTTTTCACTTTTGAGCTCCCTGAGTTTAGCATTTGACCTATTCCATCCCATTCACGTCTTGGAAACACTTTATTCATGAGTACAAAGGTAGTAATACCGATCACCAGCGTTTAGAAAAGGAAACGGACTCCCAAAGAATCCCATTTCCACCCCTCACCCTCCATGTGACCCTGCCGCACAATCACCCACTGTCTGGCCTTAGGGGACAGCCAGGTGAGGGACCTCAGAGGCTGGTGCTTCCAGAGAGGGGGGTGCAGACCCTCAGTCCTCAACCCTGGCAACGCCAGCCCTGCTTGGCTGTGTTCACAGTCCTCCCGGGATCACTCACTGGCCAAGAGCCACGGCACAGCGCACGACTGCCCTTCTAATAAAAGGACCGCAGGCTCAGGGGCCGGTTGGACAGGAAATGGCTAGAACTCCAGGAGTGAGAGCGCAAGCAGGCAAAGGAAGTTAAAGGCAGGGAGGTGGGTTCAGTCCTCATTTCCCTTCTGTGCAATCACAACGGTGAGATCCCCGACCTCACTCCACACCCCTGCCTTGTCCATTTTCCACAACCATGTGCCCGTTTCTTAAACTACAAAAGTGAAAGTGTTGTTGACCTGCTCAAATCTTTCCACGTCCCGCCGTCACTCTACTTCTCGATTGTTTTCAGCCAACCATGCTTAACTTGACGGCCTTGGGACTCAGAATGCAGTACCTTGACCGGCAGCATAGGCATCACTGGGGAGCTTATTAGAAACTCACCCCCCCCCCCCCAGGTCCTTAACTACAGGTTAGAACCTGCATTTTGAGGAGACCCCAAGGGTTCAGTTGCTTGTTAAGTTTGAATAGCCCTACTGCAGGGGCCCGGCCCACAGCCAGAAGCAGCCCCAACTGTGAGACTTCTTTAGCGAGTGGTAGGTCATTTGAAAATTAGTCACGCATTCAAAAATGCTGAGTATTCAGAATATACCAACATAACCCCTGCTATGGAGTACTGGACGGCACGTCCAGGTGCGGCGTGGAGCACAGACTCCCCAGGGGGAGAAGCATGGACACACACGGTCAAGTTTAAACTCTACAAAAGTCGTACGTGAACCGCTACAACCATGCCCTCTAGCCCCCTCACCGCCTCCCCGTTCCCCGCAAACACCCTCAAACCCTGTCCATCACGTCACATTTCTACCTACTGACAGACTTTCGGGGTCGGTTCCAGGACGCCGGTTCCTTGTGCCCGGACTGCTGTTCGGGCATCTGAGCTCACGCTTCTGGGCCTAAACCAAGACTTGCTTCGTCTGAAAAGTTTTCTCAAGCTCCCGATGCTCAGTGGACTCCCTCTTTAGTGCTCCCACCATACTAAAAACACAGGGTACCCACCTACACCTCCTTGTCTGCCAGACCCAGTTTACACTTGTGGTCCCAAACCACATTTTAAAAAAAAAAAAATTTTTTTTTTTTTAACGTTTATTTTTGAGACAGAGAGACAGAGTTGAATGGGGGAGGGTCAGAGAGAGAGGAAGACACAGAATCTGAAACAGGCTCCAGGCTCTGAGCAGTCAGCACAGAGCCCTGACACGGGGCTCGAACCACGGACCGCAAGATCATGACCTGAGCTGAAGTCAGACGCCCAACCGACTGAACCACCCAGGAGCCCCCCAAACCACATTATTGCTAGGGCCACCTCTCACTTTCAAGACTGCCCGTTTGGCAAATGATACGGCTACATTATGGCTACCCTCAACAGGGGCTCAGGCCCCGAACCCCAGAACCACTGCTGGATCCTCGCGCACCCACAGTCCCCTGGTGACATCTTCAGAGCGTGGTCCACACGCCCACTGGCGCCTGCAGCGACCACTCTGCCCTGGGCACCCCCAGCAGTTTGTGGGCTGCCTGCCCACTCTCACCCTTGCTCGCCCAACTGGCAGTTCTCAACCCAGCGGCCAGTGAGTCTCCTCAGACCCGCTCAGATGCTGCTGCTACTCCACGTAGACCTTCAAACCATTTCCACGTCATTTGCACTCAGGGCGATGGCTCCTTCTGACCTCGCCGGCCTGCCATCGTCTCCCATGCTACCTGGGCCACACGCTGGTCCTCACCTCTTTGCCCTGCTCGCTCCACCTACCTACAGGATACTCCTTCCCTAGGTGCCCTCGCGTATATTCCACACGACCTGTCTTTGCTCAAACGTCTTCGTATGTGTCATCTGACCATCCTATATAAACAGAAAGCCTCCCCCGCACCTAATCCCCACTCCTGTGTTTTCTACAAAAATTACCACTACCCAACACACACACGTTTTTTTCCTGCCTTACAACGGTGAGGCACTGTTCTAAGCTACAAATATCAGACCCAAGTGGATAAGCACTCTGTTGACGGATGTACCCACAGCATCTGCGGACACTCAACTTACGTGGTTAACCAAAGACCAGCACCGGGGGCACTGGACTGCGATTGTATGTTTACAGAGCTGTCTCAACCTGAGATCATCTCTCCTGGAAATTGTGAGTGTCCAGCAGAATCTAACGTGACACATGGTCACAGCTCCCTGAAGGCAGAGGCCAGACCAAATGCTTTCACGAGGCCCCTTCCTGCTCTGGCTTCTCTCCCTGCAGATCAAACCTCCCTCTGGCCCACAGGCTTTGAATCAGAAGCACTGGACCTCCATCTGAAAATGATGACAATCAAAGAGAAACTTTCATTGTGAAAAAAATTTATTTATCTCACCTTTTCCCAGCCAAGTCAATGGCTTTGGTAGTTTGCACAAAGATTCCAAAAACTGGCTTTCAATGCTTGTTTTCCAGGCAAACGAACTTTATCACAAGCTACAGCCCTGCTCTCAGTTCCTGTGAGCTCTGCTCTGAGGACCTCGGCCAGAGGTCCTCTAAGCCTGGAAGATGCTCCCTGCTATCAGTTTGGGGCCCACCCCGGTCAGCGCCAGGCTGTCCTCCCCAAACCCTCCAAGCCATGCAAATATCACGTGCAGTTGTGGCAGAGAAGCCCCTGAAATGCCTGACTAGATCAAAAAAGTTTATCTCAGAGTCAGCCAAGACTCACAGTACCTAGATCTCATCCTTTAGTCTAGGTTGCTCACCAGACACGTTACACGATGTGCACCAGTTTACAGGCCACAGAAAAATTACATTTCTGAAAAAAAAAAAAGAAACAGGCAAACAAAGAAAATGAAAAGAACGCAGCTCTCCTCCTCCGAGCTGACGGACTGCAGAATCCCAAAACGCGGACATCACCGCTCTCCGTGCCCAACAGCCCCCGATCTCACCGGGGGCCCTCTCAATCTGATCCAAAGCGGTGGCGTCCACATCCCTGAAGGGGGTCTGGCTTCTTGCTTCAGCAACTGCAGCCAAGTAGCGTCTTCTCTCTTGCAGAACTCCGACCTCAAGTTTCTTTCATGGGTTCCCCAAATTCCAGGAAGCATTAAAAAAAAAAAAAAAAAAACAAAAAGCAAAAAAATGTTATTTTGGAACTTTAAAAACACAGTAACATCACAGTAACGAATATGACCACACAGCAGCTTACAATCTAGACCCTATTCCTTTACGTTAAGAGTACTTACCTATAAGCTGTCTTTTTGAAACGGAATTCACCTAATAATCATAATCATATCCGCATATGTAATACTGAAACCATTTCCCCAGAATGATGCTGGAGATTTAGTGTTTAACATAGTGAAAGTATAGAAAAATAAGGGAGAGAAAACCAAACATTCTCGATTACAGCCTCTCCAAGCAGTCAGTCTAGAGTACGAGTGAGGAAATTAACCGTCACAACTGAAATTCTAAGACTCGCATATCCGGAGTCAAAGGAACTCAATCAACCACCCGTGCAAAATGCTGTGAGGTCTGGGGGCCTGGATGGCTCAGTCGGTTAAGCTATCGGCTCAGACCAGGATCTCACCGTTTATGAGTTCCAGCCCCACGTCCCGCTCGGCACTGACAGCACAGAACCTGCTTAGGATTCTCTGTCTCTCTGGCTCCCCATCACATGCTTTCTCTCTCTCAAAATAAACAAATACAAATTTAAAAAATGCTGTAAGGTAATCGGAAGCGCTCCAATATCACAGCACCTGCAAGTTTCCGTCCTGTACTTGGTTTCACGCTTCTCTAACTGGCCCCCTCGTCCTTCGTTCGCCCGACGGCCTACGCTTTCACCCCAGGCCCCGCCTGCCTGCAACTGCTTTACTACAAATGATCGTCACGTTTCACAACAACGTACTAACTGCTTTCTTCTGATTGCCAACGTAAAAGCGCGACCCTGTGTCTGCCCCCCACCCCGTGCCCCCTCCGCCCGGCCGTGCACTCCCAGGCGGGGCGGCGCGAGCCCCTCGCGGGCGCGCAGCCGGCCGACACCTACCCGCGCCCGCGCCCTTCAGGAGAAGCCGCAGCTGTCGATCTGCCCGTGGAGCTCCACGATCCTCCGACCCATCCGCGCCACCTCGGCGGCCTTCCTCTCCGCCTTCTCGTACAGCTTCAGCACCCGCTCCTCCGCCTCGCCGCTCCCGCAGCGGCCCTGACCCACGGCGCCCTCCACCGAGTCCACCTCGCTCTGCAGCCGGTCCAGCAGGATCCCCACCTCCAGCAGCTTCAGGCGGGCCCGCAGGTGCGCGCGCACGTGCTCGCGCTCGAGGGCGGCGCGCGCGGGGCTCCGGGGGCGGTCGCGGGGCTGCTCGGGCCCCCGCCGCTCGTCCGCGCCCTCGGGCCACATCGCGCCGCCGCCGCCCGGCCGGCCCCGCGGGCCGCTCACCGAAGCCAGGACGCCGGCCGGCCGGCCGCGAGCGCCCGGTGCGGGGCCGAGTTCGGCGGGAGCGCCTCCGTGACGAGCAACAGGTTCCCCCAACTTGGCGCAGCGAAGACGGCGTCCAAAATGGAGCCCCAGCCGTCTGCCAGAGCTGTGCTCACGTGCGGCCCTTTACGACACGAGGGAGCTCCTTTGCGGCCGCGCGGCCCCGGCGCCGCGCTCCGTCCGCGGTCCGTAGGTCCCGGCACGCCGAGGGCGCAGGGCTGGGTCCGGAGGCTCGGCGGTGTAGACGTCGGCCTCCTTGCGCCCGTGTGGCGCGCAGCGTGGTCCGGGGACGGCGCTGACTGCGTTGTACTCTTAGCTGCTTAACGTTCTCAGTCGTGAGTAGCCGAATTGGGTCGGCACTGCTAGAATCCTTTAGTGCAGCGGGCTACGGGGGGGGGGGGGGGGGCGTGCTGAGCGTCAGGGGTTTGGGTCTGGGCCGTCCCGCCCCGGCCGCCACCCGCCCTGGCCTCCCGGGAGGTGGCTGTCCCCGACGCTCCCTGCCTGGCCCTGCTCTCCATGCCGCCCAGCCCAGCCTCCGCCCGGATTTTTGCTCGAAGCGTAGGTTTCATTCTGCCTTGCGTTTTGCTTCCAAGTCTGCGCCTCGCTTTACCCGGACTGTAGTGTAGGTCTGGGTGCACACTGTTTACTCAGCCCCGCCTGGCGCGCAGTGTGTCCTTGGGCGGTAATTCTGCAGAACTGATTCTTCATCAGATCATATAAGCCCGTCCTTAAGACAATAGACCCTGGGGGCAGGTTCTTGGTTCAGCTTCCCCACAGCCCTCACCTGCCGTGGCACACAGCAAGAGCTCAATAAATGTTGCTTTAACGTTATTTCCCAACATTTTTTACAGTTTTTTTAAAAAATTGAAGTGTAGTTGACACACGATGTTTCAGGTGTATAAAGTAGTGATTTGGCAGCTCTATACGTTATGGAATGTTAACTACAAGTGTGGTTAACGTATTGACAGATATTTTAATTTTTTTTTAAGTTTATTTTGAGAGAAGGAGACAAGAGCAAGCGGGGGAGGGGCAGAGGGAGGGAGAGCTTGATGTGAGGCTCAAACTCACAAACTGTGAGATCATGACCTGAGCTGAAATCTATGGTCAGTTGTTTCATTAAGTTTTTTTTTAACGTTTATTTTTTTTGAGACAGAGACAGAGCATGAATAGGCGGAGGGTCAGAGAGAGAGGGAGACACAGAATCAGAAGCAGGCTCCAGGTTCTGAGCTGTCAGCACAGAGCCCCACGAGGGGCTTGAACTCACCGACTTCGAGATCACGACTTGAGCCGAAGTCGGATGCTTAACCGACTGAGCCACCCAGGCGCCCCTATAGTCAGTTGTTTTAACTCACCTAGCCACACAGGTGCCTCTTAACATTTTAATCATTGATATCACCTCCTAGCCAGAGAAAATTTTACTTTATAACTTAAAGGGTTTATGGGGGGACATGTGATTAGATGAGGTGTGCCTGAATAATCCCCCTTTTGCCATATAATGTAACATAATCATAGGAGTAATACCGGGTATCACAGCTCATGAGGACCCGTATTAAAATTCTGCCTACCACAGGCTTCTAGGGATCCGAAGGGCATGATCTCACAGCAGCCAGATACGACCAAAGTAGCAGCAATTAGGCCTAGAGAGCTAAACATAAGAATTGCTTGGCTTTTGGTACATGAATGGAATGGAATAAAATACAGAGAAAACCCGCTAAGTTTTGGAGGCAGCCATGTTAGCAAAAATCCTGCCAGCTTGGATGAAGAAAGACTAGGACTCTCCAAAATGTAGAAAGGTTTCCTGGCTCCCAATTTTTCTACTAGCAGAAAGCAGGGTCAGTAGCCAGAACGGACGTATTTTTCAATTCCCTCCTCCGAAGTGGCCAAGGAGTGTGATGGAAAAGGAAGAACGCGACCCACTTGCGACCCACTCGGAGAGCCCAGACAAGTGTGCAGAACAATGAAGAAGGGCGGGGTTAGCAAACTACAGCCCTTGAACAAAGAATGCTTTTCACATATCTAAAGAGTTGTTTTACACACACACACACAAACTGACCTACAAAGCCTAAAAAAAATGAATAATCTGGCCCTTTACCAAAAAAAGTGTGCCAGTACCTGCACTAGTGAACTGTTTTTAGGTTCCAGGACCAAGGCCTAATCAAGGAATATTCCTTATCCTTAACAGTGAGAGACCAGACAGTATTTGCCTACAGCACATCAACATTGCCGTAAGTCATCAGCTGCTGTAGTTCGTCCTTACATAGGGACGCTATCCTGTCTCGTCACCACCGCGTTTGTCTCTGTGCGGGTGTTATAGATTACATGTTTGTGTTCGCCCCAAATTCATACGGCAAAATCCAAGTCCCCATTTAAATGGTATGTGGGGGCGGGGCCTTCGGGAGGTAATTAGGCCTTGAAGGTGGAGCCCCCATGATGGGATGAGTGCCCTTCAAAGCGGAGACCCCAGAGAACTAGCCTCTCTCTCCTCCATGTGAGGCTACAGTGGGAGGGCAGCTGGTCCACCAGCCAGGAGGAGGGCTCTCGCTAGATGCCAAATCCTCCAGTACCTTGACTGCGGATTTCCCGCCTCCAGAACTGTGAGAAACGGTTTGTTGTTTTAAGCCACCCGGTCTATGGTATTTGTTATGGTAGTCTGAACTGAGAAAGTGGGCAAGAACGAGTCTTTTAAAAAGTTCATAAGCCTCTGCGCCACGGAAAAGCTGATGTGGGTCACGGGATCCCAGACTTCTAGCTGGATGGCATGACTGGAAGAAATGTGGCAGGATCCTTAGAGGAGGATGAGGAAATTTTACATGAGTAATTGGCAAGGAGACAGATTGTGGCAGATCGTACAAAAGATCCCAATTCTCCACCCCTTCCTGCCTCCTCGTCCTTTGCCTTGTGTCTTGCTTTGGCCAATGAAATGTTAGCAGACGTGACACAAGCATATGCTCGAGGTGTGCTAACGTGGTTGGGCCGTCTTCCCTCTGGTCTCTGCTACGAGAACAGGCCAGCTTCTCTTATTGGTCTCAGGAAGAAGAGAGGAGGAACACTTGACCAAGGTGCCCTAGACAGGCCCAGCTTAGGTCAGCCGGCACCACAGACACATTACTTAGCCAGTCTGGATCACCCAAGTCCCAGCCAAGGTGCAGGCCCTTGAGGAATGTTTATTGTCACCGGGACCTAGGGTGGTTTATGCAGCAAAAGCTAATGGGTCCATTCGACGTGAAGCCTGTCTAGGTTAGATTATGGTCCCAGATAAATTAAAATGCCAAACTCTTTTCCTCCATATTTTTACTCCATCCAGTCTTGATTGGAGGAATCTCACTCAGATGCCCAGATGTTCTGTTGTTGTTTTTTTTCTTTAGAAACTTGGGCCTGGGGTGCCTCGCGGGCTCAGTCAGCAGAGTGTCGACTCTTGATCTTGGGGTCCTGAGTTTAAGTCCCACGTTATGCATGGAATCTACTAAAAAAAAAAAAAACCACTTTAGAAACTCGGGCCTGGAGTATCTTCTTCAGGAAGTGGTATTCAGCCCCTTTGCACCTCCGAAGCTTCTTCCATATCCTGTGTTCACTCTGAACCCGTCTCTTCCGTGTCTTGTTTTTCGGGATATCACAGCCCCAGACTTACAAATTTTAGAAAATATAAATCGGTCGTCACTACAGCCGCTTTTAGTATCACTCCCATATGTAAAAATGATGTTCCCAAAACTTGTACGTTTTATAAGCAAGATCACGCTGCTGCTGCCGTCTGCAGACTGCATTTCGCTACATCAGAGAGAGGGATAGAATTGACAGAAGAGAAAGGAAAAAGTCCTGGATTCCGTCTTTTCCCAGTGCGATCCGTTCCCAGATTGATCCACAATCTGTGAACCCAAAACCCACTTGGGAAAGGTCTTCCATCAAGTGATGATTATTGCACGGTGAGTCTGTTTCACATAGCCAACAACAGAACGACTTGTAAAGAGAATTGATTTCTATCAGACTGAAAGTAGAAGATTTGGTAAGTTCTAATCACCATTTAACACTTCTCGTCCACGACAACTGGCCAAAGCACAGATGTGTGAGTGGACAAAACCTTCCAGATGACCCCAGTCGCCACCTGACTGCAGCTTCATGAGACACCCTGAGCTTGAACTGCCCGGCTGGGTTGCTCCCAAATTCCTGACCCACAGGAAGAGCAAGAAATAAATGGCTGTTGTTTTAAGCCACTAAGTTTTGAAGAGATTGTGTACATAACAGCAGATCACTTGGGGAGGTGCTGGTCTCTAGAAATGGTTACTCCTGAGACACAGTGGCACTGGGCAGTGGGCAGGGGCTGGGAAGATGTTGAAGAGACAGAGAAAGCTGAGGCTCTAGTGAAGGTTTTCAGTGAAGGCTGAAAACACAGGATTCTGGAGGAAAGGGGATCTTTGTTACACAGCAGCAGAGAACCTGACAATCTACAGAAAATGTGTACCTAATGAACTGGATGGCCAAACTAAGGACATGTGAGGGCAGTGTTCGTAGTAGAATGTAAGAGGAAGAAACAGCCGTTAAATACAAAAGAGCCAGCAGTTGGTTGAGCGTCCAACTCTTGATTTTGGCTCAGGTCATGGCCCCAGGGTCATGGGATCGAGCCCTGCATTGGGCTCTGTGCTGAGCATGGAACCTGCTTGAGATTCTCTCTCCCTCTGCCCCTCTCCCCCACTCATATGCACATGCTCTCTCTCTAAAAATAAAAGATAAGAGAGCCAGGACTTGCTGGGTTTGCTGGGTTCTCATTCCCAGCCTCTCTGGATGGCAAACAGTGCTACCATTTAGGAAGGGCTCTGAACAGAGCTCAAATCCACGCTGCTGTCAGGAGAATATGGTTTAAAGATGAGACCCAAAAGCACGACTAGAAATCCTCCGTTAAAACCTCAGGAAGATTTATGGTGTTACCTCACAGAGCCTTTCAGACACACAAAAGGCCTTCTGAGGATCTTGAAGGCACGCCTCATGCATCTTCTCTTGCAAACGACAGGATCTCTAAGAATCTGAAGGACACTGTCCCTGCAAATACCACTGGAAGCCCAACGTAGAGTGAGGTAGAGTGAGTTTTGTGGATGTGGCTTTCATGGGTATGTTAATCAATCACGAATAAATAAGAAGCACTGTTTCAGAAGGAAGCACATCAGTTTGAGTTAAAGGAAGACATACCATACAAAATGAAAAGGGGGTCTTGGAACCCCAAATTTCTGCAGGCAAGAAGCAACCGGAAGAAACTACTCGGATTCAGTCCTGAGCTACATCTGAAAAAAGGAAAGATGGTTCAGAGGTTGGGACTGAGGGCCCAGAGGGTGGAGCCAGATTCCCAGAGAATTGTTCCCAGAGAGTAAGACTGGGCCCCGATGGAGGAACTGGGAACAGAGCCCTGCTGCATCTCAGAACTGCTGCAGACTGGTGATGGCCACTTGCTGTTTCCCCTCTTTTGGGTCATGTCTGTAGCAGTTGGGCGATGCTGGTCCCACCACGGTGGGTGTATGGGGCAGACAGTGCATCTCACCAGTGTGCAGCCTGCATATGGAGAAGCAGTTCTCAGGGGCTGTCCCTGGGGAGCCTCTCCCATCCTTGGGTCTGATCTCGATGACCAGACCCTGGACCTTGGGCCTCAGCGTGCTGACATAATGCAGTAAGACTTGGAGGCTCTTAGGGAAAAGTGTGAGTGTGGGTTTCCATAGGGAGGAGCGTCACTGCTGTGGCCAGAGGGACGGGCTGCATTCTCCAAAGATGGCCACCACAGCATTTCTGGTCCCACGTGCTCTTCTAGAACCTTGCCACGTCCCTATCAAGGGGAGGAATCTACGTCCCCTGTCTTGGAATCTGGATGGGCCTTTGTGGCCACCTAAGAGAGTATGGCCCAAGTGATGCTATGACTCCCGGGACCAGCTGAAAAAAAGACACTGCAGCTTCTGCGTGGCTCTCCTGGTACATGCAGTTTTGGAGTCCTAAGGTCTCAAGAAATCCAACTACTCAAAGCCACCACAACTGGAGAGACCACTGGAAGAGAGCCAAGGAGATGCCCCAGGAGCCCAGCTTTTTGGTTTTCTGAGTCCAGGCACCAGACATTGAAGGGAAGAAGCATTTGAGAAGAATCCAACCCCGGCCTCCACCTGACAGCCCAAAATGCTGAGCTGAGTCCTCCAAATTCTTGACCTACTCAATTTTAATACATGTGTTTTTTTATTTGAGAGAGAGAGCATGCACACATGCAGGGAGGGGCAGAGGGAGAAGGAGACAGAGAATCCCAAGCAGGCTCCAAACTCAGTGTGGAGCCCAATGCAGGGCTCGATCTCACAACCCTGGATTATGACCCGATCTGAAACCAGGAGTTGGATGCTCAGCCAACTAAGACACTCAGGGGCCCAGACCTATTCGATTTTAGATTTGTTATGTAGCGAGAGATCACCACGACAGAGTGCAAGAGGCTGCGGTTTGGTGAAGGCTTGAAGTATCTTCTGCCACAAAGCTGAGTCCGTTTTCTCTGGCTGTGGAGCTCATTACCAACTTGGCGGCTTGAAAAAACACGCGCCGATTATCTCACGCTTTTGAAGGCAGAAGTCCGGCATGGCGCGAGTCTCTGCTGGTGTCAGCTGGGCTACATTCCTTGCTGGAGGCCCCAGGGAAGAAACCATGCTGAAGCTCCTTCAGGCTGTTGGCAGAATCCAGTTGCTTGGGTTTGGAGGACCGGGTTCCTGTTTCCTTGACACGTGGCTGCCTCCATCTTTAGGCCAGCGACGTGCATGGAATCCTTCTTTTGCTTTAAATTGCCTGGATTTCCTCTTAAGCTCCAGCTCTCTGCTTTGAAGGGTCCATAGGCTTACACGGGACCCACGTGGCGAATTACGTCTGCAAAGTCCCTTTGGCCTTGTAATATAGCGCGTTAGTGGAAGCAGCACTGTGTGCGGAGATCGCGAGAGCCAAAATTCTGATAACAGAAGTTGAACTTGAAGAACCCCAGGCAATCGGGCGTTGGTTTTGCTCTGCCTAACCTGCTAGTGACCCGCCACCCACGTAACTCAATAGTCAAACACCTCGGTGTGTGACCTGGAACAGAGGGAGGAGCAACACGGGCACGAAGCGCCCCGTGATCGAGGAAGCCCGTTCTTCCAGCTTCTTGGGACATAGGAAGCTCCTCTGTGTGGACCGCCTCCCCTCTAAACGCTCCTGACTTCGTTGAAAGCAAATCTCGAGTGGCAGCATCTCCATCCTGCACGTCTTAGGGAGTTCCTGTTTCCCTCTTCGTGTTCATCCGCTGTATGAAAAAGTTTTGTTACAGAGGATTTTCTTACCCCCTCAGCTTCCCATTACCCCCCAGGCTGGGTGGAAGAGGGCAGCTTTGTCAAGGGACTGTGAAGGAGCTCAGGTTTCCCAGGGGTCCAGGAGAGCGGGCCGGCACTGAAGGAGGAGTCAAGGGGCAGAAGGGGCAGGGAAGCAAGATGACGGGCAGAGTCGGCCAGCAGAGCACAGAATCCAGATGTCCATCTGGAACAGACTCAGTGAAGACAACACGTGCCAGCAACCCAGGGTCTCTGAATGGTCAACGCACGGCGGGGCTGTTACTTGTAGATGGACTGTACCTGCCCACCCACGACTTAACTCAGACGGGTAACCAAGTGCTTTCAGGGCGCGGGTGCGGTGGGGAATGGCAGGGGGCTAACCCAAGTGCACGAGGAATTCTGACCTGTGAGTAAAAGCACTGTGGATGTGGGAACGGGCTCACCAATGTTACCACTGGAGCAGAAAGCAGAAAAATGGTACACGGCTCTCGCAACCAGAAAGCTAGGACTCTGTTCTTATCTGTGTTTCCGATCATCACTCCCGGAAGTACTTGGAAGGGGTTCATAGGAACATTGGTGCATGAACCTGTATCGTCCCGTCAGGTATTTCATAGAAAAGTTGGGTTGATCCAGGACAGTGTCCAGGGAAGGACACTCATGATGGGCTGCCGAGAAGACACAGGCAGCCTAGAAGGCGGCAGAGCCCAGCGTGGGGGGCAGAGCATCCTGAGACCACAGCAGGAGCCCCTCAGCTGGGCTGGAGGTAGCCTGGCACAGAGCTCAGGATTCTGGCTGGGGAGGGAAGGCGAGGAGGGGATCTGGGCAGGGGCAGGGGGGTGTGCACTGGGCTGCAGATGGCAGGCGCTCCCCAGGGAAATGATGGCAGTGCTGTACCTCCTTGCTCCCTGGCTTGAGAAACCTCAGGAGGGAAGAATTCTTGGGGTGTCTCATGCTTCTGGTCGGTTACCAGAGGACACAGAGCCCCTCGGTTCTGCGAAGGATGGAAAGAGGCTTTGCAGCAGTGAGCGCAGAGAGGGCCGAGGGGGAGGGATGGGGGGTCTGGCCTTGTTTCCCACGGCTGGAGAGGGCGCCGCCTCCCCGGGTGCGGCCACCAGCACAGGACACGCCTTCCCGTCAGCCGGCTTGAGAAAGGAAGACCCTGCCTTGAACCTGCGCCTGTCCATCCACGTTTTTCAGGAGTTCTGTGTACACACAGTTTCCACTTCTTACCTGCTTCAGGCTGGACTCTGTCCCACCTCTCAGCTGCAGTGGGGCTATTCGGGCAAGGACAGGAGCCCTCAACAGGCAGCACAAGGCCGGTGCGGCTGGAGGAAACTCCAGCGGCGGCAGGAGGCGGCCAGACAGCGCAGGGGCCAGGTCATGCGGGTCTACCGCCTCGGAAAGCCTTGCTAGGTCAAGGGCAGGAAGCGACTCTCCTCCGGAGCATCTCCCCTCCCCTTCTCGGGAACCTGTGCCTCCACCCAGTGGGGCTGACCAGCTGTCTGATCCCTTTGCCGGCTGCCCACAAGCAGTCCGACAGCACCCTCTCCTGGCTCCACTTGCCACCGACCCTCCAATCCGCTTGGAGCCCGCGTCAGGGACTCGGTTCTCACTGCAACACGCTCCTGATCCCCGGCTCCCCCAGCCATCGTCTCCAGCCACCGTCTCCAGCCAGAAGACGGCAGGCAGGACCCGGGGAAAGCACAAATCTCCTGTCCTCCTCCCGGGTGCCGGCTCCGCTCCATCCTTCGGTCCTCCATTCCGTTCGCTGCTCAAATGCTGCCTCCTTGGGAGGCTGGACTTCCCTGGCCTAAAACAGCTCACACCTCTGACCCTGCGTGGACTTTTCTTGAGAACACGGGGCACAGCCGGACAACAGGGCACAGGTTTACTTGCTTGTTGTCCGCCTCATCCACCAGAAGGAGGTTAAGGGCAAGACACTGTCCCCCTTTCCTGTTCTGTTTCAGAGTACCTGGCATGAGACTGAGCACGCTGTATCTGCAGCGTTTTGTCGTAGGTCTTCTCCGCCACGTCTCATCTCTGTGTTCCCAATTCAGGCTGTGGAGCACATGATGCAAGGATGTCGAACAGATGCACTTCCAGGCCAGAGCCTGGACAAGCAGATTCCATGAGGAACCTTTCCTGCTGTAAGAACTGTGCTTGCTGACCTGCCCTTCCCAACTGTGGGTTTATGGAGCGCCTTCTGAGCCACAAGGAGTTTACTGCATTCGATGACGAGGATAGCACGGCACACAAGATAACCCTGAGAAACGTTTTTTATTATCTGTTTCCTGGCAAAGTTGCAGGGCTTTGGTTTATTTGGGCAAACTTACAAATGCTTATTACATACGTTGTTTTAACCTCAAATGGACGGGGGGTGGGGGGGGTGTGCTATTCAAATGAGCGTAACCAGACAATTAACAGCCCATGAAATGGTGCTGGCCCTGTTCAGTTTAAGTCCACAGCTCCTTCCTGGGACTATTAAGGCACATCCCTCTTTCCAGGCCTCAGAGAGCCGGAAATGCACTACCGAGAGCTGTCCGTGAAGCTGAACCTTAAGCCAGACCACAAACAAAATGTAAGAACACAACCACAAATCAGACTCTACCAGGTTGTCCAAGCTCTCCCAAGAGTTCACGTTACATGCGCCAAATACTGCGACTTAATTTCAGAGGGAAGCCTTGTTGGTGTCACAGAGAAATGACAAGTTCTGAACTTGTCATCACCACTTCCCATCCCTTTTCTGGTGGCACTTTCCAGCGAAGCAGGCGCAACTCCTTCAGCAACTCCGCTCTTTGACAACCGACACGGTGTCTTCCTCGGCCCAGACTTTCCAGCAGTGATTAGGTCACATGAGAGATAGTCAAATGCCCAGAAACAGAAAAATGTAAAACATTGAGAAATTCCAAGCATAAAAACATGACCACCTCATCAGTTTACAATCTAGACTCAAACTGCTTTGAGAACCTTTCCCCAGTAAAAGTTCTTCGCAGAACTAAATACATTTGGCAATCTATAACCACACAGTGGTCACCACACAGACTAACATGCGGATTTAACAGTATACGTAGAAACGACGTCTACAGAAAAACAAAGAATTGAGAACAACAGGTTCTCGGGTTTCAGCTTTTCCAGGGCGTCAGCAGACCGGTCACCCAGAGTCTGACGGTGAACCTATTGGACAATTGGGGAGAAATTTATTATCAAGACGTTGCCTGTGAGAATCGTAGAGCTCTCGATCGATAACCACTCTGTTCAAGGTCTGGCACTCAGAGATCTGGCCAAACTCTAGCATGGCTTCCCCATCTTAAGGCTGTGACCCCAGCCCTCCCTCAAGTGCCTGCGAGGGGTGGGGGGAAGGTCAAAGTTGCTGGGAAAATTTACTGTTTGTTCCAGCCAAAACCTACCGATAGGCAGAGAAGCACTAAAACCCCCTCTTAGAGTAGCTACCTTATGGAAGGTTTGCACTTATAAAGGCTCTCCGCGTGCTCTGAAATGTAAATCTACTACCCAAAACTGTCTCCTCAAGGACGGGAAAGCCATCTCTTTGCCCTCCCATTCTCCGCAGGGGTATAGGGAGATAGGGTGCCCGAAAGGTTCAGCTGGCACCTGTGCGCCCGTCACAAAGATGAGAGTTTGCTTCTCTGAATACGCTCCAATTAGCAAATCCAGATGGCCTCGTCACACGGACCAAAGCCCTCTTTTTACCCTTCAGTGCCTTTCCCCCAGCACAATCCCATCTTTAAAAAGTCCGGGGGGCGCGTGGGGGGCGCAGTCGGTTAAGCGTCCAACTTCAGCCAGGTCGCCATCTCGTGGTCCGTGAGTTCGAGCCCCGCGTCGGGCTCTGGGCTGATGGCTCGGAGCCTGGAGCCTGTTTCTGATTCTGTGTCTCCCTCTCTCTGCCCCTCGCCCATTCATGCTCTGTCTCCCTCTGTCCCAAAAATAAATAAACGTTGGAAAAAAAAAAAAAAAAAGTCCGACGCCAGGAAGCTGACTTCAGTTCACGCTGGATTATCTCCCCTGCTGCAATAGTTACCACTCAATAAGATCCATCCTTACCGCTTCGACTAGCGTCCAGCTTTCTCTCTGACACCTGTAAGAGTCCACTGTCCCGGGATAAACCGTGAAATTGCGCATGCAGAATGCCGCTTCTCGCAGAAAAGGGTCAAGCGAAACGCTCCACACTCCTGGCAAAATTTTGAAATATTCAGTACTGGTCTTCCGTTTCACACTTTAAAATTCTCCTCTCCTCCCCCGTAGTTTGCTTTACGCCTAGGGTTTCCTTGGTTCCCGCCCCCCACCCCCAGCCAGTAGGCAGCCCTACACCTCTTCTTGTTCTACTTGCTACCAATAACCTTCACGTGTCATTTTTAAGAACGCCAAATCACTTCACCAACCTACAAGCCCGGCCCTCGGGGCCTGCCCCCCACCCCGTTCCCCCTCCCCGGCGCGCAGCCCCCACGCCCCCCCCCTCCCCGCCGACACCTACCGGCGCCCGCGTCCTTCGGGAGAAGCCGCAGCTGTCGATCTGGCCGTGGAGCTCCACGATCCTCCGACCCATCCGCGCCACCTCGGCGGCCTTCCTCTCCGCCTTCTCGTACAGCTTCAGCACCCGCTCCTCCGCCTCGCCGCTCCCGCAGCGGCCCTGACCCACGGCGCCCTCCACCGAGTCCACCTCGCTCTGCAGCCGGTCCAGCAGGATCCCCACCTCCAGCAGCTTCAGGCGGGCCCGCAGGTGCGCGCGCACGTGCTCGCGCTCGAGGGCGGCGCGCGCGGGGCTCCGGGGGCGGTCGCGGGGCTGCTCGGGCCCCCGCCGCTCCTCCGCGCCCTCGGGCCACATCGCGCCGTCACCGCCGCCCGGCCTCCCCCGCGGGCCGCTCCGCCGGGTCTGGAGGCCGGCCGGCCGCGAGCGCCAGGTGCGGGGCCGAGCTCGGCGGGAGCGCCGCCGAGGCGAGCGGCGGGCTCGGAGTTTTGTCTCCTCTTAAACAAAACTTTCCCCCAACTTCTCCCCTTAAAGAGCGAAAGCCACGTCCCACTTGGCCTCCCCGCCGCCCACCAGCGCCCGGCGCCCTCGCAGCCCCTTTCGCGACAGAGCCAGAAGCCCTTTACGGCCACGCCCCCTGGGCTCCCCGGCCGCGTGCGCGCGTACGCGCGCAGTTGTGCACCTTCGCCTCCCCCCCCCCCCCCCCCCCCCCCCCCCGGTCGTGGCTCTTCTCTGTCGAGGACCTGGGGTCAGGTCTTCAGGAGGTAGGGGTTTCGCGGCATAGGTTTTAACCCTTGCAAAAATGAGTTTTTGGCCCCAGAGATGCACTTTCCCGGAACACCGGGCTGCAGTCGGTCCCCCCGCCCCACCGCCCCCACTTTGTCCCCACACTGCTCAAGGCCTGCCACCCAGCAGGGTTTCGATAATTTTTTTTCCCTTACACTATCTGGGGGGGGGGGGGACGGGGGGAGGCGATAAGTGGGTGACTTTATGTTCTAGGCCTGTGGCCCCCGGGACGGGCTAAAAGGAAAGACTGGGGGATCCTGCCTGCCTGAGTGCTGCCTGTTTGGGACTGAGCTTTCCTGTGATCAGATGGAGCGAGTAGGTCCACTTTTGAAAGCTGTCAGGGTTATTCAAAGGATTAGGGGGGAAATGGCGTCAAGGCCCATTGCAGACTTGATGAAACCATCGGACAGTGGCAAATGGTATTGTTAGTAGACCGTGTGTCTCTGGTGGTTGTGGGCAAAGCGCTGGAATTAGATCCCGGATTTGGACCCCAGCTTCCTGATATGCTGGCTGGGAGACTTTGGGCAAATCTCAAGCCTGAAAAGGACTGCTGGTGCTGAGTTGCAAGCGGCCGGGTGTAAGGACAAGAGAGAGGCACGGAGGAACTAAGGGTGGCCCCCAGCTGGCAGCCAGCAGGGAAGCAGGGACCTCAGTCCTACAACACGAAAGAACTGGATTCTGCCCACACGGTGAATGAGCTTGGAAGTAGTTCCTTCCTAGGGCCTCCTGGTCAGTCACCCGACCCCTTGATTTTGTTCTTGCCAGACCCAGAGCAGAGAAATCTGCTAAGGTCTGACATTCAGAACGCTGATAATAAATTGTATTGATTTGAGCCCCTAGACTTGTGGTAGTTTCTTATAGCATCAGTAGAAAACTAGTGTCGGAGAGGTCTGGTTGTGAGTGGGGCTTGGAACTTAGTCCACAGGACGTTTACATGAAGTTAGGAAAAAGTCAGTCGTGAGCCTAAGGATGGGGGAAAGTGGATAAAGATCCTTCAGGACTTGTCACAACCTTATTATCCTTTGAGCTCTGTTCATACAATTTAGAGTCTCTCCCGCCGCCCCCGCCAGGATAAGCGTTGAAAATATCTTCTCCCAGCTGAGGGTTGACTTTTCTTTTGAAAATAGACTTTATGTTTTAGAACAGTTTTAGGTATATAGAAAAATAGAGAAGATAGCAACAGAGAGTGCGGGCTTAACTTCCCACTCTGATTAAGGCTCCTTTGATAAACATAAGATTTTAGTTTAAAAAATATTTTGGGGCTGGGGCGCCTGAGTGGCTCAGTCAGTTAAACGTCCGACTTCGGCTCAGGTCATGATCTCGCGGTTCGTGAGTTCGAACCCTGCATCGGGCTCTGTGCTGACAGCTCAGAGCCTGGAGCCCGCTTTGGATTCTGTGTCTCCCTCTGTCTGCCCCTCTGCCGCTTGCACTCTGTCTCTTGCATTGTCTCAAAAATAAATAAACATTAAAAAAAATTTTAAAACATATCTTGGGGCACCTGGGTGGCTCAGTCGGTTAAGTGTCCGACCTTGGCTCAGGTCATGATGTCACGGTTCATGGGTTGGAGCTCCAAGTCAGGCTCCGTGGTAACAGCTCGGAGCCTGGAGCCTGCTTTGGATTCTGTGTCTTCCTCTCTGTCTGCCCCTCCCCTGCTAGTGCTCTGTCTCTCTCTCTCTCTGAAAAATAAACACTAAAAAAATTTTTTAGAATAAATACAAAATCTTTTAAACGTGGGGTGCCTGCGTGCCTCCGTCATTTGAGTATCTGCTCCTGATTTTGGCTCAGGTCATGATCCCAGGATTGTAGGATCAGCCTTGTGTCTGTGCTGGTAGCATGGAGCCTGCTTGGGACTCTCTCCTCCCTCTCTCTCTCTCTCTCTCTCTCTCTCTCTCTCTCTGCTCCTCTCCTGCTCACATGCTTTCTCTCTCAAAATAAATAAACATTAAAAGAAAAAAATTATTTTTAATGTTTATTCACTTTTGAGAGACCGAGAGAGAGCATGAGCAGGGAAGGGGCAGAGGGAGGGAGACACAGAATCCAAAGCAGGTTCCAGGCTCCGAGCTGTCAGCACAGAGCCCGACGCAGGGCTCGAACTCACAAACCGTGAGATCATGACCTGAGCCAAAGTCAGACGTTTAACCGACTGAGCCCCCCAGGCTGAATGCTCTAGTGTTTAAAACAAACTTGAGGCGAAATTCATGTAATATATAACTAAATCTCCATAAAGTGTACAATTCAGTGATATTTCGTGTATTCACAGTGTTATACTACTGCCAGCTTTCTTTAGTTTTAAAATTTTTTCAATGCTCCCCCAGTGCCACTCAGTGATCGCCCCGCAGCCTCCCTCCCCTCACCCCCTGGCCACCATCAATCTCCCTTCTGTCTCCACGGATTTGCCTGTTCTTGGTATATCATATGCACTCCTCTGCTGAGGCTTCCACGATATACCACAGAATGGGTGAGTTTAAACAACAGAGATGTATTTTCTCCCAGTTCGGGAGGCTGGCAGTCCACGGTCAAGGTGTTGGCAGATTTGGGTTCTTCTGGGCCTCTGTCTCTGGCTCGCACGCAAATGGCCACCTCGCCACTGTGTCCTAGCATGGTCTTTTCTGTGCTCACTGAGCATCCCTGGTGTCTCTTCCTCTTTCTATAAGGACACCAGTCCTGTTGGCTTAGTATTCCACCCCTGTGACCTCATTTCACCTTTATTACTTCTTTAAAGGCTACTATGATCTGAATGTTGTGTCCACCCCACCCACCCCTGCCAAATTCATATGTTGAAATCCTAAGGCCTGATGTGATGGTGTTAGAAGGGGGGCCTTTGGGAGGGCTTAGGTCATGACGGTGGAGCCCCCCCAACTGGGATTAATGCTCTTATAAAAGGGACCCCCACGGTATTCCCCAAAGCCTTGGCCTTCTCCTTGTGCCCTGTGAGGGCTCAGCAAGAAGTCCCCGGCTGCTATCAACCAGGAAGAGAGCCCTCACCAGAGTTCAGCCATGTGGGTGTCTTGATCTTGGATTTACAGCCATTTTTGTTTCTAGAAACCTTGCTAAACTCTACTACGAGTGCTGATGATTTATCATTAGATTATTTCAAATCTACGAACTGTGAGAAATAAATTTCTGTTGCTTAAAAGCACCCCCCAGTCTGTGGTATTTTGTCACGACAGCTACAATGGACTAAAACAAAGGTCCTGTCTCCGAACACAGTCACGATGGGGATTAGGACGTCAGCATATAAATTTGGGGGAACACAGTTTGGTCCATCACATCATATAAAAGGAATAGCGGCGCCTGGGTGGCTCAGCTGGTTAAGCCTCTGACTTCGGCTGAGGTCATGATCTCACGGTTTGTGAGTTTGAGCCCCACGTCGGGCTCTGTGCTGACAGCTCAGAGCCCGGAGCCTGCTTCTCATTCTGTGTCTCCCTCTCTCTCTCTGCCCCTCCCCCACTTGTGCTCTGTCTCTCCCTCTCAAAAATAAACAAACATTAAAATAAATAAATATATAAAAGGGATCATACAGAGGCACTGGCTGGCTCGGTGGGAAGAGCATGCGATTCTTAATCTCGGGGTGATGAGTTAGGGCTCCACGCTGGTGTAGAGATTTACTAAAAAAAAAGAAATAAACTTAAAAAAATTTTTTTAAAAAAGAATGCTACACTGTGTGGCCTTTTGTGTCTGGGTTTTTTCACTTTGCATAATATTTTCGAGCTTCATCCAAGTTGTAGCATGTATCAGCACTTGATTCCTTGTTCGGGCCAAAAAGTATTTCACGAACGTGCCACAATTCGTTTATCTGTTCATCCATTGGTGGCCACTGGCAGTGTCTCTGCCCTTTGGCTAGTATGAGTGATGCTGCTCCAAACATCCTTGTACAAGTTAGTATTTTAATTTTGATGAAGACAAAATATCAAGGTTTCCTTTTATGCTTCCCCCCCCCCCCGTTTTATTTTAAGAAATGCTTGGGGCGCCTGGGTGGCCCAGTCGGTTGAGCATCCGACTTGATCCGTCATGATCTCACGGTTCGTGGGTTCGAGCCCCGCGTCGGGCTCTGTGCTGACAGCTCAGAGCCCGGAGCCTTCTTTGGATTCTGTGTCTCCCTCTCTCTGTGCCCCTCCTCCGCTCCTACTCAGTCTCTCTCTCTCTCTCTCAAAAATAAATAAACATTAAAACAAATTTAAGAAAAGAAGAAATCCTTGACCGCCCTGAGGTCATATACTCTCTTCTAAAAGCCTTGATGTTGGTTTTCTCATGGTTGTGGGCAATCCACCTAGAAACACAGTTCGAGGCAGGGATCTACCAGCGGTTTTACCCCCGTGTGTGCCCAGTTATCCCGGCCCTGCTTACTGAATATTTTATCCATTTCGTCCGGTCTGCGATGTAACAGCTGTCAGGTGTCAACTCTGTCAATTCGTCGCATGTCTGCATTCTGTTCCATTAGTCTCCATCTTGGGGCTGTTACTCTAGTGACTTAATTACTTTATACTAAGTAGGCTTTGTAGTAAGTACCGATATCTGGTTAAGCAGGATAAGCCTCCCCCTCCCCACCCCACCCCCATCTGCTTCTTCGGGAATGTCCTGGCTTTTCTGCTTGTTCTGACTTTGAATTCCTTGTTTAAGTTTCACCAGGACAACCAGACCCACCTGATGAGACTTCTTCGATGCACTGGGCCAATTTGGAAAAGAATCAGAATGCCTTCTGTTGAGCTGATCAAAGGAACACCAAGGATTGCCAACAGTCACCAGAAGCCGGATGGGACAAGGAAAGATTCTCTCCTTGAGACTTCAGAGGGAGCATGGCCCTGCCGACACCTTCATTTCTGATTTCTATCCTCTTGAACTGTGAGAATGGATTTAAGCCACTCTAAGCCACTCTTAAGCCACCGCTTTAAGCCACTCGGTTTGTGGCAATTATAGTATTCTTAGGAAAATAATACACCAAGCAGCACCTGGGGGGCTCAGTGGGTTGAGCGTCCAATTTCGGCTCAGGTCGTGATCTTGTGGTTTGTGAGTTCGAGCCACGCGTTGGGCTCTGGGCTGACAGCTCGGAGTCTGGAGTCGGCTTCGGATTCTGTGTCTCCCTCTCTCTGCCCCTTCCCCACTCATGCTCTGTCTCTCAAAAATGAATAAACTTTAAAAAAAAATTAAGAAAAAATAACACACCATTAAAAAACTGTTTTGATCCTATTACAAATGACATATTTTATTATTATTATTTTTTGAGAGGTAGGTTTTTTTTAAGTTTATTTATTTATTTTGTGAGGGTCGAGGGAGGGGCAGAGAGGGAGAGAGAGAGAACCCCAGCATGGGGCTGGGTCTCATGAACTGTGACATCATGATCTGAACCCAAATCAAGCGTTGGAGGCTGAACCAGCCAGGCACTCCAGAGGTAGTTGCGTTTAATTTTTATTTACTTATTTTTAAAATTGCGGTATAAATAACACAGTGTTCTATTAGTTTCAGGTGTACAAAATAGTGATTCAACAATTGTGTACATTACTCAGGTGGCCATCACGGTAAGTGTGCTCATTAATCCCCTTCATGTAACCCCCCCATCCCCCCCCCCCACCTGCCCTCTGGCAACCACCAGTTTGTTCTCTGTAGTGGAGAGTCTGTTTTTTGTCTCTTTTTCCTTTGTTCATTTGTTTTGTTTTGTTTCTTCAATTCCGCATATGAATGAAATCAACTGGTATCTGTCTTTCTCTGGCTGGCTTACTTCGCTTAGCATAATACACTCAGGTTCCATCCCCGTTGTTGCAAATGGCAAGACTTCATTCTTTTTTATGGCTGAGTAATATTCCATTTGTATGCATGCCACATCCTCTTTATCCATTTATCTGTGCACGGACTAGAGGACACCTTTTAGAAAATGCATTTTCTCTTCCTGGTGCATGGAAGCCCTGCTGACTTTCATGTTTCAATTTCGTTTCTAGACACCTTGCTAAGCTCTCCTACTAATACTAACAATTGAGATTCTTTCAAACCGATGATGTTTAAAAAACCATCATTAGAGGGGCACCTGGGTGGCTCAGTTGGTTAGGCGTCTGACTCTTGATTTTGACTCAGGTCATGATCTCACGGTTCGTAAGTTTGAGCCCTGTGTCCGCTCTGTGCTGACAGCTTGGAGTCTGCTTGGGATTCTCTCTCTCTCAAAATAAGTAAATGAACTTAAGAAAAAAAAAAAAAACAACTATTATTAGGGGCGCCTGGGTGGCTCAGTCGGTTGGGCGGCCGACTTCGGCTCAGGTCATGATCTCGAAGCTCGTGAGATCGAGCCCCGCATTGGGCTCTGTGCTGACAGCTCAGAGCCTGGAGCCTGCTTCGAGTTCTGTGTCTCCCTCTCTCTCTGCACTTCCCCCGCTGTCACTCTGTGTCTCTTTCTCTCTCAAAAATAAATAAACGTTAGGGGCGCCTGGGTGGCTTGGTCATGACTTCGGCTCAGGTCATGATCTCATGGGCCGTGAGTTTGAGCCCCGCGTCGGGCTCTGTGCTGACAGCTCAGAGCCTGGAGCCTGTTTCAGATTCTGTGTCTCCCTCTCTCTCTGTCCCTCCCCTGTTCATGCTCTGTCTCTCTCTGTCTCAAAAATAAATAAACGTTAAAGAAAAAATTAAAAAAAAATAAACGTTAAAAAAAACTATCATGAGAATATAATGGTTAATAGCTGTGGTAGTTTAAAAAACATGCCCACAAGTTTTTTGCTACTTTTCTCCTCATGGTTCTGCCCCTTGGTTAGTTATGAGTTATAGACAGAGACTATACTGGGGGAGTTGTCTCACAAGGTCATCTTTATTTGTACAAATAAGAAGATTGTGAAGAATAATTTCCAGAGCCTGACTCCCTATTAGGGTTTGGGATGAATATCCGGAGGGGAGTTTTAACATTATCATGAAATGGAGGTAACTGTCGGGCACTTCTGGCACTTTCTGATCCTCTGAGCAGTTGTCTTTTTTAAATGTTTCTTTCTCGGTTCCATCAGTCAGTTTGTTTCTAAAGGGTAAGATTGACTGTTGGGCAGAAGCTTCTGCTAGAAGTTTCCTGAGTTTGGGGGAGGGGGTCAGACCTGTGACAGAACTCGATTACCTCCGGGACTGTGGACGGGGTTGCTGCTAACAAACGAAACAGCAGAAGTGATGGCATAGCGCCAGTGACCGTGAGCTGTAAAAGAACCGTGCCTTTCATCTGTGGTCCTCTGGCTGGGAGAACTCCCTTGGGGGATGCCAGCTGCCCCGTCTTGAGCCTCCCCAAGGGCAGCACACAGCGTGTCTGTGTCGAGGCCACGGGCAGGAGTGCACAGCGCCCGGCTGAGCCCATTTAGCCCCTCCTGGTCTCCGTCTCCAGGAGGAGCTCCTTAGGGAGGCTCTTGACTTCTGCCCTCCCAGGCCACAGATGAAATATGTACCCTTCCAGGGGAGGGCAGCTTCTGAAGCCTGTTTCCTGCTGCCGCAGGGTGCAGGGCTCAGGAATTCTGACAGAGGTTGAGCAACCATGGGATTCAGCACACCCTGCTTGGAATTTCTTTGCCAGTATAATTTCTTCAAAACCCCAGGATGTTTCCTGTCCGTTTACTTGCAGTCAGTTCCACTGTGCGTGTAATTACAGCCACCAATCTGGTAAAGATTAGTTTTTTTTTGTAAACGGGGTCTCTGTGCTATGTCTTTCCCCTAGCCTCTCGACTCAGTGGTGCCCAGGTGGAGCCAGTGGCTTTGATAGGAAGGTGGCAGTCGTAATTTGGTCTTCACTGCTTGGTCGGCACCTGCTACCTGGGGAAGAACCTTTAGAGAAAGAACATGCTTGAGAGAGACTTTAGGGCCTCAGGCTTGTCTCATCTGTAAGATGGCTTTTTCTGGAGACAACGCTTGTCTTTTTAAGAAAATTTAATTTATACATATATATGTAATTTTTAAGTTTTTATTTATTTTGAGAGAGAGAGAGAGTGCAAGCGGGGGAGGGGCAGAAAGAGAGTAAGAGAGAGAGAACTCCACGCGGACTCCGCACCATCAGCACAGAGCCCAATGCAGGGCCCGAACTCACAAACTTTGAGATCATGACCTGAGCCTAAACCAAGAGTCAGACACTCAATGACTGAGCCTCACGCCCAATGTGGGGCTTGAACTCAGGACCCCAAGATCAAGAGTCTCATGCTCTACTGACTGAGCCAGCCAGGCACCCCTGGAGCCATCTCTTAAAACTGTTTCAGTTTGGGATGCAGAAACCCCTGCCATTTTTGTTTGTTTGAAGATTTTCTTTTTTTTTTTTTCCCCTATATGAAATTTATTGTCAAATTGGTTTCCATACAACACCCAGTGCTCATCCCAAAAGGTGCCCTCCTCAATACCCATCACCCACCCTCCCACCCCCCATCAACCCTCAGTTTGTTCTCAGTTTTTAAGAGTCTCTTATGCTTTGGCTCTCTCCCACTCTAACCTCTTTTTTTTTTTCTTCCCCTCCCCCATGGGTTTCTGTTAAGTTTCTCAGGATCCACATAAGAGTGAAACCATATGGTATCTGTCTTTCTCTGTATGGCTTATTTCACTTAGCATCACACTCTCCAGTTCCATCCACGTTGCTACAAAGGGCCACATTTCGTTCTTTCTCATTGCCATGTAGTACTCCATTGTGTATATAAACCACAATTTCTTCATCCATTCATCAGTTAACCCCTGCCATTTTCAACCCCAAATGACCAGTAGTGGTGGCCTCTCAGGTCTCCTTCAAAGAAGCTACTGTAGGAAGCACACTTCACAACCTCCAGCTGCCACCTCTTTGGTTCTGCCATGGTGGTCATGCCAAGGCCATGGCCATCTGCCCTCAGCCTGCACTCAGGACTAAATTTACCATGCTGGGGGCGCCTGGCTGGCTCTGACCCTAAAGCGTGCAACTCTTAACCTTGGGGTTGTAAATTTCAGCCCCACACTGGGTGGAGAGATTACTTAAAAAAAAATCTTTGAATTTACTATGCTCATCACCCCATCTGTCCCATTGATGAACCTAGTAGAAATCAGCCTAGGGCGCTATTCTTAGGACAAGTTTCCCATAATGCTCTCCAGCTCAGACACTCTTCTGGTCCTGGAGGGACTGGTGAGCCATTGCCTGGCTCCCTGCCCTCCGCCCCACCCTTACCCATTGCCAGCCTGTCCCCAGAGAACTCTGCCACATGGTCCTCAGGCCCGTGAAGGGAAAGCTGCTCGTTCCTCTCATGCCTCAGTCAGGATTTGGGGCCGGCCTTCTCCCCTGGCCATTGTCACGGCACTCTTCGTCCTTCCTCTTGTCTAAAGCGGCGTTCTTTTAGAGGGCTTGCTGCTCATCCGACCGCCCTCTCCGCCTCCCCACCGTTGCCACCCTCCAACTGCTCTCCCCCATCGAATCCCCCTCGTTCGTTGTACACTTCGGCACCCAGCTCCTGGCTCCTTTCCACCCCGTGTCCTGCCATCATCCTGGGGAAGGTCCGTGGCCATCCCACACCGGGGCCCCCACGCCCTCCTCACATCTGATGGGCTCCTTGATGTCCCTTGGCTGCTCATTCCCGGGGGTGACTTGGGGTTTGTTATTGCCCCAAACCGGCTCCAAATCCTTGCTCAGCCCTCCTCCTTTCTGACCATGTCCCCATCCTCCTGGGTGACATGTGTACTATAGTCTCCAACACCTTTTTTTTTTAAACTCACCGACCCGTCAATTCACATTAACAGCGGCTTTCTCCTGCTCTGCATTTCTGCACTTATCCCTTCAGTGTTTACCATTCACTGCTGTAACCATGTTCTTGTCAAAACCCTAATCTTTTATTCCTTGTTTCCTTCCCCCAGCTTTATTCCAGTATGGAAACCGCAGCCCTTGATCAGCTGAGTGCCGCTAGGAACCATCGCCAAGAGGCTGCAGGAAAGCCCAGGGCTTGGGGGAGTCTAGTCGCAGCTGGTGGTAAAGAAATGTCTTCCAAGGGGCAAAGAATAATATGGGCGAGTTTGGGAATAATGGATAACAATGGAACGGAGGGTTCTGTGAATCATGGGGTTTGAGGAAGGAGGGATGGGGGTATAAACAGGAGAAAGGAACCACTGAGAATTATGGGGATCAGGAAAGGAGAAAACAGAACTGACCAGGGGAAGCCCTAGCTTTTTCAGAGCAGCACTAAAGCAAGCTCTGGATGGATTTATTTATCTGGCCAGTGTCAACCAGGTAACAGCTCTGCGTTTATCTTTGGAAGATGGTGGAAACTCAGACCGCTCCATAGTTATCTGCTCCCTGGAAGGGGGAGGGTTCCAGGACCAGGGACTTGGATTTGGGGCTTTTTCACCTTGGAGTTGTTTGAGGGCAGGGCAAAGTGAACAGCTACAAATGAATGAGAAAGAAGATTGTTGTTTGGACAGTGAATGCCCTGAGCAAGTGGGAGGGATGTGATGACAAACGAGGATATAAGCCTAGAAAGAAGGAAGGACGACCCTTCCATCAAAACACGGGAGAGGAAGAGCTGTCGGTTAGCGTAGGTCACGTCATCTTGACAACCCCCGAACCTCAGCGCTTGGAACAATACGGGTCTCCTCCTTTGTGCTACATGTTCATCATCGGTTGGCAGGGGAACTACTCGTGTTGAAGGAACATAGGCTGATGATCCACCACCATCTTGGATGCTGCTCATCCCTGTGCCACAGACAGAACCCTGGGGGGTCTCTTGTTGGAGGTTCAGGCTTGGATTAGAGATGTGCCGCTTTCCTCACAGCTCATTGACCAGGGTTAGTCTCTCACACTGTCCCTCTTCCTCCTTCCCATACCCTCCCCCTCCCCCCCCCCCAAGCACAAGACGGCTGGGAAGTCCAGTTCCACTGCGTGCCTGGAAGGTGGATACTTGGAATGTACTTGGTGAATAGCACGAATGATCCCTACAGCATTTTGTCCCAGATGAGCTTTAGTTCTAGAGGTCACACAGAATGCCCGTGCTGGAAATCACCCCAGACAAGCCAGTACGTGCCCGAGATCACACGGAGAGCAGTAGCAGGATGGCTGGGAGCCAGATCTCCTGTTTCCCAGCCCCTCTGTTCCGTGGTAGCTTGGACTCCAGGGTTTTATCTTCAGCAAGTTTAAGGACTCTTTGGGGTGTCTTCCCTTCACTTGGAGTCGTTAAAACAAAAAAGAAAAAAAGCTTTCCACTTTATTTTTAAAGTCAGCTCTACACCCAACGTGGGGTCTGAACTCACGACCCCGAGATGAAGAGTCACAAGCTCTACGAACTGAACCAGCCAGGGGCCCCGGAGTCATTTTTGTGGATGTCCGTCCAAGTGTTGATTGCATCCTTGGCTGTTGTCGGTCCTACCGCGTCATTAGAATTAAATTTGCTTTCTTCCCAGGGGTCATGTCAGCTGATGAAACAGCTGGATGCAGAAGCCTCTGCGGGACCTAGTGGCCTTCCCAGCCTGATTCTTACCAAGTGTGAGACCAGCGGATTGTGAACAGTTTGCATGCTTTGCCTCCATTTCTTTCCTTCTTTCTTTCAAGTAGGCTTCACGCCGTCCAGCATGGAGCCCAACGCAGGGCTTGAACTCATGAGCCTGAGATCATTATCTCCGCTGAGATCAAGAGTCCGATGCTTAACTGACTGAGCCACCCAGGGGCCCCTACTTTGCCTCCATTTCTCATCAGAGCTTCTGTTACGTACCACTTTGTCTGTCTCCTCTCCAATGCCTCTCCAGACCACCATGCCCCCGTAGCCCCCACGTTTCTTTCTGTGATAGCATTTTGATATGAAAAGACACTTGTAGGGGCACCTAGGTGGCTCAGTAGGTTAAGTGTCCGATCTCGGCTCAAGTCACGATCTCACGGTTTGTGAGTTTGAGCCCCGCGTCGGACTCTGTGCTGACAGCTCAGAACCTGGAGCCTGTTTCAGATTGTTGTCTCCCTCTCTCTCTGCTCCTCCCCCGCTTGTGCACTTTCTCTCTCAAAAATAAACATTAAAAAAATAAATAAATAAAAGGACATTTGTCACACCTGAAGCACCTGAACAGAGAGAGGTCCCGGCTTCAGGGAGGCTGTGCAATGTAGAGAACCTGGCCAACAACCCCAGGGGTCCTTCCTGCACAGCTGTCCATGACCGGAGCTCTGAAGGACAGCCGGGAAAAGGACAGAGAGCCCGGGGCTTGTAAAGGACATACAGATCTACAATAAAAAATTCCGGCAACCTTGGCTGTACTCAATGATGTGATTGTACAGTCTCATAAGACTGCCTCTCGGAATGGCTCCGTAGGACATTCTTTGCTTAGAAAATGCAAGAGATTCAATTACTCCTCCAACTGCTAGCAATCCGGGACAGACTTCAGGAGCTGGGGACTCTGGAATTAGTGGCTGCTGACAAGGAGGAGGAAGTAAGCAGTTACTGAAAGTAATTTAGGAGTAAAGTTTGCAAACCTCTAAGAATCGTCTCTGATTACTTCACAACTCGTAGGACGATAAACACCACCATGTAGCTGCTGAAAAAGAGAATGCGCGTCTAGATGTTTAGATAGGTTAAGATTTTCAAACCAGAGCTTCAGGTGGAAAAAACACAAAAAGGACGTTTGCAGGTTACACAGTGTACTACCATCTATGTAAAAACAAAAACAAACGCAAAAACCCCCCAAGGTTGGGGAGAGTTATGCATATGCCTAAACATGCATAATTTGGAAAGGTACACAAGACACTGGTAAACCGTTGCCTTCCTCGGGAAGATGGGGAGAATGGGTCCACTTTTTTTATCTTTTGAATTTTGTGCCATTGTACTACTCGTTTTAAAATTAACCAAACGCAATTGGCACCCGGAGACAGGAAAAGAGGCATTACTGGAAACTGGTAAAATCAGAAAAGTCTGGAATCTAGTTAGTTGTATCATACCAATATTAATTTCCTAGTTTTCACAAATTTTTTTGGTGGTGGTTGCTTCTCAGTTCATAATTCCATCCTACCCACTTCTGTTAAAACCTATATAGAAAATCTGGAACTTCCGCCATTTTTTTCACACTGTTCCCTGTGCCTGAGAGGTCTCTCATTCTCTCGTCCTCAGAGCTGTATTCCTCTTTCCAGGCCACGTTCACCAGTTATTTGCTTTGAAATGCTTCTTAACGCGTCCAGAGACATGGTATGTAGCTTTTGACACAAGGTTTGCCGCGGTTTTACATTTATCCGTTGGGCTTCCGAGGAAGCGGACTCCAAGATGAAAATTACCTCGCGGGTTAAATTTATTAGGGATTCATTCCCGTGGAAGGGAAGGTCCAGTAAGATGAGGCAGAGAAGTGGGGCAATGAGGCAGACCCAGCAAAAGCCTCAGCAGACCCCCAGGGAGCTGATAGAGACGCCCTTCCAAGTTGTCCCAACTTGCAGCGAGAGGGAAAGAGCCCTTGGACCCCCAGCCCATCAGTCAATGGACATGGGCCGCCCAGGAAAGGGGGCCTGGTCTTGGCTAGGGCAGCTCTTAAGCAGAGGAACTTCTCAAAAGGACTGACCAGCTGAAGGCTGTCGGCAGCACTTCCAGCGGCTGGTGAGCAAGCCCTTCACGGCTGAAGGGGCTGGGAGGGGTGTGTGTGGCCCACCACACCACTGTAATTGCGGCTTCCCTTAATATTGCTAATGCAAGGACTAGAGTACAATTATGTGCCGATCTTCTAGGTTAAAAGAGTCAAAGTACTCTGGCCTGGCTGTCTGAAGAGAGCCTCGGGGGCGACAGGATTTTAAGGGGTTCTTTCCTGCACTAAGAACCGAGATTGTCCTTCCCCTGACCAGTTCCTATAGTAGCAGGCGGAGCTAAATCTTCCCCACAATCAGAGGCTTAGGACACTCATTCTCCAATTGGCAATGATGACAAAGGAAAAGATTTCGAGAGAAAAAAAATTTAGCCAATAACTTTTTTAGGTCTTTTGTCTTTTCAAGCAAATGAATACTTTTATTAACATGGTCATTTTTTTTTTTTCTTTTTATTACACATGGTAGGGTTTTGACCTCAAATGCTTGTCAGGTCTGCTACTCAAATGAACTTAGAGCAGGACAACTTATGAACTTCAAAAATACCTAGTCCCTGTCCAGTTTAGGGTCCAATGCAGACAGTCCTCCTTTCCTTTCCCTGCCCCTCAAGAGCCTTTGCGAGTATCTCTTTCATTTTATGCCCAGAATCCCCGAGATGCATCAGGGGATGCAGATCATCTTGTACAGATGCACATCATCTTGTACAAGATGCACATCATCTTGTACAGAATACCAAGATCTTGTCTCCTATTCTAGGTTCCACGTCACATAAAGCTGAGCTGGGTTGTCTAAACAAACTGACCAGACAAGTTACATCAGATAGTGTACCATACAAAATGTAAATTTCGAACAAAATACATCTCGTCTCCTTTGGTCTCACACAGAAATTAAAGTCCCAAAATACAGACACTACCCTCCTCCACCCCTTCTTCTGATTCATCAAGTCCTAGCCAGATCAGCCCCATTCACATTCCAAGTCCAAGTCTGGTCCCTTCTTCAGCTTCTTTAGCAGTTACCGCAGGAAGTACTCTTCTAGAAGTAACCCAGCGCCTTGGGCACCTCCAGAGCTGGAAAACTCCAACTCTTGCGTCTCATGTGACACAGACTCAAAGTCCCAGGGAGCTTTCAAGTCACACAAGAAAGGGCAAAGCGCCTCAAAATTTAGAAATAACCAAAGCCCAGGAACAAACGTGACTGCTGCAAAAGCTTACAATCTAGGCCCTAATTCTCGTGTGAGAGCATTTTCCAAATAAAAGTTACCTTCCCAAACAAAAACATCGAACAGTCAAAACTTATAGTGAGGTCATCAACCACAGACCATTGCGGAAACGTAGTGTAAGTGAGGACAGAGTGTAGACAGAGGGGGGGGGGGGAAAGAGAGAGAGAGAAAACAAAAGGCTCTCTGGTTTCAGCTTCTCAACGATGTCAGCCAATCTCCATCAGTTGACCAGAATCCATTGGCTGTTAACCTAAAGCGCAATCGGAGAAAGTCATCATTAAGACGTGATGAACTGAAGGAAAAACAAACCAAAGCCCGGCACACCTTTAACCGTGCAGGACGCCAGCTCTTCTCCAGGCCCCCTGACCCATTCCAGTCTTCTAGCGAAACCTGAACTCGTCCAGTAAGAGCCCTTCCCTCGGATAATCCGCTTTCTATTCCCCCTTGCTCAACGGCCGCTGCTGTGACTTTGTCTCCTTAAAGGCCTGTACGATCACGGTTCTGCAATCACCCTACTGACCAGGCCTCTGGGTTTCAACCCAACACTCCCAAACCTGGCTTTCCCAAATCAGCAGCGTAGAGGATTTTTAACAGATTGCTACGCACACCCGGGGTAAAAATCGAGCACGCCTGTATTTCTCCTGCCTCCAACTTCCACCCCACGTGGACCCTCATTAAACACGTCTCGTCGGAGATTAACCAAGGGTCTGGCAACGAGCAGGACCCGCATGGGGCCCCGCCGGCCCCCGGCCTTACCGCCCGCCCTCCTTCACGACGATTCGCTTCTCTCTATCCGCCGGACCAGCTCCACCAACATCTCTGCCATCTTCGCGATCTCCTTGGCCTTCTCCTCCGCCTTCTCGCACCGTTTGGTCCCTCTGCCCTCGACTCCATCGTCGGGATTCTGAAGATGGTTCAGGGCGCTCTCCTCCGAGGCCTCCACCTGCGTTTTGATTTGGATGAGCATATTGTCCATCTCCCACAGCTTGCTCCGGTTCCGCATGTACGCCCGGCCGTGCTCCCGGGTCAGCGCCGCGATGTCCTCCCGCATCTCGTTGATGACGGGCAGCAGGAACTGCTCGAAATCCTCCTCGGGCTCCAGCACCTCCACCTCCTCCGGCTCTGCCAGCTCGACGACGTCCAAGGGCCGCATCCTCCCCGCCTCTCCGGAACCGCGGTATCGACGTCTGCTGCGGAGAGAAAATGGAGACTCGCTAGGCTTACCAACAGAGTTCCAGAATATTCTTTACAACTTTTACCCTTTTAAAACTTTTCGCCTCGCACAAGCCACGGAAACAAGCGACTTACGAGCAGAGAAGCCGCGAACAAAATGGAGTCCCAGCCGTCAACCAGCGCCCTGAGCGTTGCGGCCCCTTTCGCGACACGGCCGTGCCTCTTTACGGCCACGCCTCCCGTCGACCGAGGGGCGGCCGCGCGCACGTCAATGGGAGGCGGGGCAACCGCCCCACCGCGGCTGCGAGCGCGCACGCACGTACTCGCGCCCCGCCTCATCGCCCCTTCCCCCTTCCGCCTCTGTGCTGCGCCCCTCCGCACCCCTCGTTTTGGGGTGAGCCCTTCCCGGGGCGCCCTCTTGTTGGCGGCCTCCGTGAGCGCTGATTTGTGTATTTTTAAGTTATAAACGCGATCTTCCTACACCAAACGAACATCCCCAGACTGTGGTAGCCCCCTCCTCTTTAGTAGGGCAGTCGGACCCCTGGCAGCTGTCTTTAAGTGTAGTTTTCCGTTCTTCCGGGATTGCAGTCAGAAATGTCTGGGTGTCTCTTCACCAAGAGGAGCCCCCCACTCCTCAGTCCCCCAACTCTAGAGTCCAAGGCCTAGTGTGGGTCATCCTGAGGTCCCAGGGGACCCAAAGCTCGGTGGATGTGAAGAAGGTTTTGTTGAGCCCGAACACCTTACCAGTTGAAGGCCCCGTGTGTGGGGGCGTCTTAGGGTTGGGGGTGTCTTCTTGTTCAGCTCTGTGTCCCTGAAGCCCTGGGCAGAGCTCGGCACACATTAGCAAACTTTAAACAGAATTTTCAGCAAAGATAAGTTCATTTCCTAGCCCGTTGACCCAGTCACAGAACAGCGGTAAAAATGTCAGGAATCCAGCTGGCACAAGTGCCTCGCTTTGGGCTTCTGTTTTCTGTCCGTTAAATGGACACAAATCCTAGTTTTGAAGATGGCAGAGTTAAAAATGAACAGAGAAAGCAGTCACAAAAATGTCTTGTAAATACCAAGCATAAACACATGTAAAGTCCTTACGTTTTAGACTTTTCTCGGGTTGTTTATATTTTGGTTGTGAGACAGGAGACCGGTTGACCTTGGGTAGATAGGGATAACAACAAGTTGTTAACACAAGGAAGCAGAAAGTACTGGACCTTCTGAAATACCCACTCCCTGGAACGAACCGCTCGGAACGGGAACCATATCCTGGTGCAGGAACAGCAGGGTTCCTCCGCCTCAAAAGGAGGGGCCACTAACTGATACAAGCCTCCTTCTCTGAGGCCTCCTCCTTAAGGAGCCCGTCCCGGTAACAGGAGGCTTTTTCTTTTGTTTCATTCTCTCCCTAATAAACTTGATGTCTACGCTGCCCTTCGCCTTGTTGGCCGGTTCCATTCTTCAGCTCTGTCAAAACAAAAAATCTGGGTGTTTTAAAAAAAAGCGGTTACCGTTGCTCTACTAAAAATCCAACTTTTGGGCTTCCTTAATATATCGGGGGCAGCTAGCTCGTAAGTTTTTTTGTATGAATAAAAATAAATGGCTCAGACTACAATGAGATGCCATTACGGCCTTGTTAAAAAGGCCCAAATCCAGAAAACTGACAACCCCAAATGCTAGTGAGGATGTGGACCGGCGGGAGCTCTCATTCATCGCCTGGGCGAATGCAAAATGGTGCACGGTTGCAGTGAAAGACCGTTTGGCCGTTTCTTACAAAACTAAGCATATTCTTCCCATACAGTCCAGCAATTGTGCTCCTTGGTGTTTATCCAAATGACTGGAAAACTGGCATCCACACAAAAACTTGCACACAGATGTTTGTTTGTTTGTTTTTAACATTTATTCACTTATTTTGAAAGTCAGAGAGAGAGAGAGAGAGAGAGAGAGAGAGAGAGAGAGAGAGAGAGAGAGAGAGAGAGAGAAACAGAAGCAGGCTCCAGGCTCCAGGCTCAGAGCTGTCAGCACAGAGCCCCAGGCGGGGCTCGAACTCACAGACCACGAGATCAAGACCTGATGGAACTCATGATCGCGAGATCATGACCTGAGCCAAAGTCAGATGCTTAACCGGCTGAGCTACCCAGGCGCCCCACGCCCTCTTTGTTAATATCAAATCCAACGGGAAGAGACACAAGGCACCTTGCAGGTGGATTCTACTTTGGCCGCTGCTTACGATCCTTAGCAGGAGGAAGAGGGGCTTACTTCGCCCTAGCAACAGTCCAGCCAATGAGAAGCCGCTACACTTCAAACTCTCAGTTTACTCCAATGGACTTTGTGTTTACAACAGCCCACCCAAGTTCCCCTTTCCTCTAAAAGAGGGTTCCTCTCGTTTGTTGTGCACACTCACCTATGCTTTTGCCACTGGTTGGTTGTGCTGGTTGCAATTCTCTGCTAGTCCCGAAAAAACCCGTCTTTTGCTGGTAAAATAACTGGCCGTTTTTATTTTCAAGGTTAACAGGGCTCTTTCGGGTATCAACATGAGCTTCCGCTCTCTCCTTAAGGTCTTTGATCATTTGCTAAACGAATGAAAAGAGACATTAATAGCATTTTTCAATTTCCTATAACCTCATTAACTTGTCTGCTTCACCTACCAATTATCTCATTATATCGATGGATTTATTCACTTCTGTCACTTTTTTGCACATATAACATACATATGCAGATATCTTATTCGGTGCACAGAGATTAGACTCATATTATTCGTAGCAATTGAAGTTTCAGAAAGGTTCCCGCCCCCCCCCCCCGCCCCGCCCCGCCCCGCGTCTGCCTGGCTAATTTTTTCTTCCTCTTTTATTAAAGTAATATTTTTCACAGATTGTCCCTGCAACCTGTTTTCACATTTAAATTCTCCGAAATTGTGCTGCATCTTTAATTTTCTGTGATTTAAAAAAAATGATTCACACTTTAATTGTAGGGTATTCTCATTCTTAGCATTACCTGAAAGAAGGCTAAATCTTAAAATTGACGGCTTTTTAGATTTGACAAAATCCCATATTAGTTCAAAATGTTAATGTTGTGTTTTGCCGCTTGGTCAGTGATCTGTTTTCTGTAGTATCTGATCCTGTACCTTGCTCCAGAACAGGCTGTTCTCAAGTGCAGGTGGTTTGTCCCCCAGGGACAAATTGGCATCGCCTGGAGACATTTTTGGCTGTCACTGTCACAGCTGGCGTATAGTGGGTAGAGTCCAGGGATGTTGTGAACATTGCCTGGCTAATTTTGATAGTCTTTTGTTTCTTCAGTCACCTTCCCTTTCTTGAAATATTTCACAAAAAGTCATTTTATATTTTTCATTTGATAATTCCAATATGAGTTGCTTTTGGTTTCTGTGACTCATTCATGGTGTTTTGTTTCCATGTATGTGTATAACATACATTTTTTTTAGATTTATTTATTTTTGAGGTGGGGGAACAGAGGATCTAAGGCAGGCTCTGTGCTGACAGCAGTGAGCCTGATGCAGGGCTCGAACTCAGGAACCGTGAGATCATGGCCTGAGCCAAAGTCGGACACCCAACTGACTGAGCCACCCAGATGCCCCTGACTGAACTTAATTTGGGAGAATCCTAACAGGTTTGGCTCAGAGAGCTACTCCAGCAGAGATTTGTGGTTGTGTCTGTTGGGCACAAGCCTCCAGATAGTTGAGAGCAATCCCATAATTGCAAATTTGCAGAATTCTTTCTCCAAATTTGTATTTATATTTTTATTAACTCTTTCCACCTATAATCAGGATACACAAACTGGTAGCTTTGCACGAGTTGGAAGATTTTCCATTGCATGCCATTGCATGGTTGGTTCAACCCCTCCCGGACATAGTTTCTCATCCCCCATGTTTCTGCTCTTGGTAGGTCTGGATTTGCTCTTTGCTTGTGCATTTGGTTTTATTATTCACCCCTCTTCTGGCCACCTTTGGGGATTTCTCTTACATTCTTGCAAGCTCAGCAATGCCTTGAAAGGCAAGTTTGTTCTAATCTGTGCAGCCTCTGGGTGCAGCAGAAGAGCATTTTAGAATGTCTTATCCACCAAAACTCCAGAAGCAGATGGCCTCCCTGCAACCTACCTTTCCTGCTCTTGCATCCCATCTCATGCTTGGCTGAGAAGTCAGAAGGACAGTAGGACTCTCAGGACACTGGAGCTGCACCCCTCCTGGGGCATTAAGGGAGATGGTGACCCTGGCTGGTGTCTGCCTCTAAGGACTTTGAGACTGACAGGGCTCCTCCCTCTTTGTCACTCACGCCCTGCTGGCCCACAGGAGCACAGACCGCCTTCTTCTCCGAGACCTGAACTGAAGCCTGAGGTTGTCAGAAACGGATGGGGAGAGTGGGGATGTTAACGTGGTTCACAGGCTTTATCTTGTTTGCGAGAAAGAGGACGGAGCACAGGTGACAAAGCCCTCTGGGTGATGGCGAAGTATAACGATTATTTTGATATTCCAAGAAAGAAATATGGATTTATTCATGATTATTAGGGCAAAAAAATCCCAGGAAGTAACTACTGACAAAAACGAAAAGACTAGAGAGAATAAAACAGAAGCTTGACCAACTGAAAAGGAAAACAATAAATTACAAATAGAAGAGAGAAGAAATAAAATCCAGCCCACAAGCAATCCGTTAAAAATGAAATCCAGCTGAGTACATGTTGAAGCTCTTACGGGCTTTATTGGATGATTCATGAGTCAGGCAGCATCCCAACAGGCAGCAAGGAGCTCTGAAGAGTCGTGCAAAATGAAGGATTTTTGGAGGCAGAAGGGGGCCAGACAAGGAAGTTACTAGCAGAGTGGGCTGTTTGGGGTCAAGGTCACCTTCCTTTAGGGGACGGCAGGGACCTATCAGGCAGATGGCCTCGCTGGTGCGGACCAGGAGATTCCAGATTGACTGGATTGAGATTCCACAGCTGGGAGAAGCCGAAACTAATTAAGTTTCTCCATTTGGCGATGTGGGCTTAGCACAAGTGACTCCGCCCTGGGCCCGTCGTCTCTCTTTTAACAACCCTAACTGTTTATAAAAGAGAAATTGGCAGTTGGAGGTGAAATCTAAAAGCCAGGTATGTGCTATTTGCAATCAGGATGAAGTCACAATGACACTATACAAATGAAGGAATAAAGCAGAATTTAAGGTCAAAGGCATGAAACAGAAAGCAAAAAAAGGAATGTTATGTAATGATAGGAGTATGATTTTTTATTTTTTTAATTAATTAATTTATTTTTTTCAACGTTTTTATTTTATTTTTGGGACAGAGAGAGACAGAGCATGAACGGGCGAGGGGCAGAGAGAGAGGGAGACACAGAATCGGAAACAGGCTCCAGGCTCTGAGCCATCAGCCCAGAGCCCGACGCGGGGCTCGAACTCCCGGACCGCGAGATCGTGACCTGGCTGAAGTCGGACGCTTAACCGACTGCGCCACCCAGGCGCCCCTGATTTTTTAAATATTTATTTGTTTTTGAGAGAGAGAGAGAGTGTGGGGGAGGGGCAGGGAATTGGGGAGACAGAGAATCCCAAGCAGGCTCCTCACTGTCCACGCAGGGCCCGTCGCGGGGCTCGAACTCACGAACTGTGAGATCATGACCTGAGCTGAAACCAAGAGTCGGACGCTTAACCGACTCGGCCACCCAGCTGCCCCTAAAAGTGTGACTTACAAAGAAGTGATATCTTTCCGTTCTGTGGCTGTGTTCGAAACAACCCCAAACGTAATGGCTTAGGACCCTCACACTCACCCGTCACAGTGGTTCGGACCTTTGGGCAGGGCTGTCTGGTCGCTTCTACCATTTCATGCAGAGTGGCTGGAGTCACGCTCTCGGCTGCACGGTGTGGCTGGCTGGGACGGGCCGGAAGGCCCAGGGGGCTCTCGCTCACATGCCCCGCTGGCGTGTTTGGAATGGTATTTCTCTCGTTACCTTGCCGAGGATTCCGATGCTGCCTTGGGATGTGACAGAAGCTGGGAAGCGTGGTCTCTGCTTGTGGACCACTTCCCAGCTGACCCTGGTTTACGGCTCGGATGGGGAGAAGGGGCTCCCGTAGAGCGGACCATCTCTGCCGCAACCCACAACCTCCCCATGTTGTGCATGCCGCCTTGACTTAGGGCTGTGCGATCTGGGTTGTGTAAGGGGAGCTGTTACAGGTAAAGTGTGAATTTGGATTTTTGTTTTTCATTTTTACATTTCTGTTTTTCACGTTTTTGTATTTTCTCTTGTTAACGTTTGAATAGTGTCTGTAAACATAACAGTATATGTATATATGTACTATATATTTATGTAAGAAATACATATAACATATTATGTGTATAATATTATGTATAATGTATATAATTACCATAATGTATAGTTTTATTTTATTTATTATTATTTTTAAAATTTTATTTTTATTATGTTTATTTTAAGAGGGAGAGAGAGAGAGAGAGAGAGAGAGAGACAGAGCACAAGCAGGGGAGGGGCAGAGAGAGAGGGAGACACAGAATCCGAAGCGGGCTCCAGGCTCTGAGCTGTCAGCACAGTGCCCGATGCGGGGCTCGAATCCACGAATCGTGAGATCATGACCTGAGCTGAAGTCGGAAGCTTAACTGACTGAGCCACTCAGGTGTCCCAGTCCCTGTTCTTTTTAGTAATGAAATGACCCCAGCCTCTCCTCAGCATATTTTGTTTTTAATTTTTGAATTTTTTGTTATTTTTTAAATGTTTATTTTTGAGAGAGAGAGACAGAGAGACAGAGAGACAGAGAGACAGAGTGTGAGCGGGGGAGGGGCAGAGAGAGAGGGAGACACGGAATCCGAAGCAGGCTCCAGGCTCCGAGCTGTCAGCACAGAGCCCAATGCGGGGCTCGAATCCATGAACTGTGAGATCATGACCTGAGCGGAAGTCAGTTGCTTAACCGACTGAGCCACCCAGGCGCCCCTGTCTCTTGATTTTTTAACTCAATATTTTATATATGTGAGTCTCATCTGTGCTGATACAAGTAGGTATAGTTCACTCAGTTTTTAATTAAGTTTTTAAATTTTCTTCTTCTTTTTTTAATGCTTATTTCTTCTTGAGAGAGGGAGAGACAGAACACGAGTAGGGGAGGGGAGAGAGAGAGGGAGATACAGAATCAGAACCAGGCTCCAGACTCTGAGCTGTCAGCACCGAGCCCGACGTGGGGCTCGAACCCACGGACCTCGAGATCATGACCTGAGCCGAAGTTGGACGCTCAACCGACTGCGCCACCCAGGCGCCCCGGTTAAGTTTAACATTTTAATTCCAATATAGTTAACATTCAGTGTGATATTGGTTTCAAGTGCACAGTATCGTGAGTCAACAGTTCTATACATCATCAAGTGCTCATTCTTGATCTGCATCACCTATTTCACCCATCGCCTCACCCACCTCCCCTCTGGTAACCAGAGTCTGTTTCTTGGTTTCTCTCTCTCTCTCTCTTTTTCCTTTGTTAGTTTTCTTAAATTCCACATATGAGTGAAATCATATGGTACTTATCCTTCTCTGCCTGACTAATTTTGCTTAGCATAATACTCTCTAGCTCCATTTATGTCATTGTAACTGGCAAGACTTCATTCTTTTTTTATGGCTAAGTACTATTCCACTGTGTGTGTGTGTGTGTGTGTGTGTGTGTGTGTGTGTGTGTGACATCTTCTTTATCCACTCATCTATTGATGGACACTTAGGCTGCTTCCGTCATTTGGCTATTGTAAATAATGAATAATGCTGCAATAAACATCGGGGTGCATGTATCCCTTTGAATTAGTGATTTTGTAGTTTTTAGATAAATACCCGGTAGTGTGATGGCTGGGTCATAGAGTTCTATTTTTAACGATGTGAGGAATTTCTACACTGTTCTCCAGCATGGCTGCACCAGTGTGCATTCCCACCAACGGTGCGAGAGGGTTTCCCTTTCTCCGCATCCTTGCCAACGCTGTTGTTTCTTGTATTGTTTTTAGCCATTCTGACAGGTGTGAGGTGATATCTCATCATAGTTTCGATTTGCATTTCCCTGATGATAAGTAATGTTGAGCATCTTTTCATGTGTCTGTTGGCCATCTGTAGGTCTTAGAGAAATGTCTGTTCATGTCTTCTGCCCATTTTTAAATTGGATTATTTGTTTCTTGGGTGTTGAGTTTTATAAATTCTTTATATATTTTTGGATACTAATCCTTATCAGGTATGTCATTTGCAAATACCTTCTCCCATCCAGTAGGTTATCTTTTGGTTTGTTGATTGTTTCCTTTGCTGTGCAGAAGCTTTTTATGTTGGTGTAGTCTCCACAGATTATTTTTGCTTTTATTTCCCTTGCCTCAGAAGACATACCCAGAAAAATGTTGCTACAGCCGAAGTCAGAGAAATCACTGCTCTCCTCTAGGATTTTTGTCGTTTCAGGTCTCATATTTAGGTCCTTAATCCATTTTGAGTTTATTTTTGTCTATGGCATAAGAAAGTGGTCCAGTTTCATTCTTTTGCATGTGGCTGTCTGGTTTTCCCAACACTATTTGTTGAAGAGACTATCTTTTTCCCATGACATAGTCTTTCCTCCTTTGTTAAATACCAATTGACTGTATAATTTTGGGTTTATTTCTGGGATTTCTGTTCTGTTGTATTGATCTATATGTTTACTTTGTGCCAGGATCATTCTGATTTGATCACTACAGCTTTGCGGTATAAATTGAGGTCTGGAATTGTGACGCCTCCAGTTTTGTTTTTCTTTTTCAAGATTGCTTTGGCTATTTGAGGTCTTTTGTGGTCCCATACAAATTTTAGGATTGTTCATTCTAGTCCATTGAAAAATGCTGTTGGCGTTTTGATAGAGATTGCATGGAATGTGTAGATTGCTTTGGGTAGTATAGACATTTTAAGAATATTTGTTCTTCCAATCCATGAACATGGAACATCTTTCCATTTCTTTGTGTCGTCTTCAATTTCTTTCATTATTGTTTTGCAGTTTTCAGAATACAGGTCTTTCACTTCTTTGGTTAAGCTTATTCCTGGGTGTTTTATTATTTTTGGTATAATTGTAAGTGGGATTGTTTTCTTAAGTTCTCTTTCTGCTGCTTTGTTTTTAGCTCATAGAAATGCAACAAGATTTCTGAACGTTGATTTTTGTGTCCCGCAACTTTACTGAATTCAATGATCTGTTCTAGTAGTTTTTTGGGAGAATCCTTAGGGTTTCCTATGTATAGTATCATGTCATCTGCAAATATAGTTCACTCATTTTGATTGCCCTTTGGCAGTGGTTCTCAAATTTGAGCATGCATCGCAATAACCTTGAAAATTTGTTAAAACCCATATTGTTGGGCCTACTCTAGAGTTTCTGATTTGTTTGGTCCAAGGTAGGACCTGATAATTTGTGTTTCTAACAGCTTCCCAAGTGATGCTGGTATTATTGGTCCTGGGGCCACACTTGGAGACCCACTACACTCTCTATTTTTCCACGCTGCTGTGGATGGATCTTTGGGTTGCTTACAATTCATAGCTGTTGTGCACAATGAACACTGCCACAACCTGCTCAAGAACAATGGCCATGATCTGTTAGTCCCATCTGCTCCTGAAAACACAGATCTTGGGTATTTTTGAGAAATTTCGCTAGGATCTCCCAAAACTTTTTGGTGCCTAAAAATCTCTACACGTATCTACCACACCGAGACATAAACCATACTGTCTAACTATAATTAATATACCGGTAAAATTAGGGGCATCTGGGTGGCTCAGTCGGTTACATGTCTGACTCTTGGTTTTGGCTGAGGTCATGATCTCATCGTTCATGGGATCGAGCCCCGCATTGGGAACTGCACTGACAGTTGTGAAGCCTGCTTGGGATTCTCCCTCTCTCTCTCTCTCTCTCTCTCTCTTCCCCCCTCTCCTGCTTGCTCTCTCTCTCTCTCGAAATAAATAAATGAACTTAAAAAATTAAAAAAAATAAAATAAGGGTTGGATTAGAGCCCACCCACACGACCTCATTTTACTTTAATAAACTTTTTAAATATCCCATCTCCAAATACAGCCATATTCTAAGGTCCTGGGGGGTTAGGACTTGAACACACATATTGGGGTGGACACAATTCAGCCCATAGCAACGTTTAATCACAGGTGTTGCCCCAGATCCAGTGCTAGGTGTTCCTTGACACAGGACATGTGCTGTTTATCCCGAAAATCTAAGGAATTCTGAGTTCTGGAGCACCTGTCTGGCCCCAGGCTCTGTGGAAGGATCTCTATTACAAACAGATCCTGAGAGTGTCAGGGTGTGAGGTGGGTCATCTCTGACTGCTCCTTCCAGGGTCCAGATGAGGTGACCTGTTAGAAGTGACCTGGTCAGGTATGTGCTGAGAGCCTCCCACACTCCTGAAATCTCCCATGCCCCGGGTGCCGCTCCCTCCACCTGCAGCCCTGCCAGGAGTTTGTGGTTTTCTCTTTGGTGTGACTCCAGAATCCTTGGCTTGGGCAACCCACTTCTGTGCCCTACTTCTAGCCGGGGCAGGTGAGGGTCAGAGGCGCCCCTTGGACTCAGCCAGACTCACAAGTGCTCCTTGCCATCCTCTCCCCCACCCTTCACGGTCCTGGAACTGGTGTCGGCAACAATTCAGGTGCCTCATTTCCCAGAGGACAGTGTCCAGCGGCCTCTCTTCTCGGCCACACTTCAACTTCAAGACAAGCGACTCCTTGAGAAGCCTACAGTGGATACAGTGGGACACAAGACCCTGTACCTGGGCCATTTCAGACACAGCCCACAGAGGGTCCCCCAGGTGCCCCGAAGTGACAGTGGAAAGACACACAGAGCACATTCTGCCATCTGCTCTCAGCACCCCAGCCTGTCGGGGCTCAGGCCTCGGGGGTGTCTGAGCTTCCCACAGTCCCTGCCCTGGCCTGGGGGTGACCTTCCTGCAGCCTTCCCTAATGGAAACCAGGCCCCCATGCAACTCATGGGCTCCGGAGGCCCCTGCCCTTGTATGCTGCCTCCACACCCCATCATTAGGAACACAGTAGGCCGCGCTTAACACAGGTTAAGAGAGGGGGTGGGGCCTGCAGGGCAGGTGCCTTAGGTGTCATGGTGGGTGTTTCCCTCTGCCTTTAGTGGGGCTTCCTGATTGACTTGTGCACGAGAATGCAGGGGTGTGCTTGTGTGAGGACACCCCCCAGGCGGGAGGGTAGGCGGGGCCAGCTCTAGTGGCCGAGGGAACGTCCCGGGAGCCACAGACTCTGCCAAGGCCTCACTGCTCTTGAAAGTGGATGAAGAATGTCCAAATTTCCTCTGGGTGGATGGTGACCTTGGTGCCTTGCAGGGCTGGCACCTTGCAGAGCTGGAGCCACCGGGGGAAGCAGGGGTGGTCTGTCCTTTGAGCCCCCTGCTTCCCTAGGATGCTTCCATCCAGCATTTCCCCACAACGCCCCACCTGACTCACTCTGTTGTGACCCCGTGATGCAGGCCCTTGGCTGCCCCCTCCTGCCAGAACTTACTCTACCATGGGCCCCTTGCATTTCAGCCCTCCCTTGAGGGTAATTTATAGGTGGTCCTGGCCATGCATGGCCTCATTCCCAATGGTCTGCAGCACTCAGTGCCTAGAGCTTTCTCACAGAGGCCATCTGCTGGGCCTGCTCTTTTTCTATTACTGGGTTCCACTAAACTTGACCTTTGGAGGGAATCCTCTTCACCCATCCACCCACACATCCATCCATCCATCCATCCATCCATCCATCCATATATCCATCCATCCATATATCCATCCATCCATCCATCCACCAACCAACCATCCCTCATCCATCCATCATCCATCTATCCATCCATTATCCACCCATCCATCCATCCATCTATCCATCCATCCATTATCCATCTATCCATCTATACATCCATCATCATCCATCCATGAACCCATCCACCTATCTACCCATCCACCCATCCATCCTTCCAGCCATCCACCCATCCATCCATCCACCTACCCACCCATCAATCTATACTCCATCCATCCATCCATCCTCCATCCATCATCCATCCACCCATCCACCCATTCATGCATCCATCATCCATCCATCCATCTACCCACCCATCATTCTATACACCATTCATCTATCCATCTATCATCCATTCATCTATCCATCAACCCCTCTTCCTTTCATCCATTCACACAATTACCATTCCATAAACCAATACATCCATTAATCCATCGTGCATCCATTAATCATCATCCATCTACCCAATCATTCATCAAACATCCATTCATCCATCATCTCTCATCCATTACCAATCCATCCATCCATCTATTCATCACCCATCCACCATCCATCCAACCATCCACAAACCATCACCCATCCCTCATGCATCCATCCACCCATCCATCTATCCATCCATCCATGCATCCATCATCCATCAACCATCCCTCCTTTCTTCTTCCTTCCTTCCTTCCTTCTTCCTTTATTCTTTCCATCCATCCATCCATCTATCCATCCTTTATCCATTATCCATCATCCATTTACCAATCCATCCACCTATCGATCTATCCATTTACCCATAGATCAACACACATCCACCCATCCATCCATTTACCCATCCACCCATCTATCCACCAATCCATTCACCCGTTCATCCATCCACCCATTGATCCACCCATCCACCCATCCATACATTCACCTATTCATCCATTCATCCATCCATCATCCATCCATCCATTCACCCATCTACACATCCATCCATGCATCCATCCACCCATCCATGCATCCATCTGTCCACCTATCCACCTATCCATCCATTATTTATCTACCCAACCTCCATCCATCCATCCATCCATCCATCATCCATCTTTCCATCCCCAAATGACTAAGTGTCCAGCTATGTAGCTGACGCTATGCTGTGTGCAGTGGACAGAGGAGCTACATGGGACAAAGGAAAGAGTGGGACCAGGAGAGCAGAGGAGTCACCTGACTGAGCCATGGACTTGGTAGAAGCTCAAGTAGGAGCTGGCCAGAGTGAAGGGGACAAAGGAGATCCAGGCACAGGAAACAAGATGGGAAAGACTGAGAAGCATGAAGCTGTCTGCCTGTGGTTCCTAGGAGCTGATGATGCTGTGTGCGGTGTGACCGCAGCATGGCAGGTGTCAGAACCCCCCGGGATATGCTTGCCAGTTCAGGCCTCACTGAGGACAGAGGCAAGGGGTTGTCTGCAGATGCAGTCCCCCCACATTGACCTGTGTGGGTCCCTGGCAGGTGGAAACGGACCCAAAGCCTTTCTTAACCTACTGTGGTAGATTCAGGAGGGTACAGATTCAGACACAGAAAGTAGTCTGTTCAGGGTCACACAGGTCATAAGGGGCAGAGCTGGGATCTGAACCAGGGCTGCCCAGCTCCTGAGCCAGGTTGGAGCAGCTGGGGTTCCCGAGCACGGCCTGAACCGGGGTGTCCCCAACCTCTGTGGTGGGAACGCTCCTGTGTCCTCCAGCTCCAGCGGTACAGGGTGCTCACGTCCAAGGTCCCCATGAGTGAGCGCTCCTCCACGGCCACCATGGACCCCAGCGCCCCCTCCCCCCCCAAGCATGACCTGAAGGGACAGGAGCACTGGGAAGGTGAGTTACCCCGAGGCCCCAGAGCTGAGCAGAGGCAAAGCAGGGGCAGGGCCACAACACAGCTCCTCATTAATTCTCACAGCAAAGTCCGGACAGGACTGTGGCCCCATTTTACAGATGAGGACACTGAGGCCGGGACAAACATGCTTCCCCAAGTGCTGTGTTGGATGAGCATCCCCAGGAGGTGGAGGAGGCTTTGAGTGCCTCCAACATCCAGTCCCCCTCTCCCTGTATTTGCTCAGGGGGGCCCAGGAAGGAGACCAGGCATAGCTGACCATCCCTGTGCCAAATAGGCATGGACCCAGCCTCCTGTGGGGGGCAGGGGGGAGGCCAGTGGCTGATTCTGGCCACTGAAAAGGAAGGGACCGTCTGCTGCCCGGAGGTGGAGACGGTTTGGGGGAAGCTTCCCTGCCCTGACAGGAGAAAGCACTGGGGGGCAAGGCCCTTTTCGCTGCTGCCCGCCCCCCTTCTGCCTTCACATCTGCTGGTGGGGACTGTGCCAGCTTGTGACCAGGGGGGACCAGCAGAAGAAAAACAGCCAGCATGCTGACAAAGGCCGGCTGCAGGACAAAGTGACCCAGGAAGGGACCAGAGAAAAGACAAACGCCTAGAAGGCTAGGCAGGAGGGAAGGGGTGCCCCTCACCCCCGCCAGCGCCCCCTCCAGGCTTTAGTAAGAACACCCCCAACAATCTCTCTGCCAAGGTCTTTGCCAGAGGGGGTTTCACACGAGGCACGGCCTCCCTGCTAGAGCCTCAGCCCGCAGCCAGGGAGGACTCTCACAGGGGTCTGAGGGCGGGCCGGGGGTGGGTCGGTTACCTTCAGATTCACCGTCACAGGCTGAGACAGGACCGGGTCCTCCCCGACCTCACACAGGTGGTGGAGCCACAGAGGACGCGACGGAGGTCTGCCTTGGCCTTTCCTCCGTGGCCTTGAGGGACAGAAGGAGGGCGGCAGTGAGGACCCCTCTGAGCCCCAATCCTCCAGTCTGGACCCGGCACTTTGCACCTGCTCTCCACTTCTCACCCTCACCCGCCCTGCGAGGCAGCTGACACGGCCTCCACTTGATGGCCAAGGAAACCAAGGCTCAGAGAGGTGCAGTCACTTGCCCAAAGCCACACAGCAGGTGGGCACCAGAGGGAAGATTCTAGGTCCGGCAGCCTCCAAGGCCTCCTGCCGCACCCACAGGGGCGATGCCAAGGATGCCTGCAAGTCTGCCCTCTGGTCTGATGTGTGGTCGTCCCTGGGCCTGTCCCCAAGAGTCCCAGTGCTCTGCCGGACCCCTCCCCTGCCCTGGGTGCTGTGGTGTGGCCCGGAAGCCCCGAGGCCGATGCACAGGGAGCAGAAGGGATGTGTCCCTTGCACAGAAGCTTGTCTTGCCTCCGTGAAGGAGGAAGCACCTGCTGGACTATGACCTCCCTCTGTCAGGGGCCCTGGTGGCCACAGTGACAAGGGCCTTCTGCTGAGCCCACCAGCCATGTGTCCTGGGGGAGAAATGAACATGGCTGTGTCAGGACAGGGGGGGTTGGGCCTTCTTGCAACTGCAGCACAAGAGGCTTGTAAACTCTCTTCTACGTGTCCCAGGGCGGTGGTTATGGATTTGAGTCCCGAGTCAGGCAAGTCCCTGTCTCCTGATGACAGTGGGGGTTACGATGGTGGCGATGACAAGACACCTGGTTCATGAGGCGGCCGTGAGCTTGGGGAAAGCGGGAGGATCTCACTCCATCCCTGAGGCTCTGTTCCCTCTGCCCCTCACTCGCTGCTCTCCAGGGAGGAGGGACCTCCATTCAGTGGGCCTGGGGCACCCCTAGTCCAGCCCCTCCTCCTTTGGGAGCCAGCCATCCACAGGAGACCCGTTGACTCTCGGGGGCTCCACACACAAGTGGGAAGGGGACGCTCTGCCTGTGTGGGGGAGGCTGCCTGCCCAGCGTCTTCTGTGACCGGTGGGGGTTCTCGATAATGGGGTTCACTGTTAGGAAGCCACTTGGCTGCGGAAATGAGCTGCGGTCCCCGAGATCCACTTGATCAGAGATGAAGGTGTTATCTGGCCTGTAGTAACTTCTTTTTCCTCCTTAATCTGTGGACTCCTGAGGTCTCTTTGGTGCGGCCAGGACCCGGGTGGGGCTCCGGGGACAAGAGGGTGGCTGAGGGGCAGTCAGCCCTGCCTTTGAGCTCTGACAGGGGAAAGGGGAGGAGAGGAGAGGGTCCAGCTAGACTTTGACAGTAGGATGAGTTGGTTCATGGCAGGGGTCACCTCCCCCAGGAAGCCCTCCATGATGCCTGCTGGGGATTAACATGAACATCAGCATCATTGTCTGGTGGCTTGGCGGCTTCTCCCTCTAGTCTGAGAGCTCTGTGAGTCCAGGGTCCTTGCCTACCTAGGTCACTGCTCCTAGCCCAGTGCCCAGCACAAGAGACATTTGTTCACTGAATGAATGGAAACTCCGGCAGTCAGGATCCTGAGTCCAGAGGCCAAGTGGGAACTCAGCTGTTCAGGGCTCCAGGAGGAGTCCCTGGAGGAAGCAGGACGGGTGTGCAGCCTGAAGCTCTGGCAGAAGGTGGACGATGGCCGGGGGGTGGGGGTGGGGTTAAAAGGGGTCCATGAGAATGGGTGTGGACAAATCCTGGACTGGGGTCCATGCCCATCGTGTGCCCTGCTTGCTGAGTGACCCTGGTCCTCACTACCTCCCTCTGGGCCTCAGTCTCCCCATGGGGCAGAGAAGAGGAACAGGTGACCTCATCGAGGGGAGCCTGGTGGACATGGGGAGGGACGAGGGATTCTTGGACTCAGATCACACAGTCCAAGAGCTGGAAGGACCCTGAATCTCTAGTCCAGTCATTTCAGAGCACAGATGGGGAGCCTAACGCCCAGAGAGGGGACGTGGTTTGTTCAAGATCACAGGGCAGGGTCATGATTTCTCTTTAAGGTCTAGGATGTCAGCATCTCCCTTCTTGTCATCCAGGATCCCCCTGCTCAGAAGGCACCTCAGCGCCCCCTTCCTCCTTTTAGGACATGCCCTTTGAACCCTGGGCTGCAGCTGGGGCCCCCACCTCTTCCCAGTCCCTTGGCGACAGTGATGGGTCTGGGATCAGGCCACCAGCTCCTATCAGCCCCAATCAGGAGCTTTCCCTGGGACTCTGCACCTGCGTCTGGAAATTCTGAGTCTGGTTCTTGGTGGCGGGGGGGGGGCCGACATGCACCGCAGAGGAATTCAAAGCCGCATCCCAGTAAGGAGCAGAGGGTCTACAGGCAGGGAGGAGCACAGCTGAGCGAGGGAGGGAGAGGGGCGGCCTCATCAAGGTTCCAGCCCCTGAGCACCAAGCACAGTCCTCCCTTCCCTCTGTCCTGTGCCTGATCCTTGGAATTGAGTCTCCTACTGGTTCAGCCAGTTCATGTTGAATGTCACCTGCACCCAAGAGAGACCAGACTGGGGCCACTGGGAGATGCTGACCGCAGCCATGAGTCCTCCTGGACACAGTGACATCCCCCTCTGCGAGAAGGGCTCCCAGTCTTCTGGAAGGAGCCACGGACCGATCCTGGGGCAGCCCCCCATCTGCTGGCCAATCAGATTCCTGGTCTGGGATCTGGAGTCTTAGACCCAGAGCCTTAGAGGCAGCTCATGGCAGTCCTGGGGGGATGGCTGTGAACACCTGCTCCCCACAGACTCCCAGCTGCCCTGCCCCCACCCCACCTGCCCAAGCCTCTTGTCCAGCTCCTCCGATCCAGGAGCTTGCGTGTTCTGCAAAACCAGCTGCCTCTTCCCTTTCTTTTACTTACAAACAAGAGAACTTCAACTGACACCCCTCAAACTGGACCCTGATCTCTTCCAGGCTTTGCGTCCCCAAAGCACAAAACCCCAGGCTCTCTCCTCAGCACCGCTCCCCGTGCTCCCTAACCCTAGGTCTGAATGAGCAGGCGCCCCAGTGGACAGCTCAGGAGGTCCTTCAGGAGAGCCCTGGCCCTTACACATCTATGCTGTGCAGCACCCAGCAAGCACTCAATAAGTGCTTCTTGCGTGACCAAGAAAGAGCCTACGTGCTTCTAAAGCCCTGGGAGGGTCCCGGCTCTAAAACTGAAGAAAGGAGAAACTGTAACCACATCTCATCAAAACCTCTGCAAGTGAGGAGAAGCAGCCCCAGTACAAGGTGGAGTGAGAAACACACCAAGTTGCATCTGGGTGTTTCATTGTGTAAGGGCTGCTCCAAAGTCCCATCTTTAATCACAGTTGTTACTTACTGTTTCTCGTGTTCAGTTATTTCAGTAGACGCACGGAACTTTTGTAAATCTACAGAGCTCTGAGTGGAGGCAATGCATGAGCTTTGCTGACCAGACCAGGGACTAGAACCACCCTCACCTGGTGACGGCATACCCAGAAATCGGATAGAACAAGTCTTTTAATGTTGATCCTCTAGGGCTGAAGGCATCAGGCCAAATATGTCATATTGAGACAGAAAAGGAGACATTAGAGCAGAAAATGAAGCATTCAGGGCGAAGGTAGAAGATCGAATTGAAGTGAGTCTCAGATCCACTCACACCAGCTACATGAGCTTGAGTGAACCCGGACCTCTCTGCACCACAGTTTGCCCATATATGAAAAAAAATTGTTTTTTAATGTTTATTTTTGAGAGAGAGTGAGACAGAGCATAAGCAGGGGAGGGGCAGAGAGAGAGGGAGACACACAATCAGAAGCAGGCTCCAGGCTCTGAGCCGTTGGCACAGAGCCTGACGTGGGCTCGAACCACAAACCATGAGATCATGACCTGAGCCGAAGTCAGACGCTCAACCGACTGAGTCACCCAGCTGTCCTTGCCCACATATTAAAAGGATTTTGGATCAGAGACACGTGAGCTGCCTTCTGCCCGCAGTTGTCCCCATCACGGTGCCCACCCCCCAGGTCTGCCCAAGTTCATTCTGGGACGAACACCCCCTTACTGTTTGGCTCTCGATGTCGCGCCCGCCCACCCCCCTGGAGCAGGCCCGTGGTGAGGGGCCGGGGTCCCAGCAGCGGCCAGAGCACAGGGAAGACGACGGAGGTGTCGTTCAGCGTGAGGCTGGTACCCAGACCCCAGTCCAAATTGTTCCACACCGGCGATGGGGCATGACCTGGAGGGAAGAGCGAGCAACAGGCCCGCCTCTACCTGCTCCTGCCCGGGGGGGTGGCCGTGGGGCCCCTTCCTACCTCCACGTGCCCGTTCCCTTGGCTGGAGTCGCGGCGTGCCTGCTGGGACGGCAGCACGAGCCCGCTTCTGTTGTCCTCGAGGAAGGCGGACTGAACCACGGGGTAGTGATTCTGCGGACACAAACATCGCCAGGCTGGAGGTCGGGGGGCCCCCGTCTGGCCACCCCAGGGAGCCCCCCGCACGGGCACAGCGGTAGCCCCGGTGGGGCGGGGAGACGTACGGTCGAGGCTCTGACTGTGGAGACCAACAGACTGTCCTTCAAACCGGCTCCGCTGCGTCCCGACCACATGAGCTGGGGACTCAGCCCACTCAAGCCTCAGTCTCCCCACCTGGACAAAGGGTGCAAACCCGAGCGCACACTCCTGCAGGAGCGATGAGGGATGTGTGGGGTCCAGCCCGAACTGGGTGGGAGGCCGATGGGGGCTACAGAGAGAAAGGGCCACGTGGGGTCCGGGAAAGCGGCCACATCCCCCCGCTGCTCTGTGACCGGCTGGAGCCGAATGTCCTGGGCGGACCCACGTGGACGGTCCGGAGCCCTTGCCTAGCGGAGAAGAACTAGCAAGGGGAGGAGAGGGACCAGAACTCGCAAGCCGAGCAGGGTGGGGACATACCCCTACGGGCCCCCACGGATGGGAAAGAGGTGACGTTGACTGAAGGCATAGGAGGCCCCCAGCGCCGGCTTCGTAGGGGCTGCTCCCGCTGACCCGCCCAGCTCTGGCCAGGGGGTTGTTCCCTAGGTCGGGTCGGCAGGGAGCCATAGAGGGGCTCCTGGTCACCTGCCCCAGGTCACGGGGCTGGAGGCCAAGGTGGTGGGAGCTGATGTCCGGCTTCGGGCCGTGCTCACGGCTTCCACCAGGCAGAGATCTCCGAGGATCAGCTGACGTGGGTCAGGCCCCGCTCCGCCTTGACTGGCATCATCTCGGAATCCTCAGACCCACCCCTGATGAGGCGCTCATCTTACCCGAGAGGAAACTGAGGCACGGGTGGGGACGGGGACATTCCTCTGCATGTGGGGGCGCCAGACGCCAGGTGTGACCCGGATCGGGGCCTCCACCCCTAACTGCACAGCTGGGCAAGGGGGCTCTGCCACTGCAAGGGGCTGCTTTAACGGGCTCCCCGCTCTGGCCTCTGGACAAGGGCCGTCAGGGACCCCCCGTGGCATCGCAGGCTGTACCCGAGTGATGTTGTTCATGTTGTTCGCGTATTTCCGGAAGTGCCTCCACTGCATCCAGCAGCCGCTGTTGTCCGAGGAGAGGACCCGGCGGTTGTGTAGACTGGTGCTGGTCCTCAGGATGGCCTCGTGGTTCAGCTGCAAGGCCCCCCCCCCCCCCCGCCCCCGGCACTCCTGCTCGATGCGATGGCAGAGCAGCTCTCTGCCATGGCTGCGTGGGACGTGGGTGAGTCGGGAGTAGATGGCCTATGTGTGATCCGTGTCCCTCACCCTCCTGGAGCAGAAGCCAAATCTGTGGGTCAGGCTTTGGGAACTAGTGGCTCGCCCTTCCTTCCTTCCTTCCTTCCTCCTCCCTCCCTTCTTTCTTTCTTCCTTCCTCCTTCCTTCCTTCTTCTTTCCTCCTTCCTCTTTCCTTCCTTCTTCCTCCCTCCCTTCCTCCCTCCCTTCCTTCTTCCTTCCTTCCTTCCTTCCTCCTTCCTTCCTTCCTGGTTTTGATCCCACCTTCCCTCCCTCCTTCCTGTCTGCAGCTAGGGCAGGGGGGCAGGGAGCCCTCCTGGGCATATTATGGGAGGAGCCAGGTCCAGGTTCTTGATAAGCAGGAGCTGGGGTGCTCTGCCTGGATGGCTTAGGTCTGTCATGAAAACGCTGTGCTGTCATGAAAACGCGAGACTCCCCTCCTGCGTGAGTCATTGCCCCTGTGGGTTCCTGTCCCAGCTCTGAAGTTGGACACCCTCTACGAGGCACACAGCACGTGCGATGGAGCCAGGAGGCCAGGGAGCAGAGTAACCCTTTCTCCATCAAGCTCCCATGGAGAACGACCATGTGCCAAGCACGGGTCCCAGAGCAGGTAACCGGAGCAAACGTGGACACTCATCCCGTCAGGGCCCCGCCCACGTGCGCCTCGCACGACCCTGGGGGAGCCCGAGCGCACCTGTAGGGGTACTGCCGGATCTCGGCCCTGAGCTCCCCCGCCACAATCTGCATTCCCACTGGTTTCCGGGGGGCGCTTCGCGGTCTCATTGGGTGCAGATGCGTAGTTATTAGAAATGGGCTGCGGATCCGTATCATTGTTGCGGTTACTCTCTCTGCAGAGACGGGAAAGGGGAAACAGTATTATGTTTGTGCACACATGTCCCGAGCACGGTCCTCGCCATCGGGGAGCAGGCTAACGAGCCCTCTCTGCAGACACCAGCCTCGACCTGTGAACACGAGTGATCTCGGCAGAGTAAGTGACAGGCACGAGGCCGCTCGGTGAAGCTCGTGCACTTGCATCAGATAAAGCCCATGAGACGCCCCCTCCTCCCCGAGCCATAGTGGCCTCAGATTCCTCCCATGTGCCAGAGGGGACCCAAAGCTGGAGGGCGACAGAGGCTACATAACAGGGCTCTGAGAGCATAAGCCGAGGGGTAGCTTCCCGCGGAGGTGGTGCCTGCTCTCCAGGCGGCCAGCTGGGCCCACCCTACTCCTTTCCGCAGGACCCCAACCGGCACAAGCGGGGGCCTTTGTCCTGCTGACCCAGATGCCCAGGTGTCAGGAGCCAGCGCCCTCACTCACCTTACCTCATCAAGTTCTCCAGACGCCCGAGGGCAGAGAATATTAACCCATTTCACACTGAGTCACGTAAGGCTGGGTTTCCCGACATCACTGGCCTCAGACCACATGCACTGAAGACATGGTGTAGACACATATATGGTGTAGATGGGTCTATGGTGTAGACAGGTATGTGGTATAGATGGGTATATGGTGTAGACGGGTATGTGGTGTAGATGCATATATGGTGTAGACGGGTATATGGTGTAGGCAGGTATATGGTATAGACAGGTATGTGGTGTAGACGGGTATATGGTGTAGACGGGTATGTGGTGTAGATGCATATATGGTGTAGACGGGTATATGGTGTAGACGGGTTTATGGTGTAGACAGGTATATGGTGTAGATGGGTATATGGTGTAGACGGGTATGTAGTGTAGATGCATATATGGTATAGACCAGTATATGGTATAGACAGGAATATGGTGTAGACAGTTATATGGTGTAGACGGGTATGTGGTATAGATGCATATGTGGTGTAGACAGGTATATGGTGTAGACGGGTATGTGGTGTAGACAAGTATGTGGTGTAGATGCATATATGGTGTAGACGGGTATATGATATAGACAGGTGTATGGTGCAGACATGTATAGGGTGTAGGCATGTACATGGTGTAGATGGGTATGTGGTGTAGACACATATATGGTGAAGACATGTATATGGTGTAGATGAGTGCATGGTGTAGATAGGTATATGGTGCAGATGCATAGATGGTGTAGACACGTACATGGTGTAGATGCGTACACGGTGTAGACGTGTATATGGTGTAGATGCGTACCTAGTGTAGATAGGTATGTGGTGTAGATGGGTATACGGTGTAGACACGTATATTGTGTAGATGCATATGTGGTGTAGACATGTATATAGATTGTACATCTGTGTGTGTGCTAAGGCACAACCACGACCGGGACCAGGAGGTGGCCCTGCCACAAGGCAGAACGTGAAGAAGTGGTTACTTCTGACCGATTTCGGGAATTTCTGTGCTACTGTGGTGGGGATGGACAGGGAGGAAGAGGAGGCATCCAAGAAGGGGCCCATTCGCCCTTTGAAGGGGAGAGAAAGAATCCTTGTCTTTAGTCTGGCCCCAAGGCCTTTCCCTTCTGGCCTTGGCTGCGTGCCCCCAACATCCCTTCAGAAACTCACTGCGGTCCCCGCTCTTCACTGACCACCCACACTGGCTGCGGTCGGCCCGTCCTGCCTGCTCCGTGCTCTCTCGAGAAGGGCCTGTGCAATGACCGAAGGGCAGAGCTCCTGATGGGGTGCCATGCGGTGGCTGCTTGGTTGCTCTGTGGGTGCACAGCTGTGGACAGCTGGCTTGGGGCTGAGCCCCAGGTACCACTCACCTCACAGCCGTGCTCCCCTTCCCTTCTCGCTCCTTCACTCTGACGTTCTTCCAGACACTCCCCCCAGACCTCCTGCTTCTCCCGCACTTCCAGGGCTGTTGGGAGGTCACTTCAAGAAAAGCAAGTGGCTGTTCGAGCAGAGGCAGGTGGGGTGGAATGAAAACTACCTGGATGTGGCCCGAGTATGGACAGGGCTGGCTCTAAACATCTGGGAGGCCCTTTTCCTGGAGGTCACCTGCCTTCTCTGCTGCCAACAATTAGTTGCTGAATGAGTGGATATGTAAACAGATGGCTGGCTGGGTGAGTGAGTGGGCGGAGGCGTGGGTGGATGCACACGTGGTTGGGTCAACATATAGATGAGTGGGAGGGTGAGTGGGTGGGCGGGGCAGATGGGCGGATGGAGGGGTGGTTTGTGTGTGGATACATGGAGGGAACCGGGGCTTAGTGGATGCGTGGGCGGGTGGGTGGTTGGATGGATGCATGAACAAGAGAGATAGTGTATGTATGTAGGTATGTAGGTAAGTACGTAGGTATGTATGCAATATGTAGGTATGTTGTATGCATGGATGGATGGATAGGTAAACGGGAGGTAAGGAGATGGGTGGATGAGTGATTTAGCAGTTGGTGGACAGACGGGATGATTTATGTTGCTTTAAATTTAAGAAAATGCACGATGTGAATAGCATATATTTCCCCGGAGTGGGTCCTCAACTTTTGTTAGGGACCGACAGCCCTGGAATGATAAGGTTCAAGAAGGGCTTTCTTGTACTGGTCTAATCTGACAATACAGAAGTCAAGATGCTAATGCAGGAAGGGCCTTCACCACCTTCTGGTGGTTCCCATAGCAGGTGAGGACAGAGACAGGTGGGGAGTGACAGCTCAGGTCCCAGGACACGCCTCTGCCTCAGAACCAGCAATGGCTGCACCTCACCTCTCCCACATGCTGTGCATCAGGTTGGTGTCACGGTCCAGGAACACGGTGTTGTAATGTCATTCTTCACCTGCAACAGGTGCCTGATCCCTGGACCAGTGCACGTCCACGGCCTGCGCCCAAACTGGGTGGAACTAACTATGGTGGCAACTGGTTCGTGGATGCCCGTCTGGGCCCCCTCGGTGCTCCTGATGCCGTAGTGCCGGTAACTGAGGCCCGGAAGGTGGTCAGCACATGCAGGTCGTATGTAGGTTGTTTCTCCCTTGATTTCTGGACCTGCAAGGCCAGTGGGATAGGACACAATGTGGGTTTCAGGGCTGGAAAACCCCTCAGTCTCCTCCGTAACCTGTGGCTTGCATACCTCCTGGACTGGGTGCTCACTACCCACGAGGCAGCAGGGTCTTTCCATCATGGACTGAGCTGACTTCCCTCCAGGCACCTCCCTGCTCGACAGGACCCGGCCCCAGCCTCATCTCCCTGCCTGGCCTCCCTCACTCCTCGGGCACCAGCATCAGCAACTGCCCTTCCTTCCAGGCACCCCTGCTGTTCCCTGCTCTGAGCATGACATTCGTGCCCAGGGGCTCAGCACTCAGCCCAGCTGGACCAGAATGTGCATTCGGAGGGTTTGCTGAATGATGTCAGCACCCCCTGCACATCCCCAGGAAAACAGTGGCCCCGGGGGACGGGCAGGGTACCCTGGGACACCCCTGCAGCTCTAGGCAGTGGAAAGGATGAGAACAGACCTTGCGCATCAGGTGTCTGGGTGTGCAGGCACAGGCAGCTGGGCCAGCCTGGAACACCAGCACCTCCTCGAGGCGCCCCTTTCAAGACTCTTGAGGGCCTTTCCCAGAAAAGGTGGAAATTTACATGAGAATATCAACACACCCGAGGGAGGGGGCTGAGGAGAAGCCACCCAACCAGGTCAGACCACCCAGGAAGTCCTACAAGGAGGGGACAGTGGGGGGCACTTCGGGCCACTTCAGATGCCCAAGGCCCAGTGTCTGTCCCATGGTGGATCGCAGGACCCTCACTGGATATGGGTTCCCATGGGGATGTCCTCGAAGCGAGGACCCCGTCGGTACACGTTTCCTTTAACTTCTCCCACTTCTGGACGTGCCCGCCATGAGCTGGTGTCACTCCCATACCTGTGCAAGCACCGGGTGGCCTGACGCATCGGTGATGCTGACCCAGGAGGAGTCCACAGTCAGGGTAATGATGGTGGTGACTGTCCAGGCCAAGGGGTTGAAGACCACGACAACGTGTCCCCCACGTTCTGGGTCTAAACGCAGAGACTTGGCTTTACCTGCTGCCCTTTGACTCACCCTACACACCTGGGTGCCCTTGTCACATGGAAATGGAGGCAGGTGAGACACAGCCCTGAGAGCTCCCAGGGGACCTGTGTATCGGGACCGGTGGGCTAGTCGGCTCCTACACTCGGCACCCCATCCTCTGCTCAGGGCTCTGTTCCCGGTCCCCGGGCAGGGAAGGCTGGAAGGGAACACACAGGGTCCCTCCGGAGAGCTGAGGTTCCCCTGCTCCTCTCACATCACTCCCTGACAGCCCCACTTGACTGATGAGGAAACTGAGGCCCAGAGAAATACAGTCACCTGCCCAACGTGACCCGCTACTAAGGTCTGGCTGCCAATTTGAGTGCTTGGTATCGGGAGGGACTGGAGAATTCTCGGGAGGCTGGCGGGGCCAGTCTAATCACCTAGCCCAGCATTTGAGCCCCAGCGATGTGGCCTGGCTTCCATGTCTGTTCTATCCTTACTCCCAGCGAGGGCAGTTCTGGCCATGTCTGATGATTCCCGGATCCCTGAACACATCACACACCTCCCGGCCCCCGCCTCTGCCCAGGCTCTTCCCTGTGACTGGGACACCTTTCCTGACCTCCTCTGCCAGTTCATTCCTCGGGGAGGCCACCCTGGTGAGGACACGGGAATGGATGGCCCCACCTGGCAGGGAACTCAGACCCCAGACTCCAGCTCGGCTGCCACTGCCTCCCCCACCAACCCCGTGATCTGTGGGCTGTGATCCTGTGTGCCGCAGGCCTGGTCCCTGGGGCCCTTCCCCGGTCTGACGGTCAGATGGCACTACACACAGACACGGGGGGAGGGGGGCGGCCAGGTGTGCGGTGAGGTCAGTTGTGAGGATGCACCGTGACCCGGTCTGGCTGATGTGTGGAGCTGGGGGAGGGGCAGCAGGCCTTGTGCACGGGATGTGTCGGGCACGTGAAGGGAGACCAACGTGTGCCGGTGCCCCCAGGACTTCCTGGTTCAAGAAAGCTCCTCAGTCCCAAACTGGCATCACCAGTTACTCTACACCCACAGAAGCCTCCCTTCAAACAGGCTGGAGATCCGCGCCCAAACTGAACTTCAGAGGGCGCTGGGGATCCAGGCTGGGTTCAGGCTCCTGAGGATCCCTGCATCCTCTGCAATCAGGGCAGTGCGGGGCCGCGGGTTCAATCCCTGCTCCGCACTTCCTGGCTGAGCGACCCTGAGCCCGTCCACAACCTCTCTGCTTCTGCTATGTGTGCCCCTACACGGTGAGGATAGTGGAAGTTCCCAGCTTCCGGACTTTCCAGGCATTACGTTAAACCCTGCGTGATGCGTGCTTAGCAGATGCCAAAGCAAGTTGCCGCTTATCAGTCTAAGGGTCACACATCACAGACAGGACAGGAGCCTCTGAGCAGTCAAGGCACGTGCCAAGTTCAGGGGCACACAAGGGAGGTGGTTCAAGACTGAGACTCAGGTGTTCCAGTGCCGCTCCGTGACCCCGCGGGCTCTCTGGTCAGGACGGTCACAGCCTCCTCCCAGGTCTGCAGAAGCATCCTGCGGGGGCCTCGTTTACCTGAGTGGGCTGGGGTCCTGTCCTGGACGATGGAGGCCATCAGCTTGTGCACGCCGTGCAGCCCCGCGCTCAGATTCTCCACATACATGTCCCTCACCTTGGGCGTCTCAGTCCCAGGGATGGCGTCGTGGTGCTGCACCCGTAGCCCGACCAGAGTAGGGGAAGCATGGGATCGGGACCTGCCTCTCCAGAGCACCCGCTCACCTCCCAGGTGCTGGCTCTCCTTCCCTCTCGCCAGGTGCCTGTGGAGAAGGTGAGGGTCCCTCCCACTTCTCACAAGAGGAAACTGAGTCTCAGAGGGGCTGGTGACCTTGTGGACACCCACTGCCTGAGTCCCCTGGCTTGGGCAAGAAACAGACATCTGGATGGGTCCCGTCCCAGGTTCGTCTCTGCCGCCCAGTCTTCCTATAAAAGCTGCTGGAATGCTCCAGGCACCCTCCTGTCTCTGTACCAAGGTGGGAACGGGATCAGCTCACCTTCCCTGAGGGGAAACGGAGGCTCCACCTGGTGAAGCCACTTGTCCTGCCTGCTCTGATAGACTCTAAATTCTATCCACTTCACCCCCAGCACACATTCTGCCAGCAACTCCCTTTAGGTGAGTGTGCAGATGTCATGGCCAGCATGGCTCTTTTCTGGCGGGTGAGGACAAGTTATAGGATTTCTTGGGCCTCAGGTTTCCCATCTGTACACGGGGGACAGGTGGAGATAGAAAGATGGGACAACTTCCTCAGGGCAGCCGCCGTACCGGGCAGATCGTATTCTGCCATCGTATTCTACTGCCCCTACCCTGGGGTGGCCACGTGCTCTCGCTGCACTGGGACGAATTTGAGCTCAGCGAGGGCAAAGGTGCCTGAGGCCACATGGCTGAGCTGGGATTGAGCCCCATCTTGCCCTTTACCCTCTGCATAAATTTGGCCCGAAAGCTTCCTGAAGCCCCCAGCTGAACACTGTCACTGTCCTTGCCTTGGCCCACGTCCACATGCACTTGCCTGTGACCACAGGCCTCCTCAGTGTTCTCATCTGGAAAGTGGACGTCTAGTGACCAGGGGTTGGGACAGCACACCGCACAGGGGGTTTGCAACCTGGTACCGTCACTGAGACGTGTGACGTCACCTCGGAGACCGCCCAGGGGGCCACTGCAGCTGCTTCAGGGCCCGGTCCAGGCCCAGGTGCTGCTGGGGGGCCGGCCACACGTAGTAAGTGGACACGGACTGCCCGGCATACAGCAGTGTGCTGACTCGCCTCGCCAGCCCCTTGAGCCCGCTGTGGGATGCGTAGAAGCCGGTCCAGGCCTGAAATGGATCTGGATAGAAGGGCTGGCGGTTGGGAAGAGTCTCTCTGCCCTGGGGTCTTGCTGAACCAAAGCCCCAGAAAAGCTGGGGAAGCTTGGGGCTGGGAGGCCGGTCTGCCTGGGTCACCTACGGAGGCAGCCACAGACCCCTGCTCTGGCCAGGCTGGGAGTGGCCCAGGATCCCTGGGAGGGGCTGGGGAAAGTGGGAGCTTCAGGCTGGGCTGGGCCAGGCCTGGGTGCTGAAAGACTGGGTGGGGGACCTGAGAGCCGACGGTAGACCTCGGAAGCCTGGAACAGCATGTGAGCAAAGGATCTGGGAGACTTGGGGGGAGAGGAGAGTGCGATGGGGGCCAAGTGGGCTGCCCTTGCCTGGGATGCACTCTGAGTGCAGGCAGAGGCCTTCGCATGGGACTCGAGGGCAATGGGGGGTCCCGGGACAAGCCTGCCATCAGCGCGTCCCTCTGGCAGACCTGGGAGGTGGGATGGCGTGGGGACTTGAGGGGTCCGGTAGCTGCCGTCCTGACCTGCACAGAGGATGAGGCCTGACCAAGGCTTGGGTGGGAGCAGGGTGGGGCTGGGTGCCTCCGGGGGCGGCTGGGTCTCACAAGGTGGGTGACAGTTCCTACTGTTCTTGCCTCCCGCCTCCTCCTGGCTGGGCTGTGCCTGCCTTCCCTGACCTTGCCCCACGGGACCTGAGCCACACCGGGAAGGGTAGCCATGCTCTCCGGGGAAAGGCCGCAGGCTGTGGGGACCGCTAGACCATGTTGCCCACAGCTCCTCCGGCAGGCTGAGGGTCCTGGTCGGGCAGAGGCACCCCACAGCCTGAGCTCTACTTTAGGCACCAGGCAGGCCTATTGCCTTCCCAAGGCCCCAGTGACTCAGAGCAGGGCCCAGGGCTCACCTCACCTGTCCAGTGTCCACATAAAATTGTCTCTGCCCGGGGGCCTTCAGGGAGGGAGCCAAGCCCATTGAATACACCTGCAGGACTGTGCCACATCTCCGCCTCCTAGATGCAGCCCCGCCCACTGCAGCCACTCCTACCTGGATTGTAACCCCGCCCACAGGGATGTAGTCCTGAACTTCAACTATGACCATGCCCATATCAAATTTAACCCCTCCCACCTCTACTGTAACCAAGCACACACCCAGGAAGCCCTCCCACCTGAATGGAGCCAAGGCCTCACGGATGTGACCCTTCCATCTCACTATCTCCCTGCCCACTTCCGTGCGGCCACACCCACCGTTACAGTAACCACGCCCACTTGAATGTATCCCCTCCCACAGTGAATTAACCTCCCAGGTCAATGTATCCCTTTCCACTCAACTGTAACCCCGCGTACTTCAATATGTCCTCTTTCTTCTGGGCCGTAAGCCCTCCCACAATGCAGTAGCCCCTCCCACCTAAACTGTGACCACGCCCACAGTCATGAATCTCCTCTCATCTCTGCATCCAGCCAGCTCTCCAACCACACGCTCTGAATGGTAACGTCCTCAGAACAATTTGCCCACATTCTCACCACCCAGACCAGAGACCAAGGCGACAAGAGACTAGACCAACCCGTCTCATGGCCGTGTCAGCGCAGGGCTCAGCCCAGTTCCAGCCCCGCATGGGGCTGGAACCTGACATCTCTCTGGAAGGGAAGGAAATGGAGAGATGGGAAAATGGGTGCTATGGAGCCATTATGTGAGTATCTTGTCTATACTAAGATGTGTAGGTGAGACAGCTAGGGGGGACAGGGCCCGTCTCGGCCCCAGTGACCCTCACAAGCTCCATCAGCAGGGCAGAGCTGCCCTCCCTGGCACCAGATCTCCACCCCAACCTGCAGATGCTCATACCTGAGGAATAGGGCAGGAAGTCCCATGGTCGTGGATGTTCCAGGTGACACTGTGAGTGTGCATGGCATGGAAGTAGTCAGCCAGTGTGGCGTGCTCCACAGAGATGCCAAGCTTGGAGGCGGAGAGTTAGAGTTGATGAATTCCATCAGAGGTCCATGTTGGTGAACTGGAGCGAGGCGTTGAGGAACTGCTTGTCACAGCCCTGCGGGAGGGGGCATGGCACAAAGCCTTGTAATTCCAGGGAGAGCCTGGCCCAGGCAGAGCCCGCCCCTCATCAACCGCCATGAAGGGCCCTCACACTCTTCCTGGAAGCCTCAGAACCCCAACCAGCTCCCTGACTGCGACCGTTGACCCTTTCTTTTTGTCTTGTCTTGTCTTTTTTTCTTCTCTTCTTTTTTCTTTTCTTTTGTCTTGTTTTTTCTCTTTCTTATCCTTTTCTTTCTCTTCTCCTTCCTTTTTTCTTTCTTATATTATGTTTTACATCTCAAGTATTTGTTAACCTTATAACTGGACTTTGGACCTTTTGAACACCATCATCCAGTTCCCCCACTTCCCCACCCCCACACCTCTGGCATCCATAGATCTAATCTCTATTTCCATAAGTATAGTTTTCCTCAACTCCACATATAATTGAGATTACATAGTGTTGGCATTTGTCTAAATTATTTCTCTTTCTGGGATTTTCTTAAAGCCTATCAGTATTATTGATACAAGTATAATAATTATTTTTGATAATATAGTAATTACGAATCACAGTGATCACAGCCACGACTCACGTTTACTGATTTGGAAGTTGCTTTCAAAAAGACGAAGTCAAAACATTGATAAATTCCTAGAAATATACTACCCATAAGCACCGAATCAGTAAGAAATAGGAAATCTGAGCAGACCAACGACTACTAAGGAGATTCAATCAGATTCAGTCAAAAACCTCCCAAGCCACACGTGTTCAGGACCCGACAGCTTCACTGGTGAATTCTACAAAACCTTTATAGAAGAATTAATACCTATCATTCTCCCACTCTTCCGAAAAAACTGAAACAGAGGGAATACATCCAAACCCATATCCTAAAATCATTACCCCGATACCAAACCACATAAAGGTGCCACAGAAAAGAAAATTACAGGCCAATGTTTCTGATGCACACACATACAACGATACTCAACAAAAATTAGCAAACCAAAGTCAACCATCTATGAGAAGGATCATCCACCATGATCAAGTGGGATTTATTGCAAGAATTCAAGGATGGTTCAGAATCCACCAACCGATCAACACGATGTGTAATGTTAACAATAAAAGGATAGAACACCACATGATCATCTCTATAGCTGTAGAAGAAGCCATTGACAACATACAACATCCATCGATGTAACACCTCACAAATAGTGAGTATAGAGGGAATGTGCCTCAACATAATAAAGGCCGTTTATGACAAGCCCAAATGTAGCATCATACTCCATGGTGGGAAGCTGTATGAGGAAGAAGACAAGGATGCCCACCTTGTACATATTCATTCACCGTTGCATTGGAAGGCTTAGCCAGAGCAAGTAGGCAACAAAAAGAAACTAAGGGCACCCAAATTGGAAAGGAAGAAGTTAATCTGTCACTATATGAAGACGGCATAGCATTGTTACATATAAAAACTTGCACGCACTCCTCCTAGACACAGTTAGAACTAACAAATTCAATCAAGTGTCTGTGTACAGAATCAATATATGAAAATCAGTTGCATTTCTGCACACTAATACTGAACCATCAGAAGGAGAAATTAAGAAACAATCCCATGTATAAATGCATCAAAAAGAATAAAATATCTAGGAATAGATTTAAGCAAGGAGGTGAAAGACCTATACACTGAAAATTCTAAGACATTGATGAAAGTACTTGAAGACGACACAAATAATGTCTCATGTGCTCTTGTGCTCATGGATGGGAAGAATTAATATTGTTAAAATGTCCACATCACCCCAAGTAAACTATGATTTCAATGCAATCCCTGTTAAAATTCAAACGGTGTATTTGCAGAAATAGAACAAACAATCTTCAGATTGGTATGGAAACACAAAAGACCCTGAATGGTCAGACAAATCTTGAGAAAGAAGAACGAAGCTGGAGGCCTCACACCCCCTGATTTCAAACTACATTGTAAAGCTATGGTAGTCTGAATGGTATGGTATTGGCATGACACCAGACATATAGATCAACAAAACAGAATAGAGAGCCCAGAAATAAACCCACACATATGTGGTCAGTTAATTTGTGACAAAGGAGGCAAAAATATACACTGGGGCAAGCACAGTCTCTTCAGTAAGTGGTGTTGGGAAAACTGGACATCCTCACGCAAAATTATGAGACTGGACCAGTATCTTACATCCTGTACAAAAACTAACTCCAAATGGATTAGACATCTGAATATAAAACCTGGAACCATAAAACTGCTAGAATGAAACAGAGGGGATAAAGTCCTTGACTTCATTCATGGTGATGATTTTTTGGATTTTACACCCAAAGCAAAAACAACAAAAGTAAAAGTAAACAAGTAAGACTATATTAAAAAAAAAAAAGCTTTCTGTGCAACAATGGACACCATCAATAAAATGAAGAGGCAACCTACTGAATGGGAGAAAATGTCTGAAAATCAAACATGTGATAAGGAGTGAATATCCGTAACATAAGTACTCATACAACTCAATACCCCAAAGCAAAAAATCCATTTAAAAAATATGTCAGGACATCTGAATAGACATTGTTCCAAAGAAAACATACACATGGGCAACAGGTACATACGTGAAAAGGTGCTCCACATCACTCCTCATCAGGGAAATATGCTTCAAAACCACAATGGGATTTCGCCGCACACTCGTCAGAATGGCTATCGTGAAAACCACTAGAAATAACAAGTGTTGGCGAGGATGTGGAGAAAAGAGGATGCTGTGCACGGTGGGTGGGACTGTGCATTGTTGGAACCATGATGGAAAACAGTATGGCAGACCCTCAAAAAATGAAAAATAGAACCACCATATGACATAGCAACGCCACGCTGAGTATTTACCCAAAGAAAACATAAACGCTAATTTGAAAACGGGGGATATGCACCCCCACGTTCACATCCAGGCAACTCAACGTTCATTTACGCTCATTATTTACAATAGCCAAAATATGGAGAGAACCCAAGCATCCATCAGTGATGGACGGCAAATAGACTTATTGGGCCTGTCATTTTGCAATACAGACAAATATGGAATGGTGTGTTGCAGGCTGAAACGAGCATAATGTGATCTGCCAATTACATCTCAGTCAAAGGAGAGAACTGTGTCATTAAAAAGAAGGTCCCCCCAGAAATAGTCGCGGTAATCCTAAATGAGCCTTGTTGAGATTTTGCCATGGGGCGGAAGACATGAAATGACGTCTTCTGAGACTGCACATGAGAGACGGAGTCCGGCCCAGGGGAGGCGAAGCCTGTAGTTGGGACAGAAGGAGAAGCATGAGCCTGGATGAAGTTGTTCAGTTGCTTCGGACGTGCGGCCCGTGTGATGGCCGCACCCCAGCAGCGCTCTGCAGATTCTGCCGGAACATCTGAACACCTGCGGTTCCTGGGTCACCGAGGAGGGGCCCGCCGAGCACCGACGAGACAAGAGGGGAACGAGGAAAGTTCTCACGAGGTCTGACGGGGGAGCCCAGGCTGAATCAGCCCCACAAGCTGCCCGTGCGATGAGGCCGCGGATGCGTTAGCTCTCGCGCTGCCCAAGGACAAGGATTCTTCATCATCCCGCCCGGAGGATTTTGGTGTGAGCTCGTGACATAAAGTGATGGGGATAGACAGCCTGATGGGCAACTTCCCTTCGCTGTTGGACTTGCACAGACCCCTGGGCACAGGGCTGCAGCGGCCCCACAAACGCCTGCTGCTGGGTCTAGGGTCCTCAGGCAGAGTGGGGGCAAGGTCATGACAGGCCTCCCCGTGTGCTGACAGCAACCTCCACAGAAGGAGCATGGGAATGCAACATGTGTCAGGATGGCCTAAACTCACGCAGCCGCAGGACGCCTCTCTGAAAGGCCTCATGGTGCCTCTGAAGAGGGAGGTCACAGAGCAATCCTGACAGGCTTGTGTGATCCGGACACAAGTCATGTTAGGCGGGCCTTTCTGTTCTCCTTGCCAACAGCACATTCTGCATTTGAACTGTTGGGAAAGTAAATATTTCAAGTTCTTGTTTCTTTATCGTCTAGTTACGACTTCCGCTCTGCTTCAAGACCCAAGTGTAGTTACAGTATTTTGATTGAAATGCTTATGATATTTTGACTCCTGACAGGTGTCCAGGGCTGTGCTGTGGACCCCGGGGCCGGGACCCTGCAGTACCCAGGGCCAGAGGACGTGTGGTGTTCGGAACCAGGCGGCCCTCTCCTTCACGTTCTTCAGTAGGGCCATGGCGTAGTATCTGATGTGCCGAGAGACGGGACGAATCGTGCCGGGATATATCCTAATGATGGGTGGTTCTGGGAAGACGGCTGAGCCATCCCAGGAAAAGCCCTCCCTGCAGGAGAGGGAAGGGTTAGGGGAGCCCCGCCCCAAGAAGGCAAGGCAGCTTGGCGTCCAGGATCCTGCACAGGCAGGCTGCAGGTGCAGCTCAGGGACTTCGGACTGTCACTCGGGCCTCCTCCCCCACCTGTGTGATGGGCAGGTCGGTGGTGGCAGACAAGATGGGGCTCAAATCCTCGGGTTACGGTTCGCCAGCTGTGGCACCTGAACACATCATCTTCCCTGGGCCCACACTGCCTCAGCCGTCTCGTGGAGCCCACACCCTGTGTGTGGCATAGCCCCCAACTAGGCACTCGGGGACTGGATGCCCCTAGTTAGGGTCTTCCCTGCCTCACTCTGGGCAGCAGGGGGTGCCATGGGGAGATCGCGGGCCAGCCTCCAGGAGTGGCCGTTTGGATACTCTCTGGACCTCAGTTTCTTCATCCATAAAACATCCTGACCGGGGTTGGTTGATAAGATAGATGAACGACATCACTGGAAACCAGCTGGAAACCAGCGTTGACACAGAGCAGGGCTAGACGAGTGGGGGTGACTGGTCGTGAATCCCACATCTGGCATCCACTCACCAGCTGCCCATCTCCTGGCGCACCAATTTCTCCTGTTCAAGGAGCGGGGAGCCGGCTCCCCCACGGCCTCCCAGGTACAAAGGGCCAGACTGGGTGGGACCCAGGGACTCCCACCCCAAGGAACCCAGAGGCTGACGGCTCCCATGATGGAATTGGCCAACGCAACTGTCACTGACTCTGCCAAGCTGACCACCGGACCCTGGCTGAGTGGCCCTGCCTCAGTTTCTCTATCTGTAGCCAGGGTCCTGAGAGCTTCTCCCAAGGGGGTGGCTGGGAGGGTGTTTCTGAGGCGACGCAGGCAGAAGGCCTAGAACGAGGCCCCCCCCCCCCCCCAAGGAAGGTGCCGCTCACGAGCAGTAGTCAAATTGGTCCAAGACGTGCGTGCAGATTTCCTGCTGAGCCGACGGGGATGGGGACCCTCACTACACGAACTGCTGGCCCTGAAAACCCAGGGGACAGAGGGAGGCCCGACATGACAACGCGGCAGCCTTGCATCTGCCTCCCCGGCCACCCCTGGGTCTCTGTCAGTGGTTCACGACGCCATCCCCTCCGCCCCCTCGGTAGACCTCCTCTGACCCCCCCCAGGGCCACGTATGGTTGTGGAAACTGCCCTCCGCAGGCGCGAGCCAGCTCCCTCACCCACCCCGTCCTCAGCGGGGGACTGTCTCTGCTCAGGCCCCAGGAGAAGTTCCTAGTGGCTGCGCTGGAGGAGCCCCTGCACGGGGAGCCGCTCATCTCCCACTACGCGTGTGGTCTGTTTCTTAACAGTCCTGATGGTGCGGAAGCTTTCTGGGTTACCAAGCAGGGGAATCCTGGTTGTTAGCACTGACTGTGGTCCCTGCACTGCACCTGTTTCCTGAATCCTCCGTGACTCGGTTTCTGCACCTGAGATGTGCAGGGGGGACGCGCCCAGCTCACAGGGTCCGCTGCGGGCGAACCGGCAGCGACACAGGAAGTGCGCTCTGCGTGCGGCGGGGCACGTAGTGGGGCTCAGGCCGATGTCACTTCTCTTGCTCAGCGAGAGCCCGGTTCCACCCGAGGGTAACGGCTACCGGCCGCGGCTAGCCTTTGTGTCGCACGCTGTCAGCCGAATACTCCCGGACAGAGTCCTCGACAGAGCAGAGGGCTTTGTCACGTGCCCTGAACACGGAGGGAAGGAGGCAGCGGCCAGAGGCGGCAGCGGGTGTGACTCCGCAGTCACCTGGGCCTCCTGCATGGCGTCCTTCAGGTCACGGTCGCTCCGGGAGACGACGGGCGCGTGGACGCCCTCCAGGGCAAATTGGGGGGGGGGGTCGTGGGGGAAGCACCAAAGGAGGCGGCCTGCTGAGAGAACTGTGGCCGGACCCCGGAGGTTTCATACAGGAACCCGTGTCCTTCCGCAAAGAGAGCACGGCCTTGCTGGTGACGCCCGCTTGCCCAGGGCCCCCTGCCCTTCCAGGGTGCCGGAGTGCCATCCGGGCATTGGCTGCAATAGATCCCAGCACAGAGGGCGCCACGCCAGGATCCCCCCACACTTCATCTATTCATTCATAACTTGAGAGCCACCGCATGAGCCCGATGACAGGTTGAGTGCTGCAGGGGAAGGACAGCCCCAGACTCCCGTCAGCCATTGATTCCTGATTCCCAGGCCTCACCCCCAGTGTTGTCTTGGAACCATCCCAGAGCTGAGACCATGGCCTTCGATCACACTGCCTGCAACTACCCACCCCCGTGACTTGGGGACGCTGCCTGCGGCCCACATGACCCTGGGGTTCTGGGACAGAGCCATGAGCAGACCCAAGGCCGGATCAGGCCAGGAGAGGTGACTGCTGGCAGGCGTGGGTGGCTGAGGAAGTCGGGGTCTGCTGCACGCAGGAGGGGTCTGGATGTGGTGTGGGGTCCTCGCCCTCAGGGATGGTGGGGGAAGAGGCAGAGGGTGTGGGGGCAGCAGAGGAGACCAGGACGGAGCCACAGAGGGGCTGGAAGACTTGTGTGGAAGGTAGAGTTAGGCCTGGACCATGGTTGGAGCCAACAAGTCATGTGGGTTAAGTCGGCTTGGTTCTCTGGGAAAGATTCCCCCCCTTCACTAAAAAGAGTCAGGACGAATGCCCCTTTGTCCCTTTTCTTGCCTTGAGTGGGGATGTATGGCAACATGATGCCTGGAGCTGTGGCAGCCACTTGGGACCTGGAGGGGAGGTGCACAGAAGTCGAGGAAACATCAAAGAGCTGCCCAAGCGGACCCCAGACCAACCCCAGCTTGGGCAGTGAACAGAAATGTCCTCAAGACTCAAGTCACTCCTGCTCAGGTTCTCTGAGCCTCCTACACAAATCATCCCTGAGCCCCAAGTGAAGAGGTGATTAGTGAACGGAACTGCTAATTGCCCCCAAGGAACAGTGTCCCCTTCGTTCTTCTAGTGAGACGAGCACACCCCCCTCTTAGCCTCAGCGAGTTGCAGGGACTCCTAGCTAGATCCTGCCTCCCACAGCAGGTGCCTCCAGCCTGACCAATGGGCTGTGAGCTAAATAATGGACTGAATTCCCAGCATCCCTTGAGGCTCCCTCAAGTCACATGACACCGTCCTGCCCAATGAGACACGAGCGGGAATTGTGGACTCCAACCCTCAGCATCCCCTGCATGCAGCTGACAGACCCCCAGGGTGCAGGGGGCTGCGGGAAGGGGCCGAGAGCCGGGGCTGGACTATCCCGGGACAGGAGTGCCCCCTGACAGTCCCAGTGTGTCCTTCGTTCGGGACCGGACCTTCCGCTGCCCTCCACGGCGGGCGGTGGTGCCCCAGCGCCCGAGGCGGGAGCCGGGCTCTTTCCCACTGGGGACCGGGTGGGGGCGGAGCTGTCCCTCTGGCACCTGCCTCTCCTTGGGCCTCCGCTGAGGGTCCCGGCTGCGGTGCTGGCCCCTCAGCGAAGGGGAGGAGGGCTGCCATCTGGCCACACTCAGTTTTTCCTGGTCACCGAGGTGCTGAGGACAGATGCCTCTCCCCGCAGAGAAATGTCCGGTCCCAGAGTAAGGTGAGTGTGGGCGGCGGTCAGAGCAGGAGGGAGGGAGGGAGGGGTGAACACAGGTTGCTCACTGGTGGGTTGGGCGCCCCCGGGATCCCCCTGCCGCCAGAGGAACCCTGTCTGTCCTGCAGAAGAAATGGCTCAGAATGCAGCTACGCCCAGGAGAAGGTCAGAGAGCAGGGTGGAGGTCAGCGGCCAGAGGCCCCAGCCCCTAAGATTCCGTTCGTCCTGAGTCCCCCCCTCCCCGGGACTCATCTGGGCCCACCTGGCCTCCTGGCTTCTTCCCTCTGGTCAGGGCCTGACTCGAAGCTGGGGACCTGCAATGGGTGGGGGAAGTTGAGGACCAGGAGCCGTGCAGGGCGGGTGGCCAGCACTTCCGGCTACTTCCGGAAACACTGGCCCCGTGTGCACACAGGTCACAGCCAGGGGATGCGGACGGCAGGGTCGGGGCTTTTGCAATGTCCCCCCCAAGCCCCACCCTGGAGAGTCCTACAAACGCACTGTCTGTCCCCATCCTGCGGGTACAAGTTAGACACAGAGCAGGGCCCGGCCGGGCTGGCTGTTTGTTCTCGCTGGGAGCATCACGACCCAACCCCAACCCGGGAGGTGTTGTCCTTGGAGCCGGTAAAGGACAGGGAACACGAGGGGAGACCCCTGCAGGGCCAGGAGGGGAGGCGCTGAAGCCTCTGTAAGGGGACAGGGAGGTTTGCGTGAAGGGACCACAGAGGCGGCCACATTCCCGCTCACCTTGCTGTGGCGTCACAAGCGGAATGCCCGCTCAAAGCTTGCTGGGAACAGGGAAGAGGGGGGCTCGGAGGCAGGGATCCAGGCGCCACGCTGGCCGCGCGGGCTCCCCCTTCTCGGGGAAGGTTCACTCTGTAAGCCTCGCCGCCACCGTGGCCACGATGGCAACAGGCCGCCCTCCTAGGGTGTGAGCGCGGGCCAGGGGCACAGGACAAGCTCCCCGCACAGGGCAGGGGAAGTCATGGTGAACAAGAGAGAGATGTGAGGGTCTGAGAGGAGAGGGTTCTGTCGCAACACCACCTTCTGGAGGGAAGCCGCAGAGTCTAGTGTTGAGTGAAGTCTAGAAATAAGGTGTGAGAGCCAGAGGTACGACAAGGACGCCAGGAAAGAGGGCAGAGGGGGGAAGCCCCCGGGGAAGCGTGTCCTCCGCAAAAAGAAACAGAGAGTCAGGAGCCCCAGCAGCCTGCCATTGGGACAGGGGGAGGCTCTGCTTGAAAGCATTTGGTGAGTGGTGAGGAAGTGTCTCCAGGACAAATGTGGATGGTGATGGTGAAGGGGGCGGGGATAGGGAGAGCCTCAGCCTTCTGACCTATAAAATGGGAATTTTTAGGTCTATCCTTAGGGATGGTGTACGCATTACGTCATCTGGCAACGTAAAGTGACCGCCCGTGTCTGACCCAGCGTGAGCACTCAGCTAACAAGCAGCAGGTCCCCCCACTCCAGGTTGTGAGGCTGGCTGCTCCTTGGACGTGATTTTCGAGTTTCATCCATTAACATCCACTTGCGCTGGCTCTGTGCCAGGAGGCCAGAGAACAGATGTGCTGCTTCAGGATGCCCTTGGGTGGGAGCTAGGCAACGGTCTGGGTGGGGTGCCGCCCCTCTGGTGCTTTGAGGTTCCTGGAGGATCCCCGAGGCCTTCTCGGAGGAGGGGGTGAGGGAGCTGGGTCTCCAAGTCCAGGAAGGAAGATGGGGGTAGGGGGATGGCGATGAGCTACAGGGGGAAGAAACAGAGTGATCTCCGGAGCTGGGGTGGGTGGCCAAGGGACCAGGTGCCGGGGAGATGGCTGGTAGGCCACCTAGAGTTGGGCGGGGTGTGGAAGGAGAGCCAGGGCAAGGTGGGGTGTCTGCAGGGCTCTTTCCAGTCCTCTGCTCCCCCCTCTTGCAACCCCTGGGTGGCCCCTCTCCCTGGCCATCCCCACTCCCCTCCCTTCCTGGGGCCAGTTTGAGGGGTGGACATCCCTGAATCTAGACACACCGACATCTTCGGGGTTATTTCTTGTGCCCATTTCTGGCGAGGTGGCTGCGACCCCGAGAGGGTCAGTGTACTCCTTGTCCCTCAGGATCACCGCTGGGGTCACCGTTTGTCCAGCCTTCTTGGAACTGGCTTCTCTGGCCCGGCCCAATCCCTGAGCTTGTTCAGACTCCTGGTAAGTAGGGGAGCAGTATCCCTGCCCCAGGTAGGGCCCGGGTTTGGGAAAGACAGGACACAGAAGGATCTCAGGCCAGAGTCCAAAAGTTAGAGCTTGAGTCCCGCCTCAGCTGCTTTCTTTGAGTCCCTTACTGTCCCCCACCCTCTGTGTCTTCTCCATGAAATGGGCATCATAATAAGGCTGAAGAGGCAGCAGGTGGCTGTGGAGTGGAGGAGGGGCCATGGGGAGCATGGGAGGGAGCCCGAGGCTCCAGTCTTGGCCTCTCAGCTGTCATCCTGTGCTGGCCATCCGGTCCCTATCCCCTACTCCCCACCCTGTGCACCCACCCGTGCCTGCACCATGCACCTGCAACCCACCCTCCTTGTTCTGGCTCCAGGCCATGCTTCTGAGCTGCCCCCCCGCCCCCCCCCCCCCGCCGATGCCACAGGAGTGATGGGCTGGGAAGGAGGGGGATGAAGGGTAGCAGGAAGAGGAAGAGTGGAGGGGAGAGATAGGGAGGGGATGGGAGGGAAGAGGAAGTGGAGGGGGGAGGGGGGAGAAAAGGAGGGAGGTGGAGGAGGAGGAGAGGGAAGAGAAATGGGAGGATGAGGAGGGAGGGGAGGAGGAGGAAGAAGAGGAGGGAGGGGAGGAGGGATGGTGACGATTCTAAGTGTTTGCGGCCGAACTGTGGACGGAGCATCCATAGCCCAGGGCAGGATGACGAATGCGTGAACGAACGACTGATACAGGGTCTGTCGCGGCTTTCCCAAAAAGGGCCAGCCGACTAGCGTTACAGCCTTGTCCTCCTCGCTCTGAGCCCCCTCGTCCTGCTCCCGGCCGGCCAGGAGTCGTGCGAGGCCATCGCCCCAGGAGTTAGACCCTGGGCTCCGAATCCAAGTGTGTGTGTCACGTGCTTGTGCGGGTGACAAATACTGAACACGCCCGTGTCGGGAAGACACTGCGCAATACGGGAAAAGGTTGGAGCAGAAGATCCAGGTCCCGTCCTGCTTTCTTCCGACGCAGGACCAGCCCCATAGTCCGTGGCGCCCAGTGTAAAACGCAGAGCCCGTGTTCAAACAGTAGGCAGAATGCGGTTGAAAGCAGCCAAGAGAAAGCTTTTTCTTTTCTTCCGTGGCCTCACTTTAACCTGTCCTGCTATTTCTTTTTCTTTCTTCCCCCTTCCTTCCCTCCCTCCCTCCTTCCTTCCTCCTTTCTTTCCCTCCTTGCAAGTTATTTATTTGAGATTGAGAGAGAGAACGAGTGAGTGGGGGAGGGATAGAGACAGAGGGAGAGAGACAATCCCAAGCAGGTTCAGTACCACCAGCACAGAGCCTGATAGGGGACTTGAACTCGCGAACCCTGAGATCGTGACCTGAGTTGAAATCAAGAGTCGGATGTGGAACCCACTGAGCCACCAGGCGCCCCCGTCCTGCTATTTCCATTTGCTAGTTAGTGTCATGTTGGCCACAGGGATCCTGGCGGCTGAGTGTGGACCGTCACGGGCTCCTCCAGGCCTCTGTGCCCCTCCTGCCAGCCACAGGCTGATGTGTCCGGGCCGGACTGGGGAAGTCGCCAGCCATCGCCCCTTCCCCGGGGCCCAAGAGGCCCAGAGGCCCAGCGGCCCAGTGCACAGTGGATGGGCCCCACACAGGCTGCCGCAGTCTCTGAGCTGAGAGAGTGGGTGCCTGCACCCCCCGGCTGAGCTGCCTGCAGGGGTGCGGCCTGCTGAGGGCGGGTGGCCTCAGCCAGCCCCACCGTGAGACACCGTGGGCCCACGCATCCAGCCCACCTCCCCCAGCTGCCACCCCACACTCTGGGCCCTGCCAGGGACACGGGGGCAAAGGACAAAGAGGTGCAGGAAGGGTGGGGTCCTGCATGCCAGGGTCAGGGGAGCAGGAAGGACCTGCCCTGGGACCACACACGAGCCGGGGCCCCCGGCACGTGCTCAGCTGCTCCTTTGGATTCACTTACAAAACACAGTCAATGGTGAAACGATGAGGAGTTTCCTGCCTGTGACCACAGAGCAGGAAACCCCAAGCACGGGCTCCTTCTGAGCACGGAGCCCCGTGTAACCACACAGGCCACACACGCTCGAAGCTGCCAGTGCCCTACCCCCATTTCCCTTCCAGCGTGAACTTGCTGGTGATGGGGCAGGAAGCGTCTGACACCCCGGGGAGTGTGGGGAAGGGCGGGGCCTTTCCGAGGGCTTTCCCCGTGTTAGCTGCTCCCACCCCCACGACATGCTACGGGACAGGTGCTGTTGCTGCTGCATTTTACTGAGGCACCGAGAGGTTAGGTGACCGGCCTGAGGTCAAACAGCAAGTAAGTGGCAGATGGCCTTTCAGTCTGCTCCGGGTTCAAGGCCACACCCTGAAAGCGGGTGCAGTCCGACAGCAAGAACGTGGGCCATAAGACAGGGGTGACTGACATCTATCCGGTCGTGGTAGCAGCTTCCTGGGGCCGCTTCGACCAAGGTCTGCAGACTGGACAGCTTAAACAACGGGGAATGGTCTCACTGTTCTGGGGCCAGAAGTCCAAGATCAAGGTGTCAGAGGGCTTGGTTCCTCCGGTGGCTGTGAACAGAATGTGTCCTGGGCCTCTCCCACTTCTGGGGTTCTGCTGGTGATCTTTGGGGTGCTGCGGCTCGTAGATGCCCTCATGGCGTTCTCCCTGTACGCATGTCTGTGTCCTAGCTGCCGGACTGCCTGGTCGGGAAGGGACGCCGGGGGGGTGGGCGACCGATCCCCATTACTAAAGGGAAGTTGGGTGCCAGCTTCATACAAGCTGACACCCAGAGGGCTCACTGGGGTGCCGCTTAGTACTGCCGCACGTGATGAAAAGGTCATTGGGAATGGCAGCCACCCAGACTAGAGAAGACCTTCAAAGACCCGACCCCTCATCAGTGACAGATTGGGCCCTTCCCTGGGACAGCCCCCCAGGAACTGTGTCTGGTGAAATAGGCGTGTTACAGCTGCAGTGATACAAGGACTGTGAGGGTGGGCTTAGTCATGGCCTCCACTCAGCAAGCACCTGCGGTGCGGCCGATCGGGTGCTGGGAAAGTAGGTCATCCCTAAGGCTAATACGTTAGCCAATTACAGGTCACGGTGCAGTGAGCCTCCTCTGCTCTCCTCCTGTTAGAGGTGAGGCCAGAGGCCAGAGAGAAAGGCGAGGTGGCCAGCAGGTGGCCGAGCCAGCCCCTGAGCCCACGGCCTTTGGCTCCAACACCGGCGGTCTGTCCCCACGGCAGGAAGGACACAGGTATCACCAGTCTCATTTTGCAGACGAAACAGCCGAGGGGTTTTCCCAGATGGCATGGCTTGTGAGTGGGAGGATGGGGCCCTGGCCTCCTGGGTGCGGTGGTGACCAGCACATCCACTTGAGATACGCACACGAGGTGCAGTCACGCATACTTGCTACAGCCCTGGTCCATCCAGGGCTCCTTAATCTTTCATCCTTCATCCGCTCCCTAATCCTCTGAGGCAGGTGCCATGACTACCCCATTTTGCAGAGAGGTTCAGCACTGGCTCAACAGCCCATAGCTGTGAAAATCAGGGCATTATTCACGTCAACCCGGAACCAGAGATCCTCTTCACCCCCTGTGCGCTCACCGAGACGTGTCTCGGGTGTCACGTGTGCATCCTAATGACGACACTGGTGGGAAGCAGGCTTGGGGTCAATGCAGGAAGGACAGCAATTAGTAAGCAGCTGTGGTTCTCCTGCACCTACTCATCCACCCATGTGTTCACGTGTTCACTTAAGAGGGCACTGTCGCAGCCCTGGGGACGTTGCAGTGAGCGAGACAGACAAGGCACCTGCTCTTGAGAGAGGTGATAAGCAAGTCGACCTATTAGATGGTTTCCAATGGCGGTACGTATGATGAAGAGCATAAAATGAGGAGTAGGATCCAGAGACAGGCAGCTCCAGACGGAGGGTGGTCATCGAAGTCCTCTTGGAGGAGATGGGACATCGATAATAAGAAAGATGCAAGGAAGGGGCCCCCAGGCAGAGGGCACAGCAGGGAAGCCTGGGAAGGAGATGCCCTTGGTGTAGTCTGGAGCAGTGAAGAGGCCAGTGTGGCTGGAGCAGAGATGGAGCAGCAGGGGCAGGGTTGAGGCTGGAGGGGGGGATGGAAGTGGTACAAGGTCCATCTCCCTGCTCTGTGGAGGGTGGCCTTTGGGGGTCAAGGTGCAAAGTAGGAGACCACTAGGAGGGCTCCAGACCGTGTGACCACTGGGAGGAGCTTCAGAGACCCGTACATTCATCCCTGACCACTGGGAGATAAGACGGGGGTTGGTGGGGGCGGGGGGGAGGGCTGCAGAGTGCCAGGAAAATTAGATCAGGGACTCTGCTGGGTGATTCCGAGGAATTACCCTCATGTTGTCAGGCACATGATGGCTCTGTGCTGGTACAAGAAATAAGCATGCCGAAGTGAAGGGAGGCGGTTGTCATTTAAATTCTCCAGGAAAGGAAAATGATCCTGATGGAAAAGGGAGGGACGGGGCCAATGCAGCAGAATCTTGACAATTGTAGGATCTGAGTGATGCCATGGTTGGATGTGAGTAAATGTTTTCATAAACCAAAATCTGGGCCCTTTCATCCCCCACCCATGTTCTCAGTGAAGTGAGCCGTTGGAAACATTTGGGGTGGCCGTCCCTGCCTGTGGTTGGGACCTTTGCCACTCATGTCCTCCTATCTCTCCTTCTGACGCCTTCCTTTCTCCTTTCCTACTTGGCCCCCCTCCCTTTTCTAGGCTGGGGCTGATTAGCTAGAAGAGCTCTTGTCTTGTCCTGCTCCTTCTCGTGAGGGCCACCAGAGGGCGCCATGATCTAAGAGAGTCGCTGTCCCTGGTGCTGAAATTCGGACCCACAGACTAAGCTCATTATGGGTCCATGAGAGGCTGCTGCCGCCTGTGCTGTTCCTTTGAAGATACGCTTACTTTCTGGAACTGTGGTCCAAGACCTTTGCGTCTCCGAGGGATGCATCTCTGAGGGAAGGGACCACTAAACCCACAGTGTTTGCCATGATTGCCTCCACTGCTGGGGACCCTCCCCTGTCCCCCATATTGCACCTCCACCCCGTCCCTGGTTTGTCACCTCACTGGTTTCCCAAAGTCCAAGGCAGGTGCAAGGGATAGGTAGAGCCCGAGTCACATGCCTGCACCCTCGCTGCAAGGGGGACTGGGGAACCAGTCTCTAGCATCTTCAGTCCATTCCTATAGTGGGAGGTGAGCTCAGATTCGTAAGGGAGAGGATTCCCAGACAAAGAAGGTTTAGATGCTGGGAATCCCCAAAAGTGGCAACTATCCCTTGTGCTTATAGGAGGCATAGAAGCATGATGCCTCAGAAGAGGTAGGTCTGGTGCCATGGGGCTGCAAGCAGACTTTGTTAAATGACATCAGATGGTGTTTGTCATTCCCTGGCCTCATGGAATCCTTGAAGCAATTCTGGGAAGCAGGAATGAGTCCCATTTTACAGATTAGGAAATGAGCCAATGCAGCTGCAGGCCCTTAGCTGGACGGTGAAGCACAAGCCTGGGAGCACAGCCCAGACGCCAGCTGGGCAGTGTCCAGGGGGAAGTGGAGAGAGAAAATGGTGTGGCTGCCTGAATCCACCTCCAGCATCTGTCTGCTGTGCAGGAAGCCAGTATGTGAACACTGAGGCTCATGCAGCCGCTGCCACTGTGTGGCATATGAGCGTACCCCTTAATCTGGTGTGGACTGAGAAGAGCAGGCAGGGGCAGCTGGGATTCCTACAGGAACCAGCAAGGAAGTGGACGTGGGGGTCTTAATTGGGTCAGGTACAGTGGCCCTCTGGGTGGTACCACATCCTGACTGGCTGTCATACCCACTGGCTTCCCCCTGCCCTCCACACTGCCTCCCCACATACCATGCTTCACAGTTTACATAGCATGTGGAACAGCCATACTCCTCAGAGCTTCAGCCTAGCCCACAAAGGTAATATCCACCTCCAGTGGGAGAATGAGGAGACATTTCCTGATAATGAGTTAACAACGCAGAATACACACAGGCTTACAAAAGTGAATTTTGGAATGACCTCACCTGTGCTTGAAAGGTGATGCTCTAAATTCAGAGGCATCCTTGGATGTACATGAAGAAATCACACACACACACACACACTCCCATGGCCTAGGAGAGCATGATAGGGAAAAAAAAAAAGGACTAGGGGAACGGGGTGGGGGGGGTTTACCTATAAAGTCAGTAATGCCTAAGGTTCGAGGCCAGTGATGGCCACCGGGGACTATGGTCTATGATTGACATTGGTGTCCAAATGAAGGACTGGAGATTTTTAAGATTCTTTAAAGATGTTGTTTGTGTCACAAATACATTTCAAATATGAAATTGTTGCACATTATTTATAACTAAGGACAACTGGAACCAGACTACATGTCTAACAATAGGAAGTGGGACTAATACATGTTGGCTTGGGGGGTGCCTGGGTGCCTCATTCATTGGAACATGAACCTCTTGATCTTGGGGTTGTAGGTTCAAGCCCTACGTTGAGTGTAGAGATTACCTAAAAAGAAAATCTTTTAAAAAATGATGGCCTGCGTGTAGGGTGCTATAACCGGATGGCTATTAATAGTCATGCTCTTCAGGGAGAAATTGGGACACTTCATGTATGGAAATATGCCCCAATACACACATAGAAATAGAGGTAGTGAGAGGGAGGGAAAAGGGAGAGGAGATGAGTGATGAAGAATACATGGGGGAAAAAAATAACTAGAACTGGGGTTTTTCAGCATCTGATGGGCCAGGCGCTGTACTTGCCATTCTGTGCTTGTTCACACTTAACCACCACAACGACTTGCAGTAGTGATGGTAGGTCCCCATTGACAAGTAGCCCCTTGGGCTCAGATCCCCCCAAGGTCCCACAACTTCCCAGGAGGACAACTCTGGGTCCTCACCATCAGGCCCCACTGCCCTCCCGGGGGAAGTAGAGACCAACCACATGGCAACCTGCCCCAGGCCCCAAGGACAGTTCCTCTCTGCCCTGTCCTCCCCTCTGGGAACCTGGCTTGAATGACTGCAGCTTCTTGCTTTCCGGAGCTGGTGTGCCACTTTGAGCAACAGTTTGAAGCTACCTGGAGAAGCTTAACTCTCTCATCCTCTATGGGCCAGTGAGTGTGTCCCTGAGCATATGAAGTTCTCGGCATGTGCACCAAATTGGGAGCCTCCTGAATACTCATCAACAGTGAAACAGATAAGGGAAGTATGGTATAGTTAAAAGGCACAATGCCATGGGGCAGTGAAAATGAGTGACCTTCAGGGGTACACAGCATCACAGAAAAGTTTTCAAAAACACCGTGTCAGGTGGCCAAAAGCAAGACCTGCTCTATTTCATGTAAACTGCAAAAACAGGCAAAGCAAAGCAATGTACTCCTTGGAAACACTGACAATAAAGACAGTCATGGAACCTGATATAGAATCCAGTGCAGTGGTTACCTTAGGAGGTGAGGCAGATGAAATACTGATGAAATCCTGCTTCAGGGGGAGGGTCTTGGGGGGCTTGTAATGTCCTAGAGTATTCTGTCTCTTAACCTGGGGGTGGGCGACTGCACAGAAAATCATTTCATTACTTTTCTACACTGTCCATAAGGATTTTGCATAGAGAGATATGGATATATTTATGTTATGTATTGTTATATATGTTACATATTACATGCATGTATAGGACTGATCCAACAGTCCCAGACAGTGAATAAAGGGAGGATGACATCTGTGCCCAGGAAACACAAAAGCATCATCCTGTCACCTGTCCTTCATCCTTGGCTGGAAAAGGCATCACCATGGACCCTGATGCTAGTGGGGGTGTGGCTCAGGGTGCCAGCAAAGACGAGAGAAAGAGGTGCTGTGACATTGAGCTAAACCATTGCAGGAAAGCTTAGGGAGTATTCATGTAGCTAGAGCCTCACAGCTGAAGTCAAACCCACACTCTGTTTTGTATCTTGCATAAAGTTATCCTTTTCTGTCCAGGTCTGTTTGCCAGACAGAGCTTCCCTTTGTGGGGAGACAATTATGTGATAATCCCAAGGACTGTTGAACTCTAGGCTAGACTAAGTTAAAGGAGGTGGCATTTAGTGCAACGCTTGTTCTAGAAAATGTTTGTAGTTAAACTCCCTATGCTTGTCTGCTGAGATGGGTTTGCCCACCATCCTGAATGGGACCTAACTCACAGAGGCTTCACTGAAGAGCTTGACTTGAATACAAAAGAACACTGCAGGATTCTCAACACAGACAAGGGCATATTTCTTTCTTAGCAAATATTTAACCAATGGAATAAGCAGTAGGATTTGGCAGAGCTCACGCGGTCTGTCAAGCTTCTTACTGGGGAAAGTGGGGAATGGAGAGCCATACTGTCACCCAGATGTCTGCCCATGTGAAAGTCACTTTTGGGTCTGCAGTGACCTCCCCTGCCCCTGCTTCCCAGGGGTGTGAGGCCTCAAGGAGGCACGGTCTTCAGAAGGACTTTGACACTGCAGGGGACAATTCAGACCCTGTTTTCAACCAAACAGGAAGGACCCTTCTCTGCTCCCAACTTTCCCCTATAGCTCAGCACCAGAGGACCGTATCCTTTCCCAAAGACCTAATTCTTCCTGCAGGGATGCAGGCTTTCCCAACAAACAGATGCCACAGAATCGCTCTTGGGCTCCCAAGGCCCCTCCAGGGGCCCCATAAATGCTGCCATGTTGGAGGAAGTGTCCAGCTTCACTGTTCTGTGGCAGGTTGGCTGCTGGAAAGGTGGTGCAGCCCCTTCCTTCTGGCTGTCAGCTGAAGTGAGCAGGAAACCGCCCACCAAAACCTCGGGAAACAGCAGCCTCTCCACATGGGGTGTTGTGGGGCCTAGGAAGCAGCCCAGATGACCCAGCTTGACTCATGGACACGAGCACAGGTGACAGAGAGCCTCAAGTGAAGGGCAAAGCCTTGCAAGGAGAAGGTTCATCTCACATGTGTGCACCTGGCCACCACATGGCTGTGAACAAGAAGGCCACACCTAAAAATACTGATTGGTGTTTTAGGGAACATCAATTGGGGCACATTTCTCTTCACATGGATGTGCCACCCCACAGGCTCACCTCCTATAGAGTTTCATCTCCACCATCCTGCCTAGCACAGACACCTGGGGAGATCTGGCTCGGAAGGAAACCTCCATGTCTCCATGTAGATAAGCCCCCATGGAGGGGGAGAAGGAAGCCCAGTGTTTCTCCCACCCAACCACCCCACTGGTTTACTGAGACAAAGAACCACTTTCAGTGGTGGAGTTCTGGTCCAGGGCCAAGCATGGAAGTCCCGGAAGACAGCAGGAGCCCAGTGTGTGATGATGCCATGGAGTCACATGACCACCTTTGGATGCAGACTTTAACATTTTGGGCTCAAGATACTTTACAACCCTCTCTCCTTAGGCTCCAGCTCTCAGCAGTCCATCTAGCCAATTTTTCTGTTACTTGACGCCCAATGGTTTCCTGAAAGATGTGCATTTATTTGCAACAGATGTTCCCACGTGTGCTCTCATAAGCAGACAAGGAGGAAGTGTGAGTGAGAGTCTCTCTCTGACAATAAACATCACTGGCCAGCCACATCCTTTCCCCTGTGGTCTCTAAGTGATGATAAGAACATGTTTACACAAACTAACAGAAGCAAAGAAACACATACCTGAAAAGTATGTCCCTGTGGTTGTGTGTTTGTGTTGACTCCAGATTATAATTCTGCAGTGAGTATCTTCAGGCATACAAGCTTATTTTTCCTTCTTTTATAATTTACATAGGGTAAATTCCCCCACATGTAAATGCTGTGTCAGGGAGGATGAAAGTTTTCATAGCTCCTGCTGCCTAGTGTCACGCTGGTTTCCACAATGCCACATTGGTGTTTGCAGCTCACCCACCCCTTCCCAGGATCAGGAGATAGATTATTGGAGCCGGCTGTGTGTTGTGATTTGCCATAATCTATGAAACTCTGTTACTGTGCAGTCACACCAACGTTTTCTGGGGCAAGCGGCACCCGGGGATTGCTCGGTGAGACCCTCCCCCAGAGAGTCAACATGGGTCCAAGCTGGTCTCTGAAGAGTGAGGTTTTGAAACACAACCCCATCTGAGATAAAACTCTGGAAGGGGGTGCCGACTGGCAGGTGGACAGCTTGGACACGGACAGGGTAGAGGCTAGGAGCGGATGGAGGCTTGAGACAAAGGAGGGGTGCTTGATCACGGGTCAGTGAGAGCGTGAAGTTCCTGTGCCAGAGTAGGAAGCTGGGTGAAGCCATTTCCACCTTCCTGCACACACGCATGTGCACCCACTGATCCACCCCAGTAAGATAAGCAGTGCCACCAAGTGGAGAACAGAGCCATGACACCAAACCCTGTCCAACTGCGCTCTCCAAGCACATCCCCTACAAGACCTGCACAAGTCACTCCACCCGCTTAGTGTACAGACTATAGAGGGCTTCATAGTTTCGCTTCTAGGGGAAACTGGATATAACTTCATTCAGGTTTCATTCGGTTTGCTGGTTTGTTTATTTGTTCATTTCTTTCCTTCTGTTTTTGCTTAAACTGTTTCCTTTTTCCTTTTTTTTCTTTCCCTTTCTTGGATACAGAGGGAAAATATTTTTACTATATTTTTAAATCTTTTATTCTATTTAATTTTCTTTATTTTATTTTATTCTATATTGCTATATAATTTTTTGTTTTTTTCTTACCTTTTTTCCCCTTTCCCTTCCCTTTTTTCTCTAGTCTATCAAGCTTCTTTCAACAAGAAGACCAAAAGACTCTTAGGATCTAGCTTTCTTTATCAGATTTTTTGTTTCATTTTTAATGTTTCAATTTTTAAAAAATTTTTTAATATTCATTTATTTTTGAGTGAGATTGAGAGAGAGAGAGAGAGGCAGACAGAGCACGAGCAGGAGAGGGACAGAGAGAGAGGGAGACACAGAATCCAAAGCAGGGTCCGGGCTCTGAGTTGTCACCACAGAGCCCGATGCTGGGCTCAACCCCAAAAACTGCAAGATCATGACGTGAGCCGAAGTTGGATGTTTAACTGACTAAGCCAGCCAGGGGCCCCTAATTTTTATTTTTTATTTTATTAATTTTTTCTTCCTCCAAGATGACAAAATGAGGGCATTCACCCCCAAAGAAAGAAGAGGAAGGAATGGCAGCCACGGACTTAACACAGATATAAGTAAGATGTATGAACTAGAACTTAGAACTATGAAAATAAGAATACTAGCTGGTGTTGAAAAAAACATCAAATCCCTCTCTGCAGAGATAAAAGAAGTAAAATCTAGTCAGGATGAAATTTAAAATGCCATAATCGGGGCGCCTGAGTGGCTCAGTCAGTTAAGCGTCCGACTTCGGCTCAGGTCATGATCTCTCAGTCCGTGAGTTCGAGCCCCGTGTCAGGCTCTGTGCTGACCGCTCAGAGCCTGGAGACTGTTTCAGATTCTGTGTCTCCCTCTCTCTCTGACCCTTCCCCGTTCATGCTCTGGCTCTCTCTCTGTCTCAAAAATAAACGTTAAAAAAAAATTTAAAATGCCATAATCAAGATGCAATCTCAAATAGATGCCATGATGGCAAGGATGGATGAAGCAGAACAGCAAATCAGCGATATAGAAGATAAAATTATGGAGAATAACGAAGCAGATAAAAAGAGGGAAACAAAAACAAATGATTATGACACAAGAGTTAGAGAACTCAGTGACTTATTAAAGAGGAAAAACATCTGAATCATAGGTGTCCCAGAAGAGAGAGAAAAAGGGACAAAAGTTTATGTGAGCAGATTATAGTGGAAAACTGTTCTAACCTGGGGAAGCACATAGACATCAGAATCCAAGAAGCACAGCGAACTCCCACTAGATTCAACAGAAACTGACCATCACCAAGGCATATCATAGTCAAATTCACAAAATACACAGACAAGGAAAGAATTATGAAAGCAGCAAGGGAAAAAAGCCTTTAACCTATAAGGGAAGACAGGTCAGGTTTGCAGCAGACCTATCCACAGAACTGTGGCAGGCCAGAAAGGAGTGGCAGGATATATTCAATGTGCTGAATCAGAAAAATAGGCAGCCAAGAATTCTTTATCCAGCAAGGCTGTCATTCAGAATAGAAGGAGAGATGAAGAGTTTTCCAAACAAAAACTGAAGGAGTTTGTGACCACTAAATCAGCCTTGCAAAAAATTTTTTAATATGAAATTTATTGTCAAATTGGTTTCCATACAACACCCAGTGCTTATCCCAACAGGTGCTCTCCTCAATGCCCATCACCCACTTTCCCCTCCCATATACCCATCTACACCATATACTTATCTGCACTATGTACACGTCTACACCATATACACGTCTACACCATGTATGCATCTACACCAAGTATGCATCTACACCATGTACGTGTCTACACTATATACATGCCTACACTATATACGCATCTACACATATACCCATCTACACCATATATGCATATACACCATATATGTGTCTGCACCATATGTGTCGACACCATATACCTGTCTACACCATGTACGCATCAACACCATATACACATTTGCACCATATATGTGTCTACACCATATACATACCTACACCATATACGTGTCTATACCATATACATGTCTGTACCATATAGCCATCTACACCATATACCTGTCTACACCATGCATGCATCTACACCATATATGTGTCTACACCACATACCCAGCTACATCATATACATGACTACACCCTATACATGTCTGCACCATATACCTGTCAATATCATATACCTGTCTACACCATATATGCATCTACACCACATACCCGTCTACACCATATACCCATCTACACCATATACGTGTCTACACCACATACCTGTCTACACCATATACCTGTCTACACCACATATGCATCTATACCACATACCCGTCTACACCATATACCTGTCTACACCATATTCCTGCCTATATCATATACTGGTCTACACCATATATGCATCTACACTACATACCCGTCTACACCATAGACCCATCTACACCATATATGTGTCTACACCATGTCTTCAGTGCATGTGGTCTGAGGCCAGTGATGTCGGGAAACCCAGCCTTACGTGACTCAGTGTGAAATGGGTTAATATTCTCTGCCCTCGGGCGTCTGGAGAACTTGATGAGGTAAGGTGAGTGAGGGCGCTGGCTCCTGACACCTGGGCATCTGGGTCAGCAGGACAAAGGCCCCCGCTTGTGCCGGTTGGGGTCCTGCGGAAAGGAGTAGGGTGGGCCCAGCTGGCCGCCTGGAGAGCAGGCACCACCTCCGCGGGAAGCTACCCCTCGGTTTATGCTCTCAGAGCCCTGTTATGTAGCCTCTGTCGCCCTCCAGCTTTGGGTCCCCTCTGGCACATGGGAGGAATCTGAGGCCACTATGGCTCGGGGAGGAGGGGGGGGTCTCATGGGCTTTATCTGATGCAAGTGCACGAGCTTCACCGAGCGGCCTCGTGCCTGTCACTTACTCTGCCGAGATCACTCGTGTTCACAGGTCGAGGCTGGCGTCTGCAGAGAGGGTTCGTTAGCCTGCTCCCCGATGGCGAGGACCGTGCTGGGGACACGTGTGCACAAATATAATACTGTTTTCCCTTTCCTGTCTCTGCAGAGAGAGTAACCGCACAGTGCAGGTGACCCGGGAGTTCATGGAGTACCACGTCAACAATGATATGGATCTGCAGCCCATTTCTAATAACTACGCGTCTGCACCCAATGAGACCACGAAGCGCCCCTGGAAACCAGTGGGAATGCAGATTGTGGCAGGGGAGCTCAGGACCAAGATCCAGCAGTACCTCTACAGGTGCACTCGGGCTCCCTGAGTTGTGCCAGGTGCGTGTGGGCAGGGCCCTGACGGGATGAGTGTCCATGTTTGCTCCGGTTACCTGCTCTGGGACCTGTGCTTGGCACATGGTTGTTCTCCATGGGAGCTTGATGGAGAAAGGGTTACTCTGCTCCCTGGCCTCCTGGCTCCATCGCACGTGCTGTGTGCCTCGTAGAGGGTGTCCAAGTTCAGAGCTGGGACAGGAACCCACAGGGGCCATTTGGACTGTGGCTTTGCCGCTCCTTCCAATGAGAGGTGGAATACACCTCCCCTCTATTAGAGTCAGGGCCAGCGCGTAACTCATCTTGACCAATAGAAAGAGGCAGAAGTGACGTGGGGTAACCTAAGAGGTTTCAAAGCTTCCAATTTGGTACTTTTGCAGCTCTGAGCCGCCCCGCAGACAAGGCTGGCTACCTTGCTGGTCTCTCCACGTAGAAGGGGAGAGACTCGGCCAGGCTCCAGCTGTTCTAACTATCTGGCTGATGCATCTTGGATCATCTAGGCCCAGCCAGCGTCTGGGTGACTGCTGGAGATCCCTGAGTAACCCAAGGTTAACCAACAGAATCACCCAGCTGAGCCTGGCCCAGATTGCAAAATCGTGAGCAAATACGTGACTGCTGCTTTAAACCACTGAACTTGGGGATGGTTTGTTACACAGCAATAGCCAACTGATACACTAAGTAAGGTCTGTCTACCCACTCTCCATATCCTCCACTAAACTTGTCCCCTCGAGGTCAGCTCTTGCCTTCTGGGCACATCATTCCTTGCTTAGAACCCAGTCTCCTCGTCTATCAAAAGGGAGGGTTGGGGCACCTGGGTGGCTCAGTCAGTTAAGCATCCAACTTCGGCTCAGGTTATGATTTCAGGGTTCGCAAGTTCAAGCCCCACATCAGGCCCTCTGCTGTCAACATGGAGCCCACTTTAGATCCTCTCTCCCCCTCTCTCTCTGACCCTCCCCCGTTCACATGCTTTCTCTCTCTAAAAATAAACATTTAAATATTTTTTAAAAAACGGATGGTTAAACATGATTACTGAAGTACTTTTGAAAAAGGTTTATTATATTTTTGACAGAGAGAGAGTGTGTGCATGAGTGGGGGAGGTGCAGACAGATGGGGGGGGACAGAGGATCCAAAGTGGGCTCCGTGCTGACAGCAGAGAGCCTGATGTGGGGCTCAAACTCTCAAACTGTGGGATCATGACCTGAGCCGAAGTCGGATGCTTAACTGAGCCACTCAGGCGCTCCTGAAGTACTTTTTAGCTTTGAAAATTTTGTAACATTGAAAGACCTGAAACAAGTTGGAATTAGTTTTAGGGCATAAGACAATGACATATGATGTTCGATTCCTAGGAAGGATAATCTATTATTTTAATTGCAGTGTTTAAAACACCTTGAACTCCTCAGCCAGGAAATTATATGTGAAACTGGTTTTCCTGTGGTTGGGAAAGGACAATTGCAATGTTAAAAAACACTCTAACTGGAAAACAAAGGATAAAATCTAAAGGCTTCAATCCAGAGCCCTTCTTGGAAAATGGTGAACCCACCTGTGTGTTGGTTCTCCCCATAATCATCCACAGGGCCAGCGCCATGTGTCAAAGATTCGTGAGCTAAAGCACAAGAGATATTCAGGAGGGAGAGTTGAAATGTCATTTAGAAATTAGCAAGTGCAATTAAAAATATCAATTGAGCCTCTGGCAAAAAAAAAAATGAGTAAGGGGTGCCTGGGTGGCTCAGTCGGTTAAGCATCCAGCTCAGGTCATGGTCTCACGGTCCGTGAGTTCGAGCCCCGCATCGGGCTCTATACTGTGAGTTCAGAGCCTGGAGCCTGCTTCGGATTCTGTCTCTCTCTCTCTCTCTCTCTCTCTGCCCCTCCCCCATTCACACTCTGTCTCTGTCTCTCAAAAAATGAATAAACATTAAAAAAAATGAAAAAAAAACGAGTAAGAGGGATGATAAACTTTCACACCAGAGGAAATGCTATGTTGGGTAAATCTACTGGAAACCCAACCAGATGAATCCACTCTTATTTAATCACATTCAAGGGGTCTGTCTACCTCTGATCCAATGAAGCACTCTTGCTGGGAGCCCACACCTGCCCTCGTGTCCACCTGCACTGGTGTGAGCAATGCCACCCTAGACCAACGTTTCCACCTTCTCTTGAACCTGGCTCCCACACCTTCCAACTGCATGACCTTAGCTCTCTGTGACTTAGTTCCCTCTTCCAGTTTCCATGGCGCTAAGAGCAGTGCAGCCCCTCTCTTCCCGTCTATCCCCACAGTGGGCTTGAGTCGTGCCTGGCCGGGGGGAGTGTTCACTGTCATCAGGGTCCTCAGCGTCTTTTCCTGTACTCCTCATGTCTAGCTGACCAATTGCTCTTGTTGACTCCACTGGCACAACAGATCTCAAATGCTTCTAACTTCCTCCTTTCCACAGCCACCACTGTGGTCTGCACAGCGGCCATCTGTCACCTTGATGATCCCAGGCGCCTTAAACTCTTGTCTCCATGCTCTTCCCTGCTCCCTTCAATCTGTTCCCTGCACTGCAGCCCAAATGGCCTTCTAAATTAAAAACAATTTTTTTTAGTGTTTATTTTTGAGAGAGAGAGAGAGAGAAAGACAGAGTGTGAGTGGGGGAGGGGCAGAGAGTGAAAGACACAGAATCCGAAGCAGGCTCCAGGCTCTGAGCTGTCAGCACAGAGCCTGACCTGGGGCTTGAACTTACGGACCACGAGATCATGACCTGAGCCGAAGTCGGATGTTTAACCAACTGAGCCCCCCAGGCGCCCCCTGAATTTCAGGCCTTTTAATATGTGAGAAAGATCAGGTCACCTATCTGCTTAAAACTTTTCCCTTCACACATAGAATAAACCCAAACTCCAACCCACACCTACACGGCCTGGCTCCGCCCCATGTCTGAACTCCATCCCACCACTCGGTCCCCCATTCACCAGCCTCTTTCTGCTCCTCGGCCATGGCTGGGTTGTGACTGGTGTGAGTTTTTGGCACTTGATGTCCCCTCCCTCTGGAATTTCACCCCCAAAATCACCCTTTCTTGTCCTTCCAGTCTTGGTTCAAATGTCACCTGTTTCAAATATCAGATGTCATATAGTCCCTGGCTATCCTGTCTCAAGAAGCTCGGCCCCCTCACTTTGTGTCCCAACACTCCGCTTTAATCTTATCTTAGCCCCAAATCTCTCTGAAATTGTCTCTGTTCACTTATTTGTTTATTTCTTCATTGTCTGTGCCCCTGCTCCACCCACATGCATACACATGTGCTTGCTTTCAGGCATGCACACACATACACACACACATATGCACACACATTTGCATGCACAAGCACAGATTCAACATGCAGGAGTACATACAAGCACATGTGCACATCCACGCACACACGTACTCTCAAATATAAACCTCCTGCTCCTGGCTTGTTAGCTCTGTGTTGCCCAACCCTGGAATGGTACTTGGCCCATAAGAGACCGTCTCTGAAATATTTGTCAAATGAATGAATGAGACCAGGAATCTGCCTTGATTTCCAGCTTTGACCCTCACTAGCTGCGTACTTGAGAAAGTGCCTGAATTTATCTTAATCTCAGTTTTGTTGTTTCATGTTTCATGTTTCATGTAATCTCATGTTTCATTGTTTCATGGGGGGGTACGTGAGGGTTACGTGAGAAAAACACATTAAATGCTTAGAGCAATGCCTGAAATGAAGTGCCTAATAACTGTTCGTTCTTCTGGTGTTGATGGTCATGGTGGTGGTAAGGGTGGTGAGGGGGACAGTGGTGGTGATCGTGATTCCTGATGAGGAAATGATTGAGGATGAGGCATCACTGGCTCCCTAGTTCCGTACAATTATATAACATATGTAAAAGGCTTAAGGTGGTGCTGGACAAATGGGAAATGCCTAATAACTGTAGGTTCCATTTCAGTTTAGTTTAGTTCAAAGCAAATGTGTCCTCTTATGATAAAACCCAGTGAAACCAGATTCAATAAAACCACACTCTAAAATTCTGATTTAACAGCGTTAGCTGGTCATATAAGGATTATACAAAGGACTTCGTTGTGTTTTATTGCATCTTAGGGAATTTTGTAAATAGAATAATTAATTCTGTTCTAAGTGTGAGGGCTTTAAAAAGATTTACTGCAGTTAGTATAATTTGATTACATCTTAGCGCTAGAAAAATTTCCAAAGAACACATGATCTACTCACTCACTCACTCACTCACGAGTTCACTTAATAAGCATCTACTCACTAAACATGTTCATTTTTGCGGAGCTCAGGTCTTACTGGAGGCTTTTTCAATCCAGTGTAGCAAACAGACCCCGGGTTAGATGGAGTCTTTCCAAAGAGTGGGGACAGAGATGAGTTTTTCCAAGGAGCTGTTCTACAGGCACGGAGAGAGAAGGAGGGTGAGGAGCGAGGGAAAGAAAGGCTTCTTCACAGGGACCTGGAGAGAGACGATGGTAAGCAGCCTGGCCGCACAGATGGGTGTCTATTTGTGTCGGGGCTCGGTGTGAGCCAGGTGAGTGTGAAGGGGACAGATTCAGGTGTGAGGGTGGACTGGCCTGGACCAGTTCGCAAAGGGCCTCCAAACCCAGCCCAGGGGGGCAGCTTGGACTCAGGGAAAGGTTGCACACAGGACACCTTGGAAGGGGTGGAAGGGGATATCTGGAGTGGAGAAGGCAGGGAGGGGGCCCCTGCAAGCCCCTACCTCCTCCCTACTTTGCTGAGGTTTCTACTCGGGGAGCACTTGCTCTGTCGACACTACCCGTCCTCTCCCCTAATGAATGGCCTTCCGGTTCGGAGTAACTTAGGAAAATATTTTGCAAATTTGTGGTGAAAATAAATGAAATCAACACTAATTTTGAGGCATTCTAAAAATGTTCAAGTACTGATGGGATGTATAAATCGGGCCTCTTATATTTAAGAAGCGGAAGAATACAGAAACAGAACCGTGCTAGTGAGCACTGAATTAATTTCATGTAAGGACAAAATAACTCTCCTCCCTCTGACTTTGTTTTTCTGTTTGGAAAGTACAAAACCTAGTATAATTGAGTTATTCTTTTCCTATGTATCTAAAATTTTTTAAATGTTTATTTATTTTTGAGAGAGAGAGAGAGAGAGAGAGAGAGAGAGAGAGAGAGACAGTGTGAGCGGAGGAGGGGGAGAGAGAGAGAGGGAGACACAGAATCCAAAGCAGGCTCCAGGCTCCAGGCTCTGAGCTGTCAGCACAGAGCCTGATGCGGGGCTCGAACCCACAAACCGTGAGATCATGACCTGAGCTGAAGTCGGACGCTTAACTGACTGAGCCACCCAGGCGCCCCCTTTTCTTCTGTATCTAAACAGCAGGTGAAAATATTGTGTAATTAATCTGTTCAATGTTGTGAACCTATGATACAGAAATTCAATTTCATTTATTGAATGAACCACTCAGCTGGGGGATCTGATATTCTGTTCAGTTCAAGAAGAATTTATTGGAGCCCAGGTAGAATCAGGTACTGCTCTGGGGTTTGCACATCTGTCCCACAGGGGTGCACATCTGTCACACCTCTCAAGGCAATATGGTTATGACTACTTTTGTAAGAACTTCCTGGGGATCAAAAATGTCACCTGCTTAGCCCAAGGTCTCAGTACTGGTAAGTGACAGAGCTGAGCACTGGACCCACTCCTAGCTGACCCCAGAGGCCCTGATTTTTCCGGAACTGCACCTCCCTGACCTGCACGCACAGGAATGCAATGTATCGACCTTGCTCTGTAGGGAGACTGTTCAGGTCACCTAAACTATTAAGCTGGGGAAGTTCAGATACCTGGATTCTAGAATGTGCTGGTAGAAGGTGGAATGAAGTCAGAACAGGATGAGCCCAAGTCAGCTTGTGGCAAAGCCTGGTGCATATTTGTTTGCTGTGGTTGCCATGGCAAAGCACCACAGACCGGGGCAGGGGCGGGGGACGGGAGTGGCTCAAAAAGCAGAAATGTATTCTCTAATACTTCGGAGGCCGGAAGCCTGAAAGCAAGGTGTCGGCAGTGCTATGCGCCCTCTGAAGGCCCTGGGGACAATCTGTTCCAGGACTCTCTCCCAGCATTCCTTGGCTTATCAATGCACCACAATAATCTGCCTCCGTCCTTCCATGGCATTTTTCCTGGCGAGTCTCTGTGTTTCTTCTTATAAGGACACCAGTTATTTTGCGTTAGGACCCCCCCCCCCCCAATCTAATACGACCTCATTTTGACTTGATTCCGTCGGCAAAGACCCTAGTTCGAAATTAGGTCGTATCCACAGATACCGTGAGTTAAGACCTCAACGTATCTCTTTGGGGGAAACAATTCAATCCACAACGGGATGCTCATACAGATGGGGGCTGATCAGGGAGGGCCTCTGGGAAGAAGTGACAATTTTAAAGGCAGAATCTAACCAGCTCTTACTCAGTAAATCTTAACCAGTAAACCAGAGGCTGTGGCAGACTGGCGTGGGAAGGCGAAACACTTCCCTTGTTTGAAAACTGAGGACTCTCAGGATCCCAGGACTTTGTCAGCACGCGTGGGGAAAAGCGATGAATTCGTATGAGGCAGCAGGGGGTTTATTGGTCACCCACTGTGGGTTGGCCAGATGGCTGGGAAGCAATAATGCGATGCCACCCGACAAGGGCTCTGGGGTTAGAGCTGCTGCCTTAGGTTTGCATCTTAGCTCAGCTGTTTACGTGACCCCGGACAAGGGGCTCGTCGCTCTGCGTCTTGGTTTTCTCCTGTGTAGAGCGAGGACTGTAGAGGCACTCGCCCCAGAGGGTCGTCCTGTGGACTGAACGAGTGAACACCCCTTAGATGCACAGTGTAATCGTTCAATGACTTTTAACCGTCATCCGGTCCTGCAGCCCGGTGCCTGCTCTACGGCAAGCACTCAGTGCACATCATTCACTCAGCAAGCATTTATCAGACGCCTCCTGTATGCCGGCACTGTGATGGGCGTGGCTTTCATTTTCCTGGGGGCTCCGTGACCAAGGACTGTAACAGAGTTCTGGAGGCTGGGAGTCTGAAATCAGGGTGTGGGCAGAGCCAGGCTCCCTCTGAAGGCTGCAGGGGAGTCTTCCCTCGCCTGCCCGAGCTGCGGGTGTGGCCGGCGATGCCGCTTCGCCGGCTTGCATCTGCAACGCTGTCGTCCCATAAGGTTCTCTCCGTGTGCCTGTGCCTTCTCGTCAGGACACCGGTCACGCTGGGTTGGGGTTCGCCCTCCTCCGGTATGACTTCAGCGTAACTGGCTGAGCCTGCAGTGACTCTATTCAAATCGAGGTCATGCTCGGGGTACAAGGGGGTGGGACTGGGCGGGGGCCACCCATATCACCATCGGTGACTTCTTTCCCTGGCAGGTGTGCTCAGGACCCGCTTCACTGTGCCCCTGGCTGCCCACCGTCCCTAGGGCATCCCCGGAGCCCTGCCCCAGGGTGCTGCGGGCTTTCCGGGACCATCTGGCTGTGCAGTTCGCAAAGAGGACCGTGAGAAGGACTTCCTGTGCATTCAGCAAATGCTACCTGTCATTGGGGTGCCAGCCTCGGCTCCGTGCAGGGGGGGGGGCAGCACCAGCCTTATTTGCAGGTGGCTCACCTGGGTCAAGGGCAAGACCGACCTGTTCTGGTGACGCCTACCCTCAGGGACCACTGCCGGGTACCTGCCCTATGCGACAGGCACTATGCTGGACACACGCTCATCTGAACTCAGCCCAACACGGAGGCCCTAGAGTCAGCCCTCGGGTGCAAAGCCAGGCTGGGCAACTTGGTAGCTAGGGGAGCCCAGGAAACCCCCTCCGCTGCCCCGAACCTCGCTCTCTCCTTCGTGAAATGGCCACAATGGGAGTGATGCCTTCCCAGGACGATAAGAAGGCGCTCCTTCTATGGTAGGCGCTGTTGGGATCGATCTCTGAGTGCACAGCAGCCCCATGCTGCAAATGAGGAGACGGAGGTTCTGAGAGGCTCTGTGGCTGGTCATCACTAGGAAGTAGGAGGAAGAAGAAAGTACCTCTTGGGCTTCTCAGGGAGTCCTCCCACATCTGCCCCCTGAGTGTCCGTTGTGCTGAGCTGGGGCCCAGACTGGGCCTGGGGCAGGGAGGGGGAACTATGTGGATTTGGAAGCCATGCAGGTCGGGTTTGCCCCCAGCTCCCACACTTCCGGGGTGGCTGAGCCTCTTCTCGTCCCCGCCCACGGGGAGGCCGACGGTGATCAGGGCTGCCTAGGCTCGGGGCGGGTCTGGCAGATTCTGGGGCTCAGCTCGGGGGGCCCCTCGTCCTCAGATGTCGGCCACATTTTTCACCATCATCTTGCTCAGTAACAAGACTGATATTTTGATGTCCCTTCTTCCTCTCTTGTCTGTCCGTTAATCGGCTCCAGATCTGGGCGGAGAGGTTACGTACTGGCCTCCTTGTACTCCACACCCAGCTAGACAACCCTGTATCCAGCAAGCGTCAGGCAGGAACCTGGACTTACCCTGTCCAGAGCAACGAATCGTCCCTCCCCAAACCTCGGCCCCCCCCCCCCCCCCTGCTCAGGCCTCCAGTCAGCCCTGGCCCCTGAGGGCTGGCCCGGTTGCGTCTAACTGTCCTCGGCCCGGCCCAACCTCCGGGTGTCCCGCCACACCTGTGGCTTTAGCTGGGCACAGACACCTCAGTGGACACCCCTCGTAGCCCCGGAGCTCAGGGGGCCGTGGAAGGAAATGGGGTGCCCAAGAGCCTGGTCTCCCAAGCCTCTGAGGCGCAGGACGCCTGCATGACTCTAGGCCAGATTGTAAGGCTGGCGGCACCGGTCAGAGCCTGCAGCAGACTGACCGACGCGCCTCTGAAAAGACGCGTCCGTGCCGTCACCCCCGAAACTGGTGAGCGGGACGTGTGTGCACACGGGTCTGTGAGATGTGATGGCGTGAAACGCCTTGGGGTGAGGTCGTCACGAGAGAAAGGAGAGGAGGGTTTCAGGTCGGGGAGGGTCGCCATGTGAAGACAGAGGCAGAGGTCAAGGTGGTGCTGGTTCAAGGCCCAGGAGGACAAGAGTTGCTAGCAGAGGCAGGGCGAGAGGCGTGGGGCAGATTCCCCCTCACAGCCCCAGACGGAACCAGCCCCGGGGACACCTGTGTTCGGGCTTCTGGCCCCAAAACTGTGAGACTGTGGAGCTCGGCTGTTTCCAGGCCCCCGGGTGGTGGTGCTTCCTTATCACGGCCGCAGGAAGCAAGACAGAGAACTCAGCAGGTGCCAAGCATCCATCTGCAGAGGAGGCACGAGTGCCCATTCTACAGAGGAGCTCACCAAGGTGAGAGGCTCGAAGACTCGGCCAAGTGGACCTAGCTAGGACGTGGTCACAGCTGGGTGCTCGCCGGAGTCGTGCTGACTGGTGGGAATTCATTCCCATTCCCCCTCCCCTACACCTTTGAGCGGACGTTCTGGTTCTCGGCTCGTTCCGAGTCCATCCCACAGGGTACGGCCCCTCGCGTCCCGAGTGGTGGAGGCAGCCACGTTCCCAGCCACGGCACCAGCGCCCTCAGAGAGCGGTGCCCCGTGGGTCCCACAGACCATTCTGGGGACCGACGGGGTCACGGCAGCGCCCTCTGACGACAACAGCCGACATCACCGTGGGGGCTGGCCTCCTCTCCATCCCGGCGAAAGACGAGTTCCGTCCTCGAGGGTCTCGCCGCCCACCCGCCTCTGGACGGGGTCTCTCGGCGCCGTGTTGAGTAGAGTGATTCCTGTCTCACGTCGGCGGCAGCCAGGCCGGGAGAGTCACGGTGAGAAACACAGTCGTGTGCAGGTGAGGCGCGCCCGGGACAGACAGCGACAGGGCCATCCCGAGTGCCGAGCACAGCCCCTGACGAGTGAAACTCGGCGGTGAGACTCCAGCCGGACACTTGGCTGAGCTTCACGATTCAGGTCTGACGGCACACACCCTCCTCTGCCACTGGGCCCCTCACCCCCTCTTTGGGGTCGTGGCAGGAAGCAGGGTGGGGGGCACGAGAGGGCGCTGGACTCGGAACCTGCAGACGAGGGGGTGCCACCGCCGCTTGGGGAAACCCGTGACGTGCCCAGGTAGGTTCAGAGCCTCCCCGCCATTGCGTCACATATTCCTCCCAGCAACCCTCAAGGCTGGTGTATTAGCCGCGTCGCACGCACAGAGAAACTGAGGCATGAGAGGGGCGAGGTACGTTTCTTAATGACCCATGGCTGGCAAGAGAAATCCGAGTATACCCTGCTTCGACACCCTCTGGACGCCGCTCTGTTGCCTTCGTCTGGCCACCGTGTTGGTTTCACCCCGACTCAGTTTCTTCATCTGTGAAATGGGGAGAAGGAGCCCATGTTAGAAGGTTGTTTGGAGAAGCACCGGTTTAAATGAGAGAGAGCCCACAGGATCAACTCGGAAGCCCGAAATCTTTACTCAAATACGAAATGCCATTGCCATGTCTCAAGGGAGGCAGAAGATAGCAGGAGATGGCGGACTGTGGTCAAAATCCCACCTTCGCCACCTACCGGCTGAGGATGCCAGCCGAGTTACCAGTTCTCGCTGGGTTTCTGTTTCCTCGTCTGCGAAATAGGCGTCATCACTGCGCCTGCCTTGCGGGGAGTTTTGTGAGGACTGGCTGAGAAAACGCACAGCGTTTAGGATGCGCCCGGCTCCTAACCGGTCCTCCGGGAATGTCTTCGTTCTTATCACCGTGGGGACCACCGGGGTTCGGAAACCTCTTTGTGCTGATGCGGCAAGACTCAAATGAGGAGCAAATCCAGCTCCCTCAATTCGCGGAGGCTGCGATGCACACAGCTTGGAAAGTAAGGTTCAGAAAGGTTAAGTAACTTGCTGCAGGCCACACAGCGTCCGTAGCAGAGCTGTGTTGGCCCCAAGTCGGCCTGACTCAGCGCCTAGCGCCCAAGTGCTTCTAACGCTGACGGGACACCCCGTTCCAAACACGCGCGCCACAGGAGGCTTCGCTGCACGGCTCCTGAGGGGTCTGTCTGACGTCTGTGTCGCCTCACACACAGTAGGTTCTCACACACTGCTCAGCTGGTGACAGACTACCATTCCCGTTAGCCACCCCCGAGTCGCCGACGCGGTCTGATCGGTAGTGGCCCCTTCACTTGCTTTAACACATGCAACATCATCATAAAACCTGTGGCACAATTTCATTTTTTACCCAGGTCCCTCCTCCCGTTCTTCGTTACTCGAAGAGCCCCGGGTTTGTTTGGGGTGCCTAAAAAAACTTCCCAGAAGCCTTTGCAGCTAGGATGAGACCAAGGTGAAGACTGTTGGGGGGATGGGGAGGAGTTTTCCAGAAGGGTTTTTTTTAAATGGACCAACTTCAGGCCCTTTGTGTCTTCCTCCTTCCTGCCTGTAACACAGACGGGAGCACAGAGGTACAGAGCGATTCTGTCACGTGAGGAGGCAACGAGTATGAGGACAGCGGCTGCCCGCTAAGCGAGGCCGAGTGGCGAGAGTGAGGGTCCCTGGTGACGTGGCCGAGCTTCCTTCTCACCAGCCCTGGATGACCCCTGGGCCTCGTGGTGCTGGAACGAACAAACCTCTTCACGGCGAAGCCATGGTTGGTGGGTTGAGGAAGGAAGGAAGGTCTTCGCCGAAGGGGGGTCCTTCCGTGGAGTCATTCTTGTCCCCTCTGAGGTCGCTTAACCCAAGACGCCCTGCTCTGGTGTCTGTTGTGTGCCAGACCTTTCCTCATCTTTCAGGGCATCTTGCGGGCCGGCGACCTTGCGGTGGTCCCCTGCACTGCTGTCCCCCCCCCGCAGGTTTGTAACCCCAGGCCTCTTGCGGCTCACTGGCCCACTCAGCATGCCCCGCGTCGAGGTGCATAGAAACTTCTGGGTCCTACTGACCATGTGGTGAGGAGTCATGCTTATCCCTGACTCCTGAGGTTTCTGTCCACACGAAGGGAGCTCCTTAGTGAAGTCCCAGCCTCTCCCTGCCCCACCTCCCCTCCCCTCCCCAGGAGGGATGACGGTAAAAAACAGCCTCTGCCCTTGACCATCTCTCTGGGCAACAGCGGGTCCAGAGGAAGCCTGTGTTTAGCTCCCCTCCTCTGGGCACAAGACGGACGGCAGAGGCCTGCCTTGCCCGCAGCGGAGGCCCTGTGCGTGACCAGGGGAGTAGGTGTGATTCCGGGGTTCAGGGACAGCTGGTCCCATTGCGGCCATGCACCTAAGCCGTGCTCTCCGATGTCACATTACTGAGGCGGTGCTGTTCAGTTCCCCACGGTGATGGGCTGAATGAAGTATACCCTCCCTCAGCCCTGTATGTGGAACTCTTAACCCCAGCACCTCAGAATGTGACTGTATTTAGAGACAGAGCCCTTGTAAAGGTGATCAAGGTAAAATGAGATTCGTAGGGTGCGTCCTGATCCAATCTGACCGGTGTTCTTACAAGAGGGGATTAGGACACAGACACACAGAGGGACGACCATGTGAAGGCACAGGGAGAAGACAGCCGTCTACAGGCCGAGGAGAGAGGCCTCGGGAGAAGCCACCTGCCCATGCCTGGGTCTTGAACTCCCAGCCTCCAGAACGTGGAAGAATGAATGTCTGCTGTTCAAGCCCCCACCTGCGGTGTTTTCCTGTGGTGGCCCTAGGGAATGAACACAGCCATCTGCCTTTCTTTAGTGTGATCACTTGGGTGGGTTAGAAGCTGGTACCCTATGTTGAGCCCCCTGCAAAACTTGCAAGATGGCCGTCCCGGGGTCCATGTGCGAGCCTGCCCATCAGGCTTCCCTTCCCCTCCCTGTATGCCCTGTGGGGGTGAGGGGAGCTGCCTTGGTTCTACCTTTGGAACCCCAACCACTTCTTGGCCCTCTGAGACTCTACCCTTCTGCCTGGGTTGATATGACTCGGCAGGCATGAAGCTCTGAAAACGGACCAGTGCCTGCCATTATCGGTCCTTCTCCTGTGCCAGAGCTCCGTTCTCCAGCCGTGCCCTGCACCCCATGACAGCCGACACTTGCTGGGCACCACCATCCACCGACAGCTATCTTTCACGTAGGAATTACTGCCACGGCTCTATTATGAATGAGGAAACTGAGGCACAGTTACAGAAGAGCTGGGATGCATCCAGGTCCGTCTGCCCCCAGAGCCAGCCAGCTGTCACTGCATACAGGGCTGACTGCTTTGCTCTCGCTGGTTCTGCCCTCCCTCCCCACAAGGCAACGAGTTCGCTGAGCCAAACAGTGGGGGACTCAGGACAAGCGGGGCTAGTGAGCCCTGAGAACAAAGACATTATTTCTGAGCCTTCCCCAGTGTCTCCACAGTGCTCAGTTCCAGCCTGTCACTCCCCGGCCCCATTTAAAGCTTCCTCTCGCTCCACGGTCCTCCCACTGGGTCCCGGTGCTAAGGCCACCCGGTCCCCCAGTCTGGGGCAGAAACCCAAAACGGAAGTGCCCAGGAAGGTCAGAGTCCTTCTACGGCTGCTCATAGCGAACACAGCCCCAGCCACAGTTGGAGCCCTCTCCGTGCCTGCTGATCCTCACTCTGGAGACCAGACACTGAACTGGGGAGGGGGCAGCTGACACAGACCCTGTGGCCGACATTCAGAGCAGGTGCAAGAGAACCCACGTCTGAGACTCCAAAGCCCTCATACCTCCCATTGCATGTGGGTCCGGCTCCTCCAGGATGCTGTCCCCACGCTGTCCCCCCACCCCTGCGAGCCCCTCCTGCTCCTAAATTCCTGGGTAGAGGTGGGCACTGGGTGTGCACAGGCTGGTTTATGGGTGTGGACAGAGCATTGAGCTCTGCACAAGTGTAGGCCCAGCGGCCAGTGGTGGGAGCTCTCAGCCATGACCTCATGGTGGATGGAGGGACCAGGTGGCCGCTGGGTGCACCTGCTTCTGATGCCATAGGGTGGTCACTGGTGGGTTGGCCGTCTTGGAGTTTCATCACCTCTTCCTCCCTTCCCCCCCCCCACTCTTCTCTACTTGGCCCAGTGCCTCTCTCTCTCTCTCTCTCTCTCTCTTTTTTTAATAGACTTTGGACCACTTAATGATTTCATTTGGTCCTTTATTATTTTTTCCAAATTTTTAAATGTTTATTTATTTTTTAGAGAGAGAGACAGACAGACAGACACACAGAGCATGAGCTGGGGAGGGGCAGAGAGAGATTGAGACACAGATTTCAAAGCAGGCTCCAGGCTTCGAGCTATCAGCATAGAACCTGACGCGGGGCTCGAACCCACGAACTGTGACATCATGACCTGAGCCGAAGTCAGATGCTTGGCCGACTGAGCCCCCCAGGTGCCCCTGGCCCAGTGCCTCTTGGCTAACATCTGCTGAGTCAGCTCTACTGTCTTGTAAGTCTCCATCCCGGAAGGAGACAGAGACGTGAAAACAGGGAATGTCTCTTGACAATTCCTACTGGCTTTTCTAAGCAACGTGATATTCTGTTCCTTTCTCACTGCTATACAGATGAGGAAACTGAGGCTCAGCGAGAGGACAGCCATGGTCACGAAGCAACCTAGCAGGATGGGCCCAGGTGCGTCTGTACCCAAGCCCAGAGTGTACTTGGCCACGTGTTCTTGGGTCAAGAGTTGTATCTTTGCAGCAAACTGACACTGGTATTTCTGGGAATGTGGTCCAAAAACCTCCCATCCACCTTCCCCAGAGACGCCTGGTACCCACGGGCTGTCCTCAGGGGTTCAGCCACTGTAGAGGTCACAGATACACCCCTGGGCAGCTGGCGTCCCTCCTGGGAGAGGAACCCCAGGCCAGGGCCCTCGCTGGCCCCCTGTATTAGGGAGGAAGCACACAGGACCGCCATCAGGCCACTGGGCTTCTGTCACTGCATTTCTCCTCCCTGCGTGGCCCAAGGTAAGCACCCCCTCCCATCCTCATTTTCCTCATGTATAAAAGTGCATGATAAGAACAGAAGATAAACAACACAATTTAAAAATGGACAAAGGACTTGAATAGACATCCCTCCGAGGAAAACCCACAAACGGTCAACAACACAAGATGTTCGACATCAGCTGTCATCGGGAAAATGCGAATCTGGCTCCTCTCCTCTCTGCAGCCCTGTCCCGCTGGCCTGAAGTTCATCAGCCCTGCTGCCAGAACGTGCTTGGAGCCCCTCACTCCTCCCACCTGTCATCAGGATCTCTTGTCTGACAAATCAGTGCCTCCTAAGCTCTGCTCCCATCCTGTCCTCCACAGCACCCAGTCCCCACAGAGGCCAGCACGATCTGTGAACGCGCGGGTCCGATCGTGTGTCAGGCACGGTGGCCTTCCAGTCTTGCCCGTCCTGCCTCGTCATCCTTCCTCCAGGCTCGCTGCCTCCACTGTCACCCCATTCACTGCCCGCCGGGAACCCGGCCCCCGCCCTGTCCTCGACTTCCAGCTCTTTCCTGCCTGTGGCAGAGTCTCCATGGTGGCCACTGTCAGCTGCTTCTCACCCTGGTTGTAGCGTGGTTCCTCGTGTCCCGGGTTGGAGCCTGCTCCCCTCTCCTGGAACCTGGGCTGCCTGAGCGTCTGGCTTAATCAGCAGGAGGCAGTGGAAATGACGTCTAGGGTTCCTGAAGCAGCATCACAAGAACCATGGATTTCTGTCCAGGTCTATTGAGTTGTCTTGAGTCCATCAGACTGGGAGAAGCCAGCTGCCCTGATGGGAGAATCCAAGCCACATGGAGAGGCCATGTGTAGGCACCCTTGTCACCCGCCCAGCTGAACTCCCAGCTGACAACAGGCATCAACCACCAGCCGTGTGATAGAGCCTTCTTGGGCGTCCAGCCCGGTCGGACCTTCAGATGAGTACAACCCCAGCTGTGTGGAGATCTGGGGAAAAACATCCCCAGAGAGGGAACAGCAGCTGCAAAGGCCCTGAGGTTCTGGAAGGCTGGAGTGGCCCAGGGAGTCAGTGCCGAGGTGCGGGAAGTCCCGGGGCTGATCACGGGCAGGTGGCACAGGGCTCAGGGCCATCGTAAGCATCGTGGGTTTCTCCAGATGGATGGGAGGCCGTGAGGGGTCAAGCCACATGTTGTGAAGAGACAGTCGTGGGAAGGACAGAGACGTGGGGCGCCAGCGAGGATGCCCCGGGACACCCAGGCAAGGTCGGTGCAGGCACAGTGATAGCGGACAAGGTGGCCCACGCGGCCGGCCCCGGGGCGTATTTTGCAGGTGGAAACAGCAGCATTTCCAGCAGAGGAGATGTGGGTGTGGGACAGAGAGGCTTCCGGGACCACTCCAGGGGTTTCCGGCCTGAGTGACTGGAAGCGTTGAGTGTTGTCGAATTAAATTGTTGACCCAGCAAAGTGGTGATAGGCCCTTGCTGAAGGTTGGGGACAGGGAAAGGCTAAGTCAGTCACTCTACCTATCCTGCTCCCTGCCTACGCTTCCAGAGCGTCTCGTAATCATTGAATGTCTGATTTGCTCCTTTCCTGTCTCTGTCCCCGACTGGGAGAAGCTCCAGGCCCCAGGGCAGGTTCTGGCAGGTGTACAGGAACTCAAAATTGTCCTGGAGTGACAGGAAGGAAGCACGGAAGGTGGAAGGAAGCAGCTGAGAGGGAAGGAAGAAGGGAAGAAGGGAGGAGTGGGGGGGGGAGCCGGAGAACAGGAGGCAGGAGGGGGAGACAGGGCCTGACCTTCCCAGGCTGAGCCTCCCCGTCAGCCTCCTTCAGAACCCGAGGTGGTGAGCGCGCCTCCCTGCGGCCCCGCAGTGCCCACAGAGCACGGATGTGCTGTTTCCTTTCAACTCATTTCCTAGGGGACTTCCTTCCATACAGGTGGCACCGCGGGCTTCGGGTTTTAGGCTCAGGCTTGCCCGTGGCTCGCTCGTTCCAGCACTGAGAAGCTCTACAGAAGCAGTGTTCACCCCTATGTGGAAAGACGCCCGTTCTCTCCTCTGTCCTCAGCCGCAGAATCCACCCCACGCCACGCTGCTCGTTCCTAGTGCTCCGGCCGCCCGGTAGACCAGCGAGGACAGAGACGGACCCCAGCCGCCTCTTCTCCAGCCCAAACTTCCCCAATTCCAGTTCCTCATTTAGTCATCCGAGAAGTGATTTCCGACCCCCTCTATGTGCCAGCCCCGGGCTGGGGACCGGGACCAACCAGACAAAGAAGTCCCAGTGGCCCACCTGATGGAACCCGCCTCGGGAGCACCTGGACCAGACGTGCCGCAGCCACACTGGAGGCCGGCATCAGCCTTGAGGAGCAGACGGGGGGAGGGGCAGTGTGGAGGGAGGAGCGACTCCACAGCCCCCTGGGACGCCCTGAGCCTCAGCTTCCTAATCTGTGAAATGGGCCAGGGACCAATCTCCCTCACGATGGCCAGGACCACGGATCTCTCCCCCATAGCTTCTTTCTCTGGAGGCTAGCCTGGCGCGGGGGACAGCCACCTCCTGAAGGAACGAATGAATCAAAGTGTCATGACGGTTAATGGCGCTGATATATCACCCGTGTGATTCCTGTAGGTGCTCTGAGGGATTCTCCTGGGGGCACCCCAGCTGACCTGGCATTGCCCATCCCAAGAGCGGGTCCTGGTGACCCTGAGAGTGTCTGTCAGTGCGTGCCTGATGGCTCGGGGCCCAGATTCCGGCCCCTCGCCCACAGCTCCAAGGCCCGGTTGGCAATGGCTCCGTCGATGGCAGCAGCTGGGCTGATGGCGTCGGAATCAGAGAGCAGCATCCCGGGCATGAGGCAATGGGGAGCAGAGCGGGGCTTCCGTTCGCCGGAAAACAGCATGCGGATCGCTGAGTCATTTATGGTTAAAGATTCCCGCTTAAAAGAAGGCTTGGATCCCTCAGATGACTGCAACCCCAGCTGTCGCTGAGATGGCTTTCAGAAGGAGACAGAGACAGAGGCAGGGACGGAGAGATAGAGAAAGAGAGACAAAGCGAGATTGTCATCTAAAAGATGAGCCGTGTTACAGGATACAGATTCAGCGACACTTCCAACACCAGCCCCACCAAGAACCATGAGGAGGTCCCTCCGAGGTTGGAGAGGGGTGATGGGGAAAACTCAAAGAAGAGACCCTCTCCCTGTGGCTGGCTGTTTGAGCCGCCTGTGTCCCCCCTGCCCCTGGGCCTTTGCACAGCCTGGGAGCTCGTGGGGCTCAACAGACGTTTGCTGCACGAGCGAATGAGCTGGCGGCTCCACGTTGCTCGCCTGCCCCTGGCTCCCTGGGGTCAGCACAGCGCCAGCTCCTCTGCCCGGGGGTGTCACCTCCCGCGGTCCCCTCTGCAAAGTGCTGTCCCTCATTAATATTCCACAGCACACCTGGTGAATCATTTCCACCTCACTTCTCCGTGTTAATCCTTCGCACCTTAAGTTTCTAGTCTTCAAATGATGGAATAGTTGGTAGGGACAAAAGAACGTAAGGTGGAGGCTGTGCAGATTACGGAGCCTGGAAACATCTGCGGGCTCTACACCAAGCGCCCAGCATTTTCCTCTGCCCGCTTCCTGCCCAGACCCTCCGCCTCCCCGTCTGCACAAAGTAACCGCCATCCTATATGTTCTACATATCGTTGCCTCGTTCCTTCACGGTTTTATCACAAAGCGATAGCCTGAAACCACCCAGTGCGTAGCCGAGCACGGCTTTTGAACTTTATATAAATAGACCAGGCTGGTTTTTTATGCAGTCATTCCTCATTCATTTTCACTGCTGGGCACTGTCCCTCCACGTGGACGTGCCAGCAGCTACCCAGCCCCTTGTGAATGGATGTTGGGGTTGTGGTCCTTGCTCTGTTCTCCCGACAGTGTGCCGTGACTGTGACCGTATGCATCTCGGAGAACACGGCTGCAGGTTTCTCTCTGCGTTTACCAGAGAGAAATTGCTGGGTCTGGGGTGTGGACGACACCCCACTTTACACTGGCAGCCGGTGTTCTGAATCCTTCGCACCCGTTCACTATCCCTCAGCAGACCGAGACCTGGTCGACTGTTCATATACACAGAACTTTCTAGATTGTGCCCATCTGGTGGGTACGATCTTTTGCGTGATCTTGATTTCTGTTTCCCTGGTGATCTTTTCATACATTTCCAGGGGCTTCTCGTGACCTTGTCTATGAAATACTTGCTCTGTTTTTTTGCAAAACGTCGTATTGAGTTCTTTGGTTTCTTGTTGACATTCAGAATTTCTTTGTACGTTTCCTGTGTTAATCAGTTGTTCATTTCCTGGGTAGCAAGTGCATTCTCCTTGCGCCTGGCTTGTATTTTCGCTCTGTTTATGGTGTCTTAAGTTTGTGATTTGGTGCAGTAAAATCCATCCTCTTTGCGACCTGTTTAAGAAATCCTGTCCTTGGGGCGCCTGGGTGGCGCAGTTGGTTAAGCGTCCGACTTCAGCCAGGTCACGATCTCGCGGTCTGTGAGTTCGAGCCCCGCGTCGGGCTCTGGGCTGATGGCTCAGAGCTTGGAGCCTGTTTCCGATTCTGTGTCTCCCTCTCTCTCTGCCCCTCCCCCGTTCATGCTCTGTCTCTCTCTGTCCCAAAAATAAATAAACGTTGAAAAAAAAAATTAAAAAAAAAAAAAGAAATCCTGTCCTATACTGGGGTCATAAGGATAGTCTCCTATAATGTCTTCTAATAGTTTTCAAGTTTTGCCCTTCACATTTTCTTTTCTTTTTTTTTTAATTTTTTAATGTTTATTTATTCTTGAGAGAAAGAGAGAGAGAGAGCCAGAGTGTGAGCAGGGGAAGGGCAGAGAGAGAGAGAGGAGGAGACACAGAATCTGAAGTAGGCTCCAGGCTCTGAGCTGTCATCACAGAGCCCAACACAGGGCTAGAACTCACAGACTGTGAGATGATGACCTGATCGGAAGTTGGATGCTTAACCAACTGAGCCACCCAGGCACCCCCGTGTTTTTTTGTTTTTGTTTTTTAAGTAGGCCGCTGCGGAGGCCACTGCGGGGCCTGAGCTCACGACTCTGATTTCAAACCTGAGCTGAGGTCAAGAGTCGGAGGCTTAACTGACTGAGCCACCCAGGTGCCCCTTGCCTTTCACATTTAAATCTCTAATTTGCTCAGAATTGATTTTTGTGTAGGGTTTGAGGTAGGGATCTAAATGAAATGTTTCCCCAAAGGGAGAACAACTCATCCAGCACCACTTAGTGAACGGTCTGCCCTTCTCGCTGGTCTGACCGATACCTCCTCTCCTTGTTCCACCAGGTTCTTTGTGTGCATGGCCTGGGTTCTGTCCTGCTCCGCTGACCGGTGTCATACTGCCTCAAGTGTTGGAGCTCTACGATAGGCCTTGCGATCTGATAGGGCAAGTCTCTACCACCTCCCCCCAGCCCCCCCGGCCCACCCCGGCTCTAAGATCTTCTCCTCCTAAGTCGTTCTTCTTCTACAAGTAAGTAACTAGCTACTATACTCCTATCTCTGCATTCATGGACACACACAGTTAGCTCTGGCATCTTCCCTTTGCCCCCAGAGTTGATCCATTTCTCTGGGGTCCCCTCTCCCTCCTTTCTCTGGGTAAGTCCTGCTCGGTCATGGACTCAACTCCAGCATCGTGGCCTTAAAAGCTTCTGGAACAGTCCCGCAGAGAAGAGCTAGGTAGTTGTTCTTTTGGTTCGATTGTCCTCACGTGCTGTGTTGCCCTTGCTTGCTGTTTGCTCAATGTTCCCCCAGCCCGGACCCCCCAGAACTTTACCTCCACCAGCCCCGCATCCTCCGCATTGGCTGATGCACACTGGTGCTCAGGGAACGCCCATCGGAACAAACTGAACGTCCGCTTCGCCTTGCCTGTCTTCCCCTACAACTGCTCCTTTCCGCATTCCTCCATCACGTATTTGTTACGGGTGAGTTTTCTCAGGGGCAATGAAAGGGAGAATGTTCAAGCAAAACCTTTCTTGAACCCATTTCAAAGATCTGTTCTCAGAGAATCCTCAGATGCCCCAGCTGGCTGGTGACCACACGGGATCATGGTTGGTTTGATTCTTTTCATGCTATGAATGTTTTATAAAGTTAGAGTTTTCTGTGGTGCCTGGGTGGCTCAGTCAGTGAAGCATCTGACTTCGGCTCAGGTCATCATCTCACATTTGTGGGTTCGAGCCCCACATCAGGCTGTGTGCTGACAGCCCAGAGCCTGCAACCTGCTTCGGATTCTGTGTCTCCCTCTCTCTCTCTGCCCCTCCCCCGCTCATGCTCTGTCTCTCGAAAAAAAAATAAATGTTAAAAAAAATTTAGGGGCGCCTGGGTGGCTCAGTCAATTAAGTGTCCGACTTCAGCTCGGGTTGTGATCTCACAGCTCATGAGTTCGAGCTCTGCGTCGGGCTCTGTGCTGACAGCTCAGAGCCTGGAGCCTGTTTCAGATTCTGTGTCTCCCTTTCTCTCTGCCCCTTCCTCGTTTGTGTTCTCTCTGTCTCTCTCTCAAAAATAAACATTAAAAAAATTAAAAAAAAATTTAAAGTTAGAATTTTCTTTTCATGGGTAGTGGGTTGAATTTGTTTCCCAGAAAGATATGTCTATGTCCTAACCCCCAGTACCAGTGAGTGTGACCTAATTTGGAAACTGGGTCTCTGTAGATGTCATTTAAGTGAAGGATCTCAGGACAAGGTCATCCTGGATTTGGGGGGCGGGGCACAAATCCAATGACCGGTGTCCTCATAAGAGAAGGGAGACTAAGATACACAGGAGGAGTCAGAAATGTGCCCACAAACCAAAGGACCTCAAAGATCTCCAGCAGCCACAGCCAGGGCAGGCATGGAATGGATTCTCCCCTAAAGCCTCTGGAAGGAATCAGCTTACTGACTCCTCAATGTTAGCCTTGTAAGACTCATTTTGGACTTCTGGCCTCCAGAAAACTCTGAAATAACAAATTTCTGGGGTTTTCAGCTGAGTTGGTGGTAATTTGTTGTGGCAACCCCAGGAAACTAACACACCCTGAAAAAATCATCTGGCAGGTGACAGCTGGGAAAGCCAGCCTGGGCGCCTTCCCTCCCTCCCAGATGGCAGTGCTGTGACAGGTTGAGCTGACGGTTGCCACAGCCTTGGGACGAGGGCTCAGACAAGACATGCCAGCGTCCTCACCCCTCTCTCATCCCAATTCAGCATTGCTTTCCTTCTTTTTCTTTTAATGTTTATTTATTTTTGAGAGAGAGGGAGAGAGAGACAGAATCCTCAGCAGGTTCCACGCTGTCAGCACAGAACCTGACGCGGGGCTCGAACTCATGAACCAGGAAATCATGAGTTGAGCCGAAGTTGGACACTTAACAGACGGAGCCTCCCAGGCGCCCAGCTTTCCTTCTGAATCACTGCCAGAGCCTGTATTGAGCCTGGACCAGACCCTGGGTCCCCTCCCTAAGAGGACTTGGGGGGCAAGTAGGGGTGGTGCTCGGCTCCCTGGGACCGGCCACCTCTCAGCGTCACGCACGACCTCAGCGCCCCCTGCTGCCACGTCCTGAAGCCCACCTTCCTCACTGGTTCATGCGGCATTTGCTGCACAGATACAGACTTGCTGTCGCTCGGGCTCGGGCACGGCCGATGTGCCATTGGCTGGGGTTCGGGGTGTGAGGTGGCCTGTCCACTGCCTGTACTTGGAGAGCTGGTGGCCAACACCGTGTCTTGAGGACTTTCCTTCTGGCCGTGGAGGGCACTTGGCAGGGCAGGCTGAACAGCCGGGGAGTTAGGGCCTCTGGCCAGCGGGGAGCTCGTGGGTCGTACCCTCACTTGCACTTTGCTCCTCCTTGGGGGGCACCTTCTCCTGTCAGGTGGGCAGCCGGCTGCTCCCTCTCCCCTCCTCCTTCAACCCCTCACCGCTTGGTCCCTGCACCTGTCCCGCCCCTTCTGAGACACCCGGCCTCTCCCGCCTCCTCCATGAAGCATGGCCCGGCCAGGCCCCCACCGCCTCGGCCAGGACCACTGTGACGGCCTCCGGCCCGGCCCCCACGGCAGCCCCCGTCTACACGGCAGCCAGAGAGCGGTGTCCGAATCTAACCGTTCCGATGGAGTTTCCCTCCTGCTTCCAACGCTCTCGGCAACAGCGTGGCACCCAGCTCTTCGGCTCACGGCCGCCTTGGCTCTCCAGCCACTCTGGACGGCGGGTGGCCGGGAAGGGCCCCGTGTACCGTGCACCCCTGTTTCCTGTTCCCGGAACCCCAAGAGGTGCCTTCCCACTCCGGACTCTGCACGAGCGGGCCCTCCTCTCCGGAGGCCTGTGGGTTCGTGTGGCCCTTCTCTGGCCCGCCCTGCCCCTCCCCGAGCGCCATGGCACGGTGTCCCTTGCTGCTCCATATGCTTGCTGGCCTCCGCCACGGGCTGTGAGCATCGCGAGTCTGGGATTGGGTTTGTCTCGCTGCCTCTCGCAGTCTGAGCGTCTGCATCGAGTCCGGCTGGGGTGGCCCTCGGTCTGGGCGGGGGGTGGGGGTGGGGGCGGTCCTGCTGCTTCTGTGTTTCTGTGTTCTGGTCAGCTCTCCCCGGTGGAACGAAGACTCTCCTGGCAGGGACCGGACCTTCCTCCTCTGTCCCTGTGGGGGCCTGACAGAGAGGATGTTCTCGGTGTTTGTTGAATGACTGAATGAGGGAGACGGTGAATGAGCGAATGCAGGGTGGGCTCCAACCCACCTTCACATCCCTACCGACCCACTATGGTGGGTCACTGTGGGGCCTGTCCGTCCAGACACCCCGCAGTTCCCTGGCCGTAGGGTTGGAATGGAAGCACTCGGGCTGGGTGGACAGGGCCGGTTCTGCTCCCGGGCGCTGCTCAGAGTGCCGCAAGACGCGCTGACAGATCAGGCGGGCCGTAAGGGAGCTTCAAAATGTACAAACCCAGGTGCTCCGCGAGGCCAGGTGGCGGCAAGGTGGGCGCACATGGGGCACGGGGGCAAGTGAGCGCGTCTGGATTGAAAAAGGCCGAAGCGTCTACCAACCAGGGAGGTCTGCTCTAACATTCCAGCGTGCACCGGTGATTTATGGCTGTTGCTAGGTAACAGTACACCGAGGCGGGTGTGATTTTAAAACCAGGGCTCCCAACCAAAGAGTCGACAGAAAGAGAAAACCATTAATCGGGCTGGTGGGGGGGTGTGTGTGTGTGTGTGCCGGGGGAGGGTTTAAATGCAGCCCAGAGGACCGAATGCTGTAAGAAGCAATTAGAGCGAAGCCGAGGGTATCCACCCCTCCGTGTTTGCAGCCCTTCACGGGGGTATTCAACTGCAGGCGGGGAGAGCCAGCTGCTGACACGGGCTTCTCCTTCAGAAAGGCACCAGCGTGAATTTATCTTTTGTTTTGTCGTAAATCAACTTAGTACGTGTCGCTTTCTAACACGGCACTGCTAGGGTACGAGATGCACGAAGCATGTAATCCTGATGGTCAGGATAAATCTCCTTCGTTTTACATCACAAACGGCCCCCGCCTCTCAACAGCACCGTTCACTTGCCGAACACATACTGATGCCCACTGTGTACCCGGCTGGGGTGTAAGAGTGAGCAAGACAGAAGTCTCCCCCCAGCCTGCCCCTGCCTTGTGAAGCTGACGTTGGGACATCTGGGGGGGGAGATAGACACTAAACAATGGTCATGATTAACAAGCAAATTGTATCTTATGTGAGAAAGAAAAAGCAAAGCTGAGTAAATGGGAACGGGGGTTGGGGGTGTGTGTGCAGGGGAGGGTGGCTGGTTGTAATTGTAAGTAAAGGGATCCTGGTTGGCCTCATGGAGGAGGTGACGTTTTAGTAAGGTCTTGAAGAAATGAGGGAGTGCGTCTTGGAGATATCCAAGGGGAAAGCAATCCAGGTGGAGGGACGATCCAGCAGGTACAAGGGTCCTGAGGCAGGAGAGGCAGCAGGGAGGCCGGTGTGGCTGGCGTGGAGTGAGCTGAGCTGGGGGGAGAGTGGGAAAGGGAAGGAGGTGGTATAGAATCCTCAGGCCACTGGGGGTACTTCGTGACAAGAGCCAAAGGCTTGTTGGGGAGGGGGAACCGTGGTTCACTGGGCCATTCTTTTTTTTTTTTTTTTTTTTAACGTTTATTTATTTTTGAGACAGAGAGAGACAGAGCATGAACGGGGGAGGGTCAGAGAGAGGGAGACACAGAATCGGAAACAGGCTCCAGGCTCCGAGCTGTCAGCACAGAGCCCGACGCGGGGCTCGAACTCATGGACCGCGAGATCGTGACCTGAGCCGAAGTCGGCCGCTCAACCGACTGAGCCACCCAGGCACCCCTCACTGGGCCATTCTGTACCAGGTGCTGTGCTGGGGGTGCCCTGCCCCCAAGAGGTAAGTGACCCATTTATCTGGTTCACAGGCAAGCAGGCCGAGGCACCTGTCCAGGCCGTGAGGAGCTGTGAGTCACGCTGGGGCTGGTACCAGATCCAACAGTTGATAAATGGCTGAGCCTGGATTTGGACGTTAAAAAAAGCGTTTTTAATGTTCATTTATTTTGAGAGAGAGTACGAGCAGGGAAGGGGCAGAGAGAGAGGGAGAGAGAGAGAATCCCAAGCAGGATCTCGACTGTCAGCACAGACCCTGACACAGAGCTCGAATTCATGAACCGTGAGATTGTGACCTGAGCCAAAATCAAGAGCTGGACGGGGCGCCTGGGTGGCTCAGTCGGTCAGGCATCCGACTTTGGCTCAGGTCGTGATCTCGTGGTTCAGAGCCCACCTGTGCTGACAGCTCGGAGCCTGGAGCCTGCTTTGGATTCTGTGTCTCCCTCTCTCTCTGCCCCTCCCCTGCTTGCTCTCTGTCTCTCAAAAATGAATAAACATTAAAAAAAAAAAAAGAGTTGGATGCTTAACCGACTGAGCCACCCAGGTGCCCCTGGATTTGGACTTTTACTTGCTGAGTTTTTACCTGCCAGCTTCTTACCCGTCAACCGGTTCCACACAGGGAGGGACAGGTGAGGAGCAGAGGTTGACAGCAGGGGCTGGACACCAGAGCAGACAGCCCATGTGATCGGGGACGAGTTACTTCGTTTCCCCACTCCCTGTCTTCCTTCCCAATCCATAGAGCGGAGGCAACGACAGCCGCCTCGCAGAAATAACTGGTTATAGAAGGAGGCCAGCTGGTCCAGCACTGGGCACGGAATAGACACTCACTGAATGAATGCTGTCTCCTTCCCACGAAACACGCCTTCACTGAACAAGTGCATTCGTGTGGGGCTCCAAACCGTGGAGGCGAGCCCAGGCCCCCGCCGCCCGCAGCTGGGTTGGCCAGCCGCCTTTCTGGGCTTCCACAGCCCCTGTGATTTTTTACCTGCACAGGTATGGCAAATACATAGGAACCTCGACGCTGGCCCCCGTCATGTCCCGATGCCAGGGCAGACATCACTGTTGATCACTGATGAACTCAGCCTCTGGATTCTGCTCAGGCCAGCAGACACTCTGGAAGGTGCTTGATCGCTGGCACCGTACCTTGTGACCCCTTCTTGCCATTTCCTCCCACAAACTTCTACTTATTCTTCAAGGCCCGGCTCAAAGGTCTCCTCCCCCTGCTGCCTTTGCTGACTCTCTGTGTCCCCCTAGTGTTTGGAGCCCCTGCCCCTCAGTCCTTCCCTTGGATTAACGTTTTGGGTCCCCTCTCTGGACTGTGGGCTCTTGAGGGCCAGGCCCTGGCTGATTTACATCTTGTCCCCAGAGGCCGCTCTGCAAGGGGCTGTTGAACAAAGGAATGATGGGGGAGGGGAGGAAGGGAGGGAGGGGTGTGTCCTGTGGGGACCACAGGAGATGGGCTGGGAGGGGTGGCCCACCGTCCAGGCTGAGTGTTTCCCACAAAGGACCTCGCCTCTTCCTAGGCCCTTAAGAACCCCTGGACACCCATGGGGGCCAAGTGCTTTTCAGCTCATGAAGGGTATATTCTAGACAGAGATGGAGAGTGAATGAATAGACAAGTGGACAACAATATCGTGTCAACTACTTTATTCTGAACTACTACACAATCATGGAGCTGGCGTTTGGGATGCGGTCACATCGGGGAAGGCCTGTCTGAGGAGGGGATATTTGAACTGAGGCCACAGGAAGAGAGGAAGCGAGCAGAAGAACCAGGGGAGAGTGAAACTTCGAATCTGCTCAGCCACTCCCAGTCGCCCGAACGCTCCCCTTAACTGCCAGGCGGTCCCGTGACACCCACCTGGGCAAGTGCCAGCAAAGCACCCCACACCGTGTCTGGCACACAGTAGGTGCTCATCATGTGGCAGGGAGGACAGCTGTGAGTGCCCCCACTTCTGGGAGTGGGCACCTGTCTTGCATCCTGGGCCGGAGAGGCTCATCCTGTGCCCCAGGCTCTCTGTGACCGCTCAATGCCCCTCTTGTATCTACCACCTCTGGATGAGAATCCCGACGCTGAGGTCCAGTCCCACATCTGGGGCCCGTGCCCTGCAGACAGGCCTCCCTGTCCCTTCCCGAATGGCCTGTAGCTCGTGCCCAGGCTCCAAGGGGCCCTCTCTGCAGCGCAGCTGGGTCTGGATTCCCAGAAAGCAGAGCCGGAGAAATACGTGGGTGTAGGTGGTTTATATGGGAGGGGATCCCAGGGCACATCATCTGGTCCCTGCTGTGGGGGAAGGGGGCTCCAGTCCCCTGAGATGTGTACAGAAGGTTCCGGAACTGATTCCTGGGAGGCAGGGACAGAGGCAGTTCCCCAGGGTTTCGCCTTGTAAATTGGGAGACCGCACCTTGGGTGGCACTGATTTTCCACCCTGCACTCCACGCATGCCCAAGACCCAGCAGCATCTCGAAGGCCTGGGGCTAGAACGCAGCAGGATGCCGGAACCTGAGGTGAGGCTGGAACCTGGGCTGATGGTCCAGCACAGCTGTGGCTAGAGCCAGCGCTGTGCTGGGGCTCTCAAGGTGTCTTCCCCAGCCCCATTCTCATTCTGCTCACCATGACCCCAGGCAGGCCGAAGACAGGACCGCCCTTGCTGCGGGGACTGGCCCAGGGGTAGGCAGGTGTCTGGGCTGATGCCATCAGGGTGCACCCTGGGGTTTGTAGCTGTGGTGGGTGGTGAGGGGCTCTCCTCCTGCTCCGGCTGAGATGCTAGGAGATGTAATCTCCAAGGTGCTGCTGGCCGTGGCCAGAGAAGTCAGCCGGCAGCAGGGGAGAATGAGGCCACCGCCTGGGAGAAACAGAGAGGAGGGGCAGACAGGGTCCTGTGGAGTTTAACCCCCAGCTTCCACTTATTCCCCAGGCTGGGTCTGTCTTCAGAGGCTCGGGTTTACGTCCTCTTTTGCTAAGCGAGTTGGGTCTGGCTTTGTGTCACTTGCTGCTCCGTGCTGGCCCTCCAGGACAGTGGTCCTCAAGGCCTGCAGCAAGGCCAGCAGATGCAGCCAGGTCACAGCCACACCACCCCCCAAGCCCTGCTCCAGGATACCCAGCTCCTCTCCTGTTTGAACCAGGCTGTCCAAAGCCCTCTGGATTCTAATAGCCCCACTGGACTTGCCTCTCTGGTTCCCAAGGGATGCTTGAGATAGATGTTCCTGCTGCCCGCATGACTCCCCGGCTCAACCCACCAGGACACCCACCCCCCCAGCTGGCACTGCACCGTGTGATCATGGCCCAGCCTGCATCACCCCCTGGGTTGGGGGGAGAGGAAGGAGGAGGAGCTGGCCACCTGAGCTGCAGGTAGGTTCCCTAATCGTCCACTCACTCACCAATTCACCGGACACAGGAGAACGAGCTCCTGCTGCTTGCCAGGCACTGGGGGTGCTCACAGCGGTGACAAGACACAGAACATCCACCCCCATGGAGCTGACCTTCTAGTGGGGGAAATGAAGAAAACCAAGGTAAGTTGGTAAAATATATAATGTATTGGTGGTAAGTACTAACCAGGAGAATGAAGCAGAGCAGGGGGGATGGAATGTCGGCGCCGAGGCTGGGATTTCAGACAGGGTGGTACCCCAGTTCAGTACAGGGAGGGGCTTGCCGCCCAGCATGGGAGCCGAGCTGCCTGGGCCCCAGTCTCCTCCTCTGTTCAGGTGTGATCCAATGGAGGCTGTTTGACCTCTTTGACCTTCAGCTTTCCCATCTGTGAAATGGAGATGCTAATAGGCCCTATCCCTGGGGGTCCTGGAGGGGGAGCGAAACAACGCATCTGGAGTGTTTGCACAGTGCACAGCATGTGAGTGGCCCCCAACCTTAGTGTCCCTCCACGGCTAGTATTCCTTCCCAGGCCTGAGATGTGCAAATCCCCTAACACTCTGTGCCCTGACATGCTCTCTCTCTCTCCCTGGAATGCTAAGCTTGGGAGATACAGGGAGAGCAACCCTCAGGTTTGAGGTTTAGCGCCATTATAGTCCGTGATCGTCTGGCTTCCTGTCCATGTGTCCATAGGCACTGTGGTTTCCTTGAGGACTTGGGGGCAGGGATGGGTATTATTCATTGGTTTCTGTTCCTGTGTCTACTACAGGCCTGATACTTAATGAGGGACCGATAATGTCTAATTAAATTAATGAGTGGTGAATATATAAGGACCTTGTGATGACACTGAGCACCAAAGCAATCGAGCAAGGCTCCACGGAAGAGGTGTCATGGGAGGAGGGCTTGGAACTGCCAGTGGGAAAGAAGACCATCACCTCACTTGCGTAGGCTGGGGAGATCTCTATTCACTGCAGTGCCCCCCCCCTCCTTAATAATGAACACATGTCCCCAGAGAGTCTGGCTCTGGGCTCCTACACCGAGGTCCTGGAGCCTACCCATGGGAAGCTTGGAGTCTTCTTCCCTTCACATGGCCAGGCCCAGGTGGGAAGTAGGGATAGGAGGTGGGTTTTCAGGGTCCTCTTGAATGGTCTGGGGTGGCTGGTCTAGAAATAGATGAATGGAGGGGACACATTCAGTCAGCAGTGCTGTGAATTATTGATCACCAGAGAGTAATGTGTAGGCAAGGTCATTTCCCTCTTAGGCCAAACTGCTCAATCATGTTTAATTGTCTGTTTTCCAAATTTCCCTAGGGCTTGCCTAGGGGACGGATTTGCTCTGTGCCCATTTATTTTGCTTCAATCCAGTAAAAAGGGATGCCATCTATTTCTCTTTGATATTAAGTTTTAAAACTGTGGCTGGGATTAATTCAAGTGCTAAAGGGGGTTCCTGTCCTACATGCTTTGCAAAGAGGTGCTACCCTGGGTGCCTCCATCCCCCAAGACTTGACTTACTTGATTGAACCACAGGATGGCAGAATCTGAGCAAAGAGGAGCAGTGTATGCTCTGTGCCACCTGTGATATGCCAAGCTCTGTGTATGTTGTCTCCTTTCATTACCACTGTGACATCCCAGTAAAATACATACAACACGCCAATGTGGGGAAAGAAATGAAGAAACAGATTTTCAAAGAAAATTATCCAAAGCTGGTTGCAAGGATTCTCCCACTCCTTACCGATAAAGGGGGTGTGAAAAGGTAGGGTGGTGGGTATGAAAGGAGGTGGTGGGGAGTATGGCTTTGGGGACTGTATGTCCTAGGAGTCCTACTCTGTCCTAAGCAGGAGGCAGTGGAGGTGACTGCCCCTTCTCTATAGTCAAGTGTGGGTTGATGACTCAAAGCTTCAAATGTAGCTGCTGGGCTTCCAGCCAAGATGGAATAACAGAGACCAGATTTACCTTCCCACTAGAAACAACAACAACAACAACAAACAGGACAAAACATATGAAATAACAGTTTTCAAAAGATTGGACATGAGGCAGTAAGGGACAGCAATGACTGAGAGATAAAAACAAACAGGGAAAGCTCAAGGATTGCTTCAATTTGAGAGTTTCCTGCTCACATTTCAGGGAGAGGTTGTCCAAGCCAAGCCCAGAAGAATCCCCGAGCTGAGAAGACCGGGCTACAGGTCTGGGGAAACCACAGTGGCTAGAGTTCACAGGGCAGAATAATGGGTAGAGAGCTGCAAAGAGAGAGCTCTGGGGATATGGAGAAGTCCACCTTGAGTACTCAGCTGAGTACCAACCAGCACATGTGAGGAAATTACCCATATTCAGGGAAAGCACACACAGATTCAGGACCGTGCCTGCTCTCACGAGCCAGGCAAAAAGATTTCATTATTCATGGGGCATTGAATAGCTTCCTTACGAAAGTCTTGTTTCAGTAGTGGAGAATTAGTCCTAGATTGACAGCTGCTCCAAACATGCTTAGCAAATCACCAAAGCCACGGCTGGAAAGGATTAAGCTTTTTCTGAGTGACCTTACTACATTCTGAATAAGATCAAGAATATAGGAAGACTAACATATCCAGTACCCACAAGGTAAAAGTCACAATGTTTGGAATCCAGTAAAAAATTACCAACCAGGCAAAGCAGGAAGACGCACCCCATAACGAGGAGAAAAGTCAATCAATTGAAACCAACCCAGAATCAACACAGATGTTAAAGTTAGATGACAAGGTTACCACTCCAATTATTATAACTGTATTCCATATGTTCAAAAAGTTAGAGGAAAACGGAACATATATTGGACATGGAAGATGTAAAAAAGACTTAAACCAAATATGACAGATGAAAACTACAGTGTCTAAGATGAAAAGCTCACTGGGTGGGATTAACAGCAGAGTAGACATTGCAGACAAAGAACGTGAGTTAACTAGGAGACAGAAATAGAAATTTCCCAAAAAGAAATGTAGACTAGAAAGACAATTATGATAATAATTTGAAAGAGGGACAGAGCCTTGGTGAACTGTGAAACGATGTGTAATTGGAGTCTCTGAAAAAAAGCAGGGGGATGAGAAGGAAAATATCTGCAGAAATGAGGGTTGAAATCTTCCAAAGTTGATGTAAGTTCCCAAAATTCGATGAAATTCACAGATGCAAGAATTTCAGTGAAACCCAACACAACAAAAATGAAGAAAATCACACTAAGACATATTGTAATTTGATTGCTCAGAATCAGTAATAAAGAGAAGATCTTAAAAGTAGCCAGAAGGGGGATGGGGGAAGACATGTTACTACAGAGGAACAAGGATAAGGATCACAGCAGATTTCGTGTAAGAAACAACGCAAGTGAGAAGGCAGTGGAGCAACCGCTTTAAAATGCTGTACTGATTTTTTTATTTTATTTTATTTAAAAAAAAATTTTTTTTCAACGTTTATTTTTGGGACAGGGAGAGACAGAGCATGAACGGGGGAGGGTCAGAGAGAGAGGGAGACACAGAATCAGAAACAGGCTCCAGGCTCCGAGCCATCAGCCCAGAGCCTGACGGGGGGCTCGAACTCACGGACCGCGAGATCGTGACCCGCGAGATCGTGACCTGGCTGAAGTCGGACGCTTAACCGACTGCGCCACCCAGGCGCCCCTGCTGTACTGATATTTTAAACTGTCAAACTAGAATTCACAACCAGAAGAAAAATCTTTCAAAAGTGAAAGCAAAATAAAAAATTCTCAGACATATAAAAACTAAAAGAGTTTACCTCTAGAAAATCCTAAATATAAGAAAGGTTAGAGGGTGTCCTTCAAAAAGAAAGAAAAATGACACTAGATAGAAATATGGATTTCCACAGAGCAACGAAGAGCATTACCAACCGATGTGGTAACTGCACAGGCAAATATATAATATTTTCTTTTATTATTTTAGTCTCTAAAATATAATTGGCTCTTGAAACAAAAATAATAACTATGTAATAGGAAGCTCATGACATATGTAAAAATAAAATGTATGACAGCAATAGCAAAAATGCTGGGAGGGAGGAATGGAAGTATACGGTTTTAAGTAAATATAACTACTTTAAATGATATGTGAAGTGGTAGACTGTGATATATATACTTTAACAGATATATACTAACAGTTACAGATATATACTATAAGCCTTAAAGTAACTACTAACAAAATGAAGCAAAAAGTTACAGCTTAACAAGCCACAAAATAGATAAAATGAAATCATTAAAAAATGCTCAATTAATCCCAAAGAAGGCAAAGGAAAAAAAAAAGAGGAAGAGGGGAACAAAGAAAAGATGGAGGAAATGGAAGACAAATATCAAAATGGTAGATTTAAACCTAACCATATCAATAATCACATTAAATGGCATGGTCTGGATATCCCAACTAAGAGGCAGAAAATGATCAGACGGGATGAAAAATTAAGACCCAAGTATAGGCAACTCACTCTAAATATAAATACATAAATAGATTAAATGTAAAACAACAAAGAAGATACAGTGTGCTGATTGAACGAAAGATGGAGGGTTATGTTAATCTCAGAGAAGATTTTGCAGTAAAAAATATAACCAGGGCTAAAGAAAGTAATTTCATAATGCTAAAGAGAATGCAATAGTCTTAATGTTTATGCATCTAATACCAGATCTTCAAAATACACAAAGCACAAACTGATAGAACTACAAGGAGAAATAGATGAATCCATAATTACGGGTGGATATTCAATAATCTTCTTTTAATAATTAATAAAAAGAGTAGAACAAAAACGTGTAAGGAAATAGAAGACACAAACAACATTACTGACCAACTATAACACTTCACCTGTTAAGGACAGAACACATATTCTTTTCTTCCTTCCTTCCTTCCTTCCTTCCTTCCTTTTTAAATATAATTTATTGTCAAGTTAACTATCATACAGTGTATACAGTGTGCTCTTGGTTTTGGGGATAGATATTCTTTTCAAGTACACACCACAGAAAATTTACTAAAATAGACCATACTCTGGGCCACAAAACAAGTTTTAATAGACATAAAGGGATTCAAGTCAGAAAAAGTATGTTCTCTGCTACAATGGAATTAAATTAGAAATCAATAGCAGAAAGAACTCTGGGAAATCTCCAAATATTTGAAAACTATGTAGCACACTTCTATAAATAAAAAAAATTAGAAAGACTTTTATTTGGATGAAAATGAAATTGCATTGTATCACAATCTGTGAAATGTTGCTAAACTAATATTTAGAGGGAACCTCAAAGAATTAAACATCTCTACTGGGAAAAAATGTTCTCGAGTCAATTATACTTGCTTTCCTCTTAAGAAACTAGAAAAAGAAAAACAAATTAAGTCTTAAGTAATCAAAAAAAGGAAATAATAAGGATCAGAACAGAAATTAACAAAATATAGAACAAATAAAATAGAGAAAGTCAACAAAGCCAAAAGCTGAATCTTCCAGATTTTTATCAATAAAATTGATAACCTCTTGCCAGACTGACTAGGACAAGAGAGAAGACAAGAATCATGGGAATCTACCCCTCAAACCAAGAGCACACTGTATACACTGTATGTTAGCCAACTTGACAATAAATTTTATTAAAAAAAAAAAATGAGAGGGTGACACCACTACAGATCCTACAGATAATAAATTAATAATCATAATTAACTAGGGATTATTATGATAATAATATGAATATGATAATAATTAGGGAATATGATGAATGATTTTTTGCTAATAAATTAAAAATCTTAGATGGAGTGGGTAAATTCCTTGAAACACACAAACTACAAAAACTTACAGAAGAAGAAAGAAATATACTGAGTAGTTCTATAACTATTAAAGAAATTGAATTTAGAATTTAAAACTTTTCAACAAAGAAAACCCCAGGCCCAGTTGGCTTCACTGATGACTTCTGCCAAACATTTACGAAATAAAAAATGCCAATTCCATACAAGGTCTTTTAGTAAACCAAAGGAGAGGGAATATGTCCCAAATTATTCTGTGTGGCAGCATTACCCTGATATCAAAACCAGATAAAGACTTTATGAGAAAAAGAAACTACATACCAATACCAATATCCCTCATGAACGTCAACACAAAAATTCTTAAATCTAATCCGACACTATAGAACAAGTGGGTATGATCGAGGAATGCAAGGTGGGTTTAACATTTGAAAATTGATCAGTGTAACTCACTGTACTTGCAGCCTAAACAAACAAACGACAAATTATATAACCATTTTTAGTAGAGATACAAAAAGCATTTGATAAAACCTAGCCTCTACTGATCAAAGCTCTTAGCAAACTAGGGATAGAAGTGAAGTTCTTAAACTTTATGAAAAATATCTCTGAAAAAACTACAGACTTACTGGTGAAAGACTGAATACTTTCTCCTCTAAGATTGGGGACAAAGCGAGGACAGCCACTCTCACTACATTTGTTCAACATTTTACTGGAAAGTATAGCCAGTGCAATAAAGCAAGAAAGATAGATAAAAGCCACTGAGATTAGAAAGGAAGAAATAAAACTGTCCTTATTCACAGATGACCTGATTGTCTATAGAGAAATCCAAAGAGACGTACAAAAAAGCTGCCAGAATTAATAAATGAGTTTAGCAAGTTTACAGGATGCAAGAGCAATCCGAATTGAAAAACTTCAAATACCATTTAGAGTGTGAGATATAGAAGTCTGCCAACAGATGTGAAAAACCTACAGACTAGAAATTATAAATCGCTAATGAGAGAAATTAAGAGCTAAATAAGTGAAGAGATATACCATATTCATGTGTTGGAAGAGTCAGTATTGTTAGCATTTCAATTGTCCCCAAATTTATCTATAAATTAAACACAATCCAACTGAAATCCCAACATGCTTTTTTGTTTTTTGTTTTTAGAAACTGATAAACTGACACTAGAATTCATCTGGAAATGCAAAGGTCCTAAGATAAGCACAAGAATAAAGCCAGAAGATGAATATAATCTGATTGAAAGAACTTATTGTAAAACTTCCTTAATGGATGCCAAGTTGGACAAGTAGGTCTATGGGACAAAATAGAGGCCAGAAATAGATCCCCACACATATGGCAGCTGATACAGCTCATTTTCACCAAAGGTGAAAAAATAGTTCAGTGAAGAATACACAGACAATTGGAGCTAAGACTGTGTGTGTGCGTGTGTGTGTGTGTGTGTGTAAAAATGAACCATAGCTCTCACCAAATACAAGAATTAGTACAAAATGGATCATAGACCAAAATTTGAAACCTAATTCCAGAAAACTTCTAAAATAGGAGTTGACAAACTTTTTCTTAAAGGACCACATAGTAAATATTTTAGGCTTGTGGACATTATGGTCTCTGTTGCAACCACACAATTCTGCCATTGTGGTGTGAAAGTGGCCATAGAAAATACTGAAATGAATGGGTGTGGCTGCATTCCAAGAAAACTTTATATGCTAATGTAGGTAGCTGGTCTGCAGGCCATAGTTTGTTGACAGCTGTTGTAGAAGAAAACGTAGAAGAAAAATCTTCATGACCTTGAGTTAATCAAAGATTTCTTAGATATGACATCAAAACAGGATCAACAGAAGAAAAAATTCATAAATTGGGCTTTATCAAAATTGAAAATGTCTCCTCTTTGAAAGACACCATTAAGAGAATGGTGAAAGCCGTTCTCTTTCTCAAAAGAGAAGGCCCTAGTCTTGGACAAAATCTACAAAACATATATCTGATAAATGGATTGCATCTAGAATCTATGAAAAAAATCATCAAAAGCCAACAATAAGAAAATAACCAACCTAAATGATAAATGGGGAAAACGTCTGAGGAGACACTTTACCAAAGATAATACACGGACAAGCACAGGAACAGATGCACAACATCCTTAGTCACTGGGGTAATGCAAATGTAAAAACCATAGTGAGATGCCACCACATACCTGTTAGAATGGCTCACATAAAAAAGGCTGACTACACCAAATTTTGGCAAGGATGTGGAGGCACTGGAACTCTCATACACTGCTGATGGGAAAGCAAAATGGTATAACCACTTTAGAAACAGTCGGCAAAATGATTTCTATCATATACAAACTATTTCATAAAACACAAAAAGGGAAAGATATATATTTATATATCTCTATCTCTATCTCTGTCTATATCTCTATCTTATGACTGTAGTCATAAGTGGGGATACAAGAATGGTTTGAAGATAAAATTGTTAACATAACTCACTCCATCAACAGATTAAAGGCAAAAACCCATTTTATCTTATCCATAGATGCAACACAATAAAGCAATTGGCCAAACAAGAAACATTCACATTTGATAAATTCTGGCAATCTGATAAGCTCCCAGAAAACTAGGGAGGATGGGAAAGGGTGTCTATGAAAACCCAACAGCAAACATTTTTCATGGAAAAACTTTAAAAACATAGCTACACCCACAACAAAGACGCCTGCCATCACCACTGCTATGCAACCCTACCTTGTAGTAGAATCAATTGGGCTGGATGGCAAATGGGTGAAGAATGGCAAGAAAAAGCCAGAATTGTTTTTAACTGCAGATATGATTGTCTACCTAGAAGACCCAAGAGGATCTGCTTTCAAACTATTAGAACCACATGACGGTTCAACAAAACTGCTCGGTACAAGACAACCTACTAAAACCAATAGCACTCCTCCTAAACAGCAATACCGATGCTTCATTGGTTACAGGCAAACCCCATCCACAAAGGCAGTAAAATCTATAAGGTACATAAGATCAAATCCAAGGAAAGATATGCAATTCCTTTAGGGAGGTAGTGTAGCAGGTGGTTCAGAGCAGGGCCTCTGACTCAAAATGTCTGGTTTCACATGTAGTCTACTACTTACTGGCTTGGATAAATTACTTGATTGCCATGCCTCAGTTTCTTTATTTGTAAAAGCAAGACAATAATAATGTCCACCTCATAGGGAAGTTGGAAAGGTTAACTGAATTAAATATAAAGTGTTTAGAACAGTAGCGGTGCATATACATATATAAATGTTGGCTACTATTGTTATGAAGAAAATGACAAAATTTGATTGAAGGACATGAAAAAAAATCTGAATAAATCTGGAGATAGACCATGTCCATGGATGGGACAATTCAGAATCAGAAAGAAATAAAATTTCTCCTGGTTAGGTGATACATTCTCTACAGTTGCAACTAAAATGCTGACAGAATTTTTAAATGGGATGTGAAAAGGTGAAAATTTATATACAAAAGCAAAGGTCCAAGAACGGTCAAGATATTTTTAAAGAAAACAAGGACTGTACCATTTGGTTTATTTGATATTGACTCTTTATAAAACTATACAATCTAAGGCAGAGTATTACTGGCAAACAGGCCAGATAAAGAGACTGATGGAACAGAATCGAATCCAGAAATAGACCCACGTGTATATGGAAATAGAAAGGAAGAAGCATTATAAATCAGTGGGTGAAGGATGAAGCAGTCAAAAAATGATTTGCATATTAGTTCTTCATACGGAAAAAGTACATAGTTAAGCCTCTGCCTCGCCCCAAACAGAACAGCATGTTCTAGATGGGCTAACATATAAATGTAACAGGACCTTCTGTAGTCTACCTATATCATTGAGGTGGTAGAGAAATATCGATCAAACAAGACACAAAATGCCAGATACTTGAGAGAAAATACAGATAAATTTCACTACATCGAAACGAACAACTTCTGTAGGACAAGAGTACAAAACAAACAGTTATGAGAAAAGCAATAAATTATAAGAGAATGTTTGAAACACACACAGACAGAGGATAGGTAGTAAAATTATATGAGGCTCCAGGGAATCAGTAAGAAAAAATTCAAGTAACCCAGTGGAGAGATGGGCAGAGACAGAACGGGTCATTCATTGAAGAAGAAATTGCAGAGGCTAAACGGAAAGATTCTCAAACTCACTCGTAATCAAGAAATGCAAATTAATCAGTCACCACATATCAGCTCCCTCATCAACTTGACACGCATTCAAGTCAACTCCAAGTGTTACAGAGAATATGATACGCTCTGCAGGAGCATAAATTGTTTCTTGATTTGGCAACATGGAGGAGGTTTAAAATGTACAGGTACCAGCACCCAGTGGTCCCTGCTCCAGATGTCCATCCTGGGGAAACCTTTACACGGGAGTATGAAGAAGTAGGTAAAACGATGTCCCTGCAGCATTGTTTAAAGTCCAGAAAGGTTGGAAACAACCTAAATACCCATTAACATGGGTGGAGGGGGATGGGAGAAATAATAAATGAATTGTTGTCACTGGTATGTCACTGGTAAACAACCTACTGTCTGGGGAAAAAGGCCTTAAATTGTAGCAGTTGTCGATTTCCGAGATATAAATGCTCCCACCGTGGCTGATTTCTAGCTACCGCGGTGACATCGCTGAACACGGAGTTGGGGAGAGGTGGATACAATCAGCCCCTGGTAAAGGTCCTGGGGGTCGGCTCCGGGACACCATTGATTGTTTTCTTCCAGCATCTAAGATCAATGAAGAAACTAGGTAGAGCTGAAAAAATCATGCTTAGAAAAAAAAGCAATTTGCGATGTTATAATCAATAGGGTAATGTTTGTATAAATTTTAAAATTACACAAAATGATATAATGCACTGATACACGTTAAAGAATAGAGCATAGATGGGAGGAAATCAAAAATTTGGGGATAGCATTTGCCTTTGGAAAGACGAAGGTAAAGGAAGGGCTGCAAAGAACTTCCGTGTATCACGTGGTTTTCTTTCTTAAATTAAAAAAGCTGAAGCAAATATAGCGGAATCTTGATTCCTCTTGAATCAGTATTCAAAGGGGTGGCGTGATAACACATTCCAGTCTCTATTTATCTGAAGTATCTCATTCACATAAATATAATGCAAAACTAAAGTATGATTATGATTATGTAAACACAAAACTCCCCCGAAAAGCCATCCAAAAAAATTTTGGTCATTGTGTTTGGATTCTGGACCGCAGCTTTTCTACTGTCCTTGATTTCCACATTTTGTCTCATGAATAGGTGTGACTCGTGTAGTGGCAGGAAGCCACCAAGCTTTGAGTGTTGGGCCAGGTGGTGGCTCTGGGCCCGTCCGTACTGGCATCTCTATTTGATGGGTCTTAGCACATGTCAGAATTCTTGGACGGTCTCCACCCGAGGCACCGTGCATCGACTTGGGGTCAGCGGGTGGGTTTTCGTCCAGAATTTCCTGTGAGAAGATCCACCCTGGTGCTGTTCCAAGAAGCCTCTACAGCTTGAAACAGATGGTTCATAGCGCTGGGAGGAACCTTGAAGCTCCACGTTGGCCCCACGGTGGCCACAGAGGGAAAGGGGGCAAGAAGTAGTTACATTGGTACCAGCTAGTTTGGGTTGACTGTATAGGCTTTGGATTCACAAGACCTAGGCAAGGCTCTGCCACTCACTAGCTAGGTGACTTGGGAAAAGTGACGTGGTCCCTGTTTTTGTTGTTGCTCCTGTTTCCATTTCTACAGCGAGTCCTGTAGTAGGTTGTGTTACTGTGCAAACCATTTGCGACCCCTCCTTGGGGGAGGATTGGACTTGTGTGCTCCGTTGAGGTCATGCGGCCACAGGACCTACCGTGTCCCTCCTTGCCCTGTTGGACTCGTGAGTGGTGGTTATGGGACTTACTTGGGGGCAACGAAGCTGCTCCCAGAGTAAACATGGCAGGGATCAGAGGTACAGCCAACTTGCGATGTGCATGGACCATAAGTGAGTCCCATTCTGTCAGCCACTGCGTGGGGAGGGTCGTCCACTGCTGTGATACCACCGAGTCCATTCTGGCTGAGAGTGCACGTGTCCGGAGGACAGAATGGGATAATGTACGTGACGTGCATAGCCACCACGTGGCATACAGGGACGTTGAAGTCAGAACAGGAGCGGTCATGCGCAGCTACCAACAACCCATAAATTTTGGCCACCAAACCCATGATGTTTATTTCTCACTCACATCACGCATCTTATAGGGGGTCCCTGTCCTTTGTGGTCATTCAGGGGCCCCTGCTGATGGAGACTCCGTCTTGATGGGTCTTTTTTCAAGACCCTGAGTCAGGAGGGAAAAAAAGCTCGTGAATCTGGCAAACCACGCTCAGGCTTGTAAAGCTCCGACTCCAAAGAGACGCGGGTCACTTCCCTCTCTTTTCACTGCGCAAAGCAAGTCTCACAGCTATGCCCGGTTGTATAAAAGGGACGGGAGAGCAAATCCACTCCGTGTCCAAGAGGTGGGAAGTAGGGTATGTGAGGTGGGCACTGCGACCTCCATGGGGCCGCTCCGTGAATGGCGGCTGGCGCTGGACTTACTGTGCATCGTGACCTTCAGGCTGACTCCCAGTGGGGAAAAGTGGCACGTGGACCACATTCTAGGCAGGGGACGGGCATGCACAATGCAGAGTCTGGGAGGCACCTGCCCTGCTCTGGAGACAGCCGGTGTTCATGCGGAACATGACGCAGCCAGGGGACTAGCCAGAGATGGGCTTCGGAGCTCTCAGTGAACACCTCTGGATTTGGACGTTAGCATGTGGCAGCCGGGAGCCTTGAAACACGGTGAGCAGGAAAGTGAGCAGGGCCAGCTTTCGGCCCAGATGAGGGAGGGGTGAACCCCTGAGTTCCGGCGGGGTGGGGAGGATGGTGGGAAGAGGTGGGTTTGTGGGCTCTGTCTGAGGGCCAGTCAGCAGGACTGGAAGCTCGACGGGATGTGATGGCTTGAGGGGGACAGGTGGAAGATGACTCCAGCCTGTCCCGAAACTGGTTGTGGGAGAGGTTGGAGGGGGTGAATGGCTCAAGTTACAAGCAACGACAGCACTTTGTTTCAGGAGGTTTTTTGGAGCGACAGGAACTCTCTTGTGTCACCTCCTCGGTCAGCTCTTTGACCTCTGTTACTAAAGCTCAGCATGCATAGACCCCCTCGTCCACAATCCCCCGCCGACTACACACCGGCCACAGAAGGGAGCACAGGTGCATGCCGACACAGGGCCGTATCCATAACGACCTCCAAACCTAATGCGAGCGAGGCGCCCATCCACAGGAGAAACAGCAGCGTGTTTCCACAGAGGAATATTAGACAGCAATGAAAAATGAATAGATTACCACCACAAATACGCAGTACGGAGCGAACCTTAGAAACATAATGTTGAACAGAACCAGATCCCAAAACATTCATGTCATGTGATTCTATTTGCAGAAAGTCCCTCCCCCACCCACCGCCCCCCCCCCCCGATAAAATCAGTGTTAGAAGTCAAGATGGGGCTACCTGTGGGGTGGACAGAATGGGCTGTCAGGGGGCCTCTGGAGGGTGCCAGTGTCTTCTTTTCTTGACTGGGCTGGCAGTTAAACAAGCGTTTACTCCGCGACAGTTCACTGAGTTGCCCATCCAGCTTTTGTGCACTTTTCTGCACACAAACTAAACATCAGTCGAGACCAGACAGACGGAGACATAATATTGCAGGGACCACCAGAAGGGGCATAACTTGGTAAGCGGCTGAGAGGCAGGAGAAGGTGGGGTCGCTGAAGCAGAGGGGAGGAGGGGCCGGGAGGCCCACAGGGTGCAGGCTGCTGAAAGGTCAGCTAAGGGAGGAGGCCATCGACCCCTGCACTGGCTCCATGAACAGGACAGTCGTTCCCAACCCTCTGGAGACCAGTTTCTTCTGGGGAGGCAGGGTGGGATTGTGTGGGGGGCGGTGCGGAAGAGGAGATGGTGACTGTAGATGTGTCCCTTGGCACTCTGGTCCCAAAGCGGGGGAGGGCACCATGCTGGCAGCTGGAGGGAAGGCAGTCAGGACTGTTTTTATCGTGGAAAAGACCCAAGCAGGCTTTGCCGCGGGGAACCCTAGGGGGATTGCTGGCAAACCCTTATCAGGGAGGTCGTCTCTAGTCCCACTTTGTACAATAGTCCCCCTCGCCATTCATCTCCGTCGCCCTACTCCCTTCCTCCTCTTCCCCGGGTCCTGGCCTCTATGTTATCCGCTCACTTCACCTAATTGATCACGGCCCGCTAAGAGGTCAAACCCATGGGAGCAGGGAGTTTTATCTGCTCGGTTCCCCCTATTATCCCTACTCAACAAACATCTGTCGTGGATGAATGAATGGGGAGGTGTCCTGCAGAGAGAGGGGGTGGGGAAGGGAGGACCAAGGGTGGGGATCTGGAGCTGGGGAAGGGGGCCGGGCACTGAGGGGCAGGGACGTTTGCAGACAAAAAGTGGAAGCAATGGATTGCATGGTGGGGGGGGCGGTGAGTGTGGGTGGGGTGGACAGGAGGTAGAGGGAAGAGCCTTGGTTCTGATGGGGGGGGCGGTGCTTCAGGAGAACTAAGGGGACAGTCTGGAGAAGCTGCAGGAAGTCAGAGAGGACCTCGGGGGTGGAGGGTGCGGAGGGCTGATGTTGTGCCCCGGGGCCCAGCAAGGTTGGAGACCACCAACTCGGGGGTCCCCTGCTTGGCCCAGAAGCTGACCAAAAGGTCGTGCTTGCTGGGCCCGCTCCCGGTCAGGACTTGAACCTAGCCTGTGTCTTCCAGAGCCATTTTGCTACACTGAGCCAGAGAGGTGAGCGGGGTGTGGGCAGAGAGCGGGGGTGCTGGGTTCTGGATGTGAGGTTTGGGCAGCCCAGGCACGAGGGAGAGGGCAGAAGGGGCCGGGCTGGTGGGTGAGACGGCACGTGGATGCCAGCCTCCTTCGCCACAATGAGGAGGTGCGTCCTGAACACATCTCACCTGCACTTACCCATCCTCGCACTGAGCCTGCACACCTGAGCTTTGCGGCGGACCCTGTGAAAAAGCTGAGGCTGGGGAGAGTGTGGGGGTCACTCAGGAAGCAGGTGGTGGTGCTGGCAGAGACCCCGGGACGCTGTGGGGTCCTTTCCATCACAGCCAGCAGGGGTGGGGGGTGGGCGGACCTCCTCCTAGGTCCATTCTGGGCATTTCTGCTGCATGAAAGCCGAGCTCTAGCTGCCAAACACCCACTCCCCAGCGAGAATCCTCAGGCTGCGTCCGCCTGCCCCCGGTCTTCATGACCCCGTCCTCCTGCCCCTGCCCCTCCTGACCCCACTGCAGTTTGGGGAGCTGCGCGGAGTCCCCAGAAGTCCAGCTGAGAGAAGCAGAGCTTCACAGAATTGTGGGGCTGGGACATCCTGGCTCCCTCTCCCAGCTGGGGCTGAAGGCCCCTCAACATTTGTGGCTCCTCCCAGGCAGTCTCCGCCTTTCCTCCCCCTCCCTTTCCAAAGAGGTTTTGCTGAGTACCTAGGAAGGTACTGGGGGGGGGGGGTGTCGATCCTTCCCTCCCCACCCTCTGAAGCTCCCCGGTGAGGCCTGTGCCCCCTGCAAGGGAATCGATCCTTCAGGCAAAGGCTTAGCTTGGACAAAAGAGGAGACATGCTTTTTGAGGGCCTGATCTGCGCCAGACACCGCGCGCAATGCGGGGCCACACTGGTGACTCAGGGAAGGGAGGCAGGGAGGGTCCTGCTGGGCGGAAGTCCTGGGCTTGGAGGAGAGGGAGACAGGTAGAGGCATCCGTTTTCCAGCTTGTTTCTGGAGTGCACCCAGCGGGGCTTGCACGCTTTATCTTCCCAGTAAGTAGAGAGATGAGCCGGAGGACCGATCATGGAGCTCTGCCTGGAGGAAGCCAGCTACCCCAGGCAGTTCACCCTGAGTTCTACCTCATCGGTGGCCGATTCTCCCTGCCCCTCCCGCCCTCCCCACCCCCCAGCCTCTTCCCACGGGTCCAGTTTTGCGCTCCAGATAGTCCTCAACTTGTCTGACCCACCCTCTTCTGCCAACGAAGGGGACCGTTGTTCCCCCCCCCCCCCGTCCCCACTTCTAAAGTCTTCCAGGCTCCGAGGTGCCACCTTCGGCTGCCCCCCTCCACCCCCCATCCCCTCCCTGTCCTTTCGGTAGCTGCCCTTCTGCCCCACCTCTGCTAACCCCTCCGTCGTTGGGCATCTCTCTTCCTTAATTTCGGCACCTGGGCGGCCAAGGTGCCCCCGCAAAAGCTCAGCTGACCAGCGCCCCCCCACCCCCAGGTGGCCATCTCCGTCCTCCCTCCCCCGCCGGGCACTTCCAGCCACCAAAGGCGCCCACCCGCGGGGCCCGGAGCACAGCGGTGTCTCCCCCGCCGGGGCGCGGCTCCACCTGCAGGGCGCTGGGCGGCAGGCGCGCGGCGGGCGGCGCGGGCCGCGGGGGCGGAGGAGCGGGCGGCGCGAGGGAGGGGCCTGCGGAGCGGCGGCGGCGGCGGCGGCCCCAGCCCGCGCAGCCCGGCTCGGCCCCGGCTCGGTCGGCGCAGCGCCGCGCGCGTCCCCTCCCGCCGCCGCCGCCGCGCAGCCAGGCGCCCCGGCACCAGGCCGCCGCCGCCGCCGCCGCCGCCGCCGGGCGCACGACGCAGCGCGCACCGGCCGGGATGCGCGCCCGGGCCCCGGCCCGCCCCCACCCGCGGCCGCCGCCCGCCCGCCGCGCGCTCGCCTGACCGCGGCGCCCGCCCCGGCCGCCCCGCCCGTCCCCGGCCGCCCCCCCCCCCCCCAACCCGGCCGCGATGCCCGCCCCCCGGGGCCCCGGCGGCCCGCGCCCCTGCTAGGCTGCGGCGGCATGGCCCGCGCGCCCGGCGCGACCTCTGCGGATTGCATCGGTGTGTGGCGGCGGGGCATGCCCAGGGCACCGGGCACGGCCTTCAATGGGCGAGGACACGGACACGCGGAAAATTAACCACAGCTTCCTGCGGGACCACAGCTATGTGACTGAAGGTAACGTACGTGTTGTCTGAGGCCCCCTCCGGCCGGCCGCGGCGTGGGGATGCCGTCGCACCGAATGCCCTCCGAAGGTTTGGACCGCGCGCTGTGTGTCGTGTCCCCCCCCCTCCCCCGCCCCACCCCACCCCACCCCACCCCACCCTATCCCACCCCGCCCCGGGTCCCGGAGGGAGGGAGCCCGAGGGCGCAGGCCTCCGCTTCCCAGCGCCCTCCTCCGCGCCGCCCTCCGGCCGGCAGCTTTCGACCCCCCAGGCCCGGAGGCATCCCGAGTCGTCCCTGGCCGTCATTTGTAGAAAGGCCATTCCTGCGGCTAATCTGGCGAAGAAATCCGGGGAAATTAAATGGCTTAGAATCCTGGGTTTGCCATTGCAGCCCTGCCCAAAGCCTACAGAATTTTCTAGGCTTCCCACTCCCCGGAGACGAAGAGGGATCCGAGGGGGTGTGTGTGTGGTGGGGGGGGAATCCATTTCCAGATTCCCCCCAGAGGCTTGCTGTCCTGGGCCCCTTCCCAGTGCCTCCGGAGGCAGGGGCCCTTCGTGGGTGGGAGAAGGCGGCTGGCTTGGGGTTGGTCTTTTATACCTGGTGAGTTATACTGACATAGGAGGAGCTGGCCCCAAACTGTCAGAATTTTCCCCCCAAAAGTGGGGCATGCCATCCCGAAAGGGCCCGGCGTTTGAAATCCCCCAAATCGGCCCTAGAGGCCCAAGCCCAACCCCCACCCCGAGATGGTGGGATCCAGAGGGTCAGCGCCCAGTGACTTCCAAGGGTCTCTCTTCTCCCTCCACCTTGCCCGGAGAACGGTGGGGGACAGGTCCCAAGCCGCAGCCAGGGGCCCGCGGAGCGAATCCTCGATTTGAAGATGGGGATAGCTAGCCGCGGGGTGGCAGCATGCATCAGTGAGGACACTTGTGCTGGAGACCTTCCGGGGTTTAGGGACCGTGAGCACCTTGCCTAGGGGCTGCTGGACTGGCCGCCTAAGTGTTCGTGGGTTTGCAGCGAGAGGTCCCCGGGTGGGTGCCCCGGTGGGAGGGGCCCTGGGCATCGCGGTCCGCGGGGGCTGGTGCGCGTGGGTGCCGCTGTCAGGGAACCTGTGTGGGCTTGGCGCCGGTGACTCTGACTCCTGGGTGGCGTCCGATGCTCCGGTGCCTGGCTCCGCCGGAAATGAGGCCGAGCAGGTAGCCGGGGCCCTTGCGGAGGAGGCCGGGGAGCGTCGGGCCAGCGCGGGGCGAGTGGGACCCCTGCGTCCTGGCCCGGAGAGCTGAGGCAGGGTGTGTAACCTGGGAGGAGGGACGCTGAGTCATGCTTTGCTGATGGGGGAGGGGGTGGCGGGAGGAGGCCGCGCAGCCGGGCCGGGTGAGGGCTCGGCCCCCCACCTAGGGCTTTCTGGCGCCCAGGGACCTGAAAGCGGCCCTTTGTCGCCTGCCTTGGTGAGGTTGAGGAAGAATCGGCGAGTTCTTTCTGCTGGCAGGCTGCTGAGCACAGAGGGTGAAGGAGGCCTCTGCGCTGCTGGCAGGTGCCCCAGTGGCCTGGCTCCGGCGGAGAGGGCATCTTGGCAGGTCATTCTGGTCTGGCTTTGTGCAGGAAGCCCGAAGCCTGTTTTCTCCTCTCGCATGGAGGCTGATGGGACAGGACGAGGGACTTGGTGATTAAAAGTAAAAAGCACCATGCCTCACCCCCAGTGGACTTGAGCAAACACGAATTCCTTCTTCACCCTGTCTCCCCCCCCCCCCCCCCCCGGCCCGCTTGCTTTCATAAATTTAAAAGCTCTCAGCGGAGGAGAGCAAGGGGCATGTGGATACTTGGAGTAAGAAGCGCTTTTAAGTCCTCGTCATTCATTCAACAAATACTTAGTACCTCCTATGTGCCAGTCACTGTTTTAGCCCCCGCGGGTCTAGACAAAGATGCTGCCCTCGGGCAGCCTGTATTCTAGAAGGGAGCTCTGTGCGTGGTATTGAGGGGAAGCTTTTTCACCAAGTCTTGGTCTCCCCATCTGTAAAATGGGAGTGAATAATAACCATCTTTCCTACAAGGTCTTGGGGTTTCTGGGAGGGTCCGGTGGACTGGCGCATGACGAAGCCATCTTGGAACAGGAAATTGTCGGCTGGCAGTTGAAGTATGTTAAGCACCTACTGTGTGCTGGGGCCTCACTCAAGATACCGCATACACCACACCCCCGTTCTATAGATAAAGAAGTCAGGGTTTGACCTTTGTCGGTGTCCCAGGCTGAGTGGCAGCGTGTGTAGGGCATAGGGCTCGGGGGCTGGGATGCAGAGGAACAAGAGGGTCTAGCAGAGGAAGCAGTGACAGTCATTGTTGGAATCATATGAGATTTCTGGCCTCCCTACGTGAAAACAGACTTTCACAACGTTGCGCCCTGCATTTTGTGCTCAGAGACCAGGGTAGGTCACAGATTTGGATGTTAGAAAGACTTGTGTTCAAATCCTGCTCCTGACTCTTCACAGGCTGTGTAATCTGGGACAAGTTATTAAACCTTTCCGAGCTTCACTTTCTCCCTTTGTACAGGGGGAGATAATAATAACGAACCTTACGTTGTTATTATTATTAGGATGATCAGTGATTATTATGCTAATGTAGAAAACATCAGCACAGTGCTTGGTCTATTGGAGGCATTTGATAAATGGTACTGGTATAATTTAAAAGGCTCCTGGAAGAGCTTCATGAGCAAATAATGGATGCTGCAAAAAAATCTTGCAAAAGACCCAGGTGTACAAATTCTTTTTCCACCTGGTCATTTGGCCCACACTCACTCACTCACTACACTCCAGTGGCTCTGGTCTACTTCCTGCTCCTTAAGCAGGTCATTTTTTTTTTTTTCCTTGCTTCATGGCCTTTGCACTGGCTGTGTTCTCTATCTAGAATATCCACCTCCTGCCCTTCTCATAGCTGGCTCCTCCTCAGCCTTTAGATCTCAAGTTAAACATCGTCTTTGCCTATGGGAGTCCTGCTCGAATTCCTCAGTCTCTTATAAAATCTCAAATACTTTGGGAAGAGTTTAGGTTTTGTTAGTCATTCACACCTTGGTGTGAATTAGAGCAGCTTTTCTTTTTTTCTTTTTCCTCAACTCTTGGCTCATCTCAGCTGATCCAGGGTTGTGATCACTAAGCATGGAGGCAGGCCACCCTGGGGCACAGAGAACTTGGAAAGGTTGGGTGGGTGTTGGGGAGGGCAGTATCGTTGAGTCTCTCCAGACAGTAGAAGGACCTGGACCCTTGAGAGAGGGTCCCCAGGGGTAGGAGAGGGCCAGGAAGTCTCTGTGTGTTTAGACTTTTCTCAAGAGCCAGATATGGCCCAGGAGGGGCGTTTCCTGGCTGTGTTCCCTTGCTGCAGCCGCGGAGCTCAGCTTTTGGGTGAGTGAAATAGGCGTTTCTAGGTTAGTCTGGTCTGCGAGCCCCTTCATCCCCTTTCACGCAGCAGCGTTTCCCAAGCCCGTCCGCTACTGGCTCTGGCCCTGGGCAGACACGGGGGCTCCCAGCCCATAGGAGGCGGCACATGCTGAAGAGAGAGTTGGTGGCAGTGACTGGGTGTCTTTGGGAAGGAGCAGTCACTCCCAGGCGCCTGCAGGTTAAGGCACCTGAGGGCACGCTTTTCTGCCAGGACCACAGTCCCCTCCCTGGAGCATCTCAGCCATTAAACTCTGTCATCTCTGCCTTTTGCATCCATGGAAAGAAAGGTACCTCCGTCTCCCTGATCCCGTATCCCTGCCATCCTCGTGTGATGCATGTGGTTCAGAGCCACCTGTGTGTCCCCGTGGATTGTATGGTTGAGAGATGAAGCAGGGATCAGAGGAGGAAGGGGTAAGGTCGGGAGGGTGTCCCAGGCCTGTCCGAACCCAGCATTTGGGCAGTTTCCACAGCATGGAATTGTCTTCCTGGTTCGAACTGGTTGAGGGGGGATAATGTCAGCTTTCTGCCCACGCCTAGACTACGCCGGAGAGGCATGCTTTGTGGGAGACCAGGGTTCATCCAGATTTGCCCCCACGTTGGGGCTGTTGAGGCTGATCTCCCCCATGCCCAGCGCCTCACCCCACAAGAGCATCGTGGTTCTCACCCAGAAACCTGTGGCCAGAGGCCGGGCCAGCTTGGTCCGAGGCTAATGCGTCCCTCTTGCAGTGACTGGTTCTAGAACGGACATGGGAACCAGTTCTGGAGGTCGCGTGGAAGCTGGTTTCGCTCTTGGAAGGAGCAGGGAGGCTCCCGTTGTTGCCGGCGGCCCCCCTGAGACCATGAAGCGGGTTAAGTCCTAAGCCAACAATGCTGACGGTGTCTGAGCAGAGAGTGAGTGGCAGCAGGGGACATTGTGACTCCGTGGGTTAACCAGGCCTGATGTCCACCCGTCTCTGGGCTTCCATTCCCATGAGCTGCCACATTTCCTCTTTGCTGCACACCTTAAGCTGAGCCTCTGTGACACCCCCTTTCCTGGTTATCTGGAAGACCGGGAGCCTGCCCCCTCACTCCCGGCCAAGATTTGAGACCCATGAAACCAAGAGGGAGTTTGATGTGTTCACTTTCTGTGTTAGGAATCCTGTTGGATGTCTTTTGTTGCACTCAAGTCAGGGCCGCCGAGTTCTGGCTTCCCTTCCTTGGCCCTCCTGAGGAGGCATTCCAGCCAGATGAGTTCTCCCAGGAGACCCGCGTTCCCGGTGGGGTCTGACTCTGGGTTCGTAATCTCGACCAGCTCACCCAGTGTCTCGGACCCCGAGCGTCTTCTCTGGATTGCTGCTCGCTTGAAATGAGAGATGCACAGTTGTTTGATGTTGTAAACGTGTCCGTCACATGCTACGTGCATGTGTTCCTTCGTGGGAGGAACACTCTCTGTGAGCCCGGGGCATTAAATGGCTCGGTGTGTGTGAACACGCCCAGCCCAGGGCCTGGGGCCCAGTCAGTACTTAATAAACGTCGTCTGCCAACGGTTAGAGTTAGGATAGCCTAGAACCATCGCCAGACTGGCTAGCCCAACCCCATCCCCACTCCACGGGGAAATGGAGGCTAAGAGGGGGTCGCTCCTGGCGTTTCCCTGAAGCCAGCCCAGAGGGAGAGGGGGGGAGCCAGCTTTCGGTTTGAAATCAAGCTGGGGACTGCTGGGCCTTCACCCCCATTGCTCCCCTTTCAGAATATCACTTCCACGAGCAATCCTGGACTTTCACAGACTCACACTGTCTCCATTTCGGGGTGGGGGGGCAGTGAGAGAGGCTGAGTGTTCTCGGTTTAGTCGCACCACCTCTCTGAGCCTCAGTTTCCTTACACTGGGTTGTCACACGGCTCTAAGGAGCAAGGGCTGTGTGGACTCCACCGTTGAGTGGGTTGGCCCCCACAGCCCCCTCCCTGTAAGCAGCACACTGGTTTACTTTTATTTTTTTATTTAGTTTTGTATGTTTACTTATTTTTTGAGAGAGAGAGAAAGAGAGAGAGAGAACAAGCAGGGGAGAGGCAGGGGGCGGGGGGACAGAGCATCCGAAGTAGGCTCTATGCCCACAGCACAGAACCCTATGCAGGGCTCAAACTCACGAACTGTGAGATTGCGACCTGAGCTGAAGTCAGAGGCTTAACCGACCGAGCCACCCCGGCGCCCCGAAGGCAACTGTTTAAATTCAGCATGAGATTATTAGGAGTTTTCCAGCACTTGGCAGTCTGTGCCATCCGTGCAGTCATGTGGGGCCCCACGCCCGGAAGGACCTGATTCTGGTTTTGTGCTTTGCTGTCGCTGTGTGGAATTTTTATCATCTTCTCTCCGGACCCATGCTTTGTAAGCGACGTCTGATGGGGGCAGTGGAGTGGACGCCCGAGCAGAGATGATGCGTGCAGCACGTGTTGCAGCTGCTTTGTGCCGCTGCTACACACACCTTGTGTTTGCTTTGAGCGTCGCTGAGCTCCTACACGCGTGGGCCACCACATTCTGTGCTTCCGCAGCGGGTCGGCGTGTCCACGACCCTGTAGGCAGCGGTGGGTGCTGACGGCCCGGAGAAGCCATGCTTTTCCACTCGAACCAGACTAGATTCAGAGGCAAAAAGGAGGCAGTGACATGCTAAAGAGTACGAGGGACCAAGGAGCCCTGCCGTCCCCTCCTCCCCGCATTCCGTCCTTGTGTGAGCTAATCACTGATGCTGAAAATAATGACCCAGAAGGAAAGGACAGGAGGGGACAGCCCTAGTCCTTCCCTTTCAATCCTTATTCATCACTGAGCCAAGGGTAGAGGCGTGTGTGTAGAATGTGCAAGCATCAAAAAGTGAAATGAGGGGCGCCTGGGTGGCTCGGTTGGTTAAGCGTCTGACTTCGGCTCACGTCATGATCTCACAGTTTGTGGGTTCGAGCCCCGCGTCAGGCTCTGTGCTGACAAAGCCTGGAGCTGCTTCAGATCCTGTGTACCCCCTGCACACCCCCCCCCCCCAAAAAAAACCTAATAAACCTTAAAAAAAAGAAAAAACAGCTAAATGAAACCAGATGAGCTGTTTGGGTTAGCATCCACACTGCCCTGGTAAGAATAAATACAGTACACATGCGTGTAGGAACCCCCAGATACGAATTGTGTGTTTCCGTGAGTCTGCATTCCCGTTAAATGCTCTTGTGTTTGCACTGAACGCTGGAATTGCAGAACAGAATGGTGACTGGCAGAATTCACGCTGATAACTTACATGTTTAGTGTTTCTGTCGGCGTTAAGTAGCACATAACACTGCGGCGAGTTATGGGGAAAGTGAAAAAGGTTTATGTTTTCGTTCCTCTGGCTTTTTGGGCGGGGTTAAAGTATTAAAGGTCCCTGCTCCTCCCCTACCCACTGGGGCTGGCACTCCTTGGGCTGTTCCAAGGAGGGGATGCCAAGTGTCTCATTTCAGATTCCAGCCTTTCGACCTGTGTCCCCACAGCCCTGAACTGAGGGGCAGTAGAGGAGGGGTCCCTAGCTCCCCACGCCCTCCCCCCCCATTACCATTAATAAAGCAGATTCTTTTGATTTCTCTCTTGTTGGCTACCTCCCCTGTGTGGCCTCAAATCCTAGCGGCAGGGAGGGCTGCCTAATGGTTACCTCAGTCCCGCCCCAGACTCCACGGCTTTATTCCTGTGATAGATGTGCCATGGTTCAATTAATCACCCCCATTGTTGCATAATTAGGTGGCTTGTTTTTCTGGTATAACACCGAGTGAACGAACGCTGTTTGCCTATGAAGATACTCTACGCCCAACTCCCAACCCCGAACAGCTTTGGAATAATTTCTTCAGAGAGAACCCTGTGCGTGCAGCGTTATGCGAAAGTGATGAACGCGTTTGGTGTTCTCGACTCGTATCGCCAAGTTATGCTCCAGAAAGTGTTGATGTTTTTACCACATGCTGATCAGCACTCCATACCCTAATGTGTTTGACCTCTGCAGATATCACAGATGAAAAGTATTTGTTTTAATTTATGTCTGAGTACCAATGAGATGGGCTATTTTTCCCCCTTTTGTTCAATAGATATTTGCCGCCCCCCCTTCTGTGCCAGGGGGATGTTAGCTGTTGGACGGGCAATGTTGAAGACGGAGTTCATTGCTGTCCTTCAGTCAGCCACTCATTCATTCGCTGGGCAGATATCTCTGGAGCTGCCTCTGTGTTCTGGGCACTGGCTTCTTCCGGGTTGCTGGGGCAGGGAGGGGGCGGGTGGGGTGAGAGCTGGGAGAGGACAGCACTCAGGAAGAGCCTGGGGTTCCGCAGTCGCTAAAGGACAGAGCACAGAGAGTCTGTGGCACGGTTGGGGTAGGCACCCAGGTGGGCCGTGGAGTCATAGGCCTGAGTATCTGGGTGGGAAGGGACAGGGCGGGGGAAGAAGGATGGGTCACCATCCTGCCATCCTGTTGGGTAGGAGGACAGTATTGGAAAGCATCTCCCAGGCTCCCTGTTTCAGGTGTTTACACGCACCCTGCACCCTGTTCCCCGGGGCTCTGCTTCGGTGATGCCGTCTTTCCATGAGCCCTTAAGGTCTGCAACCCTGTCTCCCCGCTCAGGTCTCCCTGCTGGCACACAGAGTCATTTGCTCTCTGTTCTTCGCTCTCCCCGACAGACAGCCCCTTGACCCCTTTTCTCCAATCTCACTGCCTCTGGGGCAAAACGCTCCAGGTCCTAGAAGGCACGTTTCCAGAGCTCTGTGCTCTGTGGACGCAAGCCAGGCTGTGTCCTTCTCCAAAACGTCGGCCTGTCTCTGCCAGGGTCTTGGATGCCATTGGGAGAATGAGCTGCCTCCCGCAGTCTGGAGTCGCCGGAGGAGTCTGCAGACCACAGCACCCTGGGGAGTCCTGCTAGTTAAACCAGGCCCTGCAAGACAGGTGCCTCTTTTCCACTGCACTGGTGTCCCGTGGCCCTCATCAAAACGAGCCATGTGGACTTGAGTATTAAATGATTAGGAAACCAACATAATAGCCATTATTAGTATTAACCATTTATTGAGTATATACTATGTGCCAGACACGATGCTAAGTACAGCATCTTACTGGATCCTAACAAAGCTCTGGGTTGTATGTATTTTCCCCCTTTTACAGGGGAGAAAGCTGAGGTTTGGGCACATGTGAAGAGTCACAGGTATAAACGGGCAGAGCTGGGCTTTGAAGACAGGCCATCTGCCTGCAGAACCCACACTCCTGACCTCCACACTGGGTGGAGGAACCAACAGGGAGGGGACAGGAGATCTGTTGGGTTCTGATTATGCTCCTTGCTTAGGAGGGTCTGAGATTCAAACCCAGGACTGCCTGGTGTGGTGCTCACGCTGGGCATGCGGCAACACATCGGTCCTAGCCTTGTGTGTGTGGTTGGAGGCAGTTGAGATGGGCCAGGAGGAGAAGGGCTCCCCTCTACCGCATAGGGGGTGGGGGCCGGGGGGGGGGATGGTCACAGCTCTACAGAGGACAGGTGCTTTGGCACTGAAGGGAGTGGCATTCTTCAGGGCAGACAGCGATGCCCTTTGGCACATGGCATTCTAGTACATTCCAGGCAGGAAGAACAGCATGTGCAAAGTGACATATGCTTGTCTCCTGACAGCGTCTGGGCTCTTCCTCCTGGGTCCAGGAAGCAGTTCCCAGCCAGCTCTGGGTGCAGGGACCACCTGGGAGCCACTGTGCTGCCCAGGACAGGCACTGCCTCCTTGTACAATGGGGGCTATTGTCCTCTCCAACCCTGGGCTGAAGGGCCCATTGAAACAGAACAAAGGCAGCTTAGAGGTGCCGGCTGCCCCGAGCAGGGATAGGATCACCAGCTCAGGCCCGGCCTTCTGCATTTCTCCACCCTGGAGAGGTCATAGCCCTGACCCCTGGGGCTGCTGCTGCTGGGGGCTGGGACCTGGGTCTCCCAGGGCCTGAGCTCTGGTCTGAGCTGGCAGTTGCTTCAGCCTCGGAACCTGTTTCCCCGTCCATCTGGGAAGCAGAGAAAGAACTACCAGCCACCCGGGCTTTTTGTGAGCATTGAGTGAAATAATCTATATACTGTACAGAAACCTCAATAAAAGGCAATTACTTGTGTTATGAGTATCAGCTTTTGGATTTTGTTTTCATTTCAAAAAAGTGGTAATGAAAACTTTTATTTTTTTTTTAACATTTATTCATTTTTGAGAGAGAAAGAGAGAGAGAGAGGGAGGGAGGGAGAGCACATGGGTAGGGGAGGGGCAGAGAGAGATGGAGACACAGAATCCGAAGCAGGCTCCAGGCTCTGAGCTGTCAACACAGAGCCTGACGCGGGGCTCGAATGAGATCATGACCTGAGCTGAAGTCGGACGCTTAACCGACTGAGCCACCCAGGTGCTCCCGGACTGAAAAATTTTTGAGCCGAATGAGGACCCCGGTCACATCACCCCACCGCAGCAGGCCAGTGTTTCTTACCTGACCAAGTCAGAACGAGTGCTAATTCCTTCCCATCTGAATTCTCGTCCATCTTGGCAAGGTCCCCACTTGTCTCAAAAATGCCTTTTTATGGTTGCTGCATTTGAACCAGGATCCCAAGGCCCGCACCTGCAAGGGGGTGTTCTGTCTCTTATGTCTTTCCTGATCGAGACCAGTCCTCTATCCCATTCTCAGACCCCTGACTGCTAAAGACATTTGTGACTGCTTTGGAAAGATGCTGGTTTCACCCCCTACTGTCCCCAGCCTGTGTCTGGCTCCCAGTTTTGCCAGAAGGGTCTAGAAGGCTAACGAGCTGTTGCCCGGACCCTGGGAGTCACCCCGGGAACGTGCCTCTCTCTCCTTCCAGGACCTTCCTCACCTTTCATCAGCGGACAGACCGGGGCATCCGTCTTCACCGAGGCCTAGCCAGATGGCAGATTCGTGAACAAAAGCAGTGGTTTCTGTGTCTTCCATTGAGTTTTGAGATGATTTTTTTACACAACAGATAACTGGAATAGTCATGGATTCCCAGCTTGAATTCTTGGTCCAGCTCAACTCCTGTTCCTTCTAAGGCCCCTTGTCCAGCGAATTGTGCTTTCCTTGGTTCTGTAGCCCTCGCAGAGCCTTCCAGAACTTCCTACCTGTGTATGTTAGCCTGTGTCAATTAGCCTGTTGTTTATAATTACCCCCAATTCCCAGTGCCAGCCAGGAAGGCGACTCAGCTCAGATCATAAGACAAGACTGGAACCCAGTCCTTTCGGGAACATCAGTAGATACGCACATGGGACGGACCCGCTTCCCCTTACACAGCTCAGCACCTGCTACCCACCAGGTGTTGGGTAAATACGTGGTCGAGTGACCAAGAGGACAAGTGCCACACTTTCCCCTGACCAGCTTCCCCGAGTAGAAACAGTCTTCTCTTGGCAAAGTTGAAATACGTGCAGATTTCAGTCTTCACGGTTCCAGGGAAATCGCGCCAGCGCCGCGGCCCCACGGATCAGACTTGAGCTACCCCGTCGCGGTAGCTGTGAGGAACTGCGTCAAGTGCAAACTTTGCCAGTAAGTTTTCAGGGCACGGATCACTAAGTAAATACCAGATGCACGTTGCAGAGCCTGCCAGGTCACTTCTTTCCGTGTCTGTCGCTGGCTGGTCACCGCACGTGTGTTAGTTCACACACAGCAAAGCATGTGGTACTGTTGCCTCCTTTGTCTCCCCGCGATGAGGCCATGTGACGCCTCACGGAAATGGAAAATCAAAAGAAGGAATGGGCCAACAGCGATGACGCCCAGCAGGGGAGTGAAAAGCGATCCTGCTGGAGCAGAACCGTGGGTGGCATGTGAACGGAGTCCTAGAGGAAATCGCCGATCCTGGGAGCATTGGAACCATGGCCTGAGGAGAGTCTCTTGGGCAGTGACAGGCACTAAGTGAAAGAGATCCTACCCTCGTGGCTGAAGAAGGTGGCTCCGAAGGGAGGGAGATACCCCAGAGGAAGTGACTCTGGGAGGTGTTTCACCACGTTGGAAACGCAAAGGGGTGAGATCTTGGAAGCTGATCTGAACTTGGGAAGACGGCCCTCCAAGGCACAGACGAGGTGCCAGCCGCCAGCAGAAGCAGCAACCATCAAACTACTTTCCATATGCTTCTTTTTACAAAGACATAAAACACTTGACTTCTCTCAATGTTTCCAATGCTTTAAATCACTGAACTAAATAAATATTGGTTTTACTATTTTTTATATCCCTATACGCTTGTAACCATCAATGAGAGGTTTTTTTTTTTTTAATGCTTATCTTTGAGAGAGAGAGAGAGAGACAGAGCGTGAGTGGGGGAGGGGCAGAGAGAGAGGGAGACACAAAATCTGAAGCAGGCTCCAGGCTCTGAGCTGTCAGCACAGAGCCCGATGCGGGGCTTGAACCCACAAATGTGAGATCGTGACCTGAGCCAAAGTCAGATGCTTAACCGACTGAGCCACCCACATGCCCCAATAAGAGAATTTGGTTTAAAAAAAAATTTTTTTAATGTTTATATATTTTTGAGACAGAGACAGAGCATGAACAGGGGAGGGTCAGAGAGAGAGGGAGATACAGAATCTGAAGCAGGCTCCAGGCTCCGAGCTGTCAGCATAGAGCCCGACGCGGGGCTTGAACTCACAAACCGCGAGATCATGACCTGAGCCAAAGTCGGATGCTTAACCGACTGAGCCACCCAGGCGCCCCTAGAGTTTTTAATGACTTAAAAAAATTCTCTTTAAAGTCACAGAACATTTGTAATTTCCAGATTGATTCTTAAGATCACTTTGAATGATTTGAGCGTGCACGGTCATTTCTATGCTCCCCCAACCCGAGAACTCCCTGTACTTCTTTCTTTTTTTTTTTTTTAATTTTTTTTTAACGTTTATTTATTTTTGAGACAGAGAGAGACAAAGCATGAACGGGGCAGGGGCAGAGAGAGAGGGAGACACAGAATCGGAAGCAGGCTCCAGGCTCTGAGCCATCAGCCCAGAGCCCGACGCGGGGCTCGAACTCGCGGACCGCGAGATCGTGACCTGATCTGAAGTCGGACGCTCAACCGACTGAGCCACCCAGGCGCCCCGTTCCCTGTACTTATTTCAAATGGGTAGTGTCTATGCTGCATGGCCCTTCCACACGTCGAGGCCACGGCGATGTTCTGAAAGGTCAATATTCTTCTTGCTGAAGGCAACGACTCGAGAATATTAAATAGCACAAATCCCTCACTGTGGATATGGTCAGGCAGCCCTTGGATCGCCGAGAGAGGGACACACGCCCTCCCGCCACTGTGCTCACCATGCGGACCTCCGGCCAGCCCGTCTGCTTCGGGGACAATCCGTCACAGAATGAGCTGGCTGAAGGAGTCCGAGGCTGAACGAAAGTGGCTCCTGTATCGGCTTTCAACGTGAAAGGTGATAAAAACAACCCTGAATATTTTATAGCCCCGAGGAGAGGTCAGGCTCTTTATTGAAAGTGTGAAAATATAATCCATCATAACATGTCCCATATCGTCAGACTGTGGGAGCTAAGCTCCATTCAGATGCTCCTTGCGAGAAGATTTTAATTGTATTTCTCTATTTATTTCATCTCATTACAGAAACGTTTGAAAATGCAGAGAGTAGAACAAGGGGGGAGGGGAATAACATCCTGATGTCACTGCCCCGGAAACCGTTGTTCCAGTTTTTTGTATTTCCTGTTTACCACTCCCCTACAGACTGTAATGTAAATATAGTTTGTATCTTTTAGAATACCTAACACGCTGAAACGTTTCCCCGTATTGTCACAGTTTCTGAGTAAATAATTTTTAATGGCTGTGTAATAGTCCGTTGCGTAGATATAATTATTCATTCAGTAACTAGGTCCGGATTTGTTCATCAGACTAAGGTGGATGCCTGCAGTCGGTGTGTGTGTGTGGGGGGGGTGCAGGACGGAGGAACAGGGCACAGCCCCTCCCTGGAGAACGTCTGGAATCAGGGGGACGTAAATATAGGGTTGTAATACAGTGTGCTGGGGGCTGGGAGGCAGGGGGACCCCACAGCTGGGACGGGGTCGCCGTGTGGGAGCAGGGCAGAGAGGCTGGGTCCGGAGCAGAGAAGCGGCCGTAGGGAGAAGGGGAGAAAGCGTTCCCAGCACTCGGAACCAGTTGGCACATTGTGGGAGCCCATTCACCTATGGGGCTTGGGCCCCCCGGGCAGTGGTAGACGAGCAGTCCGGCCGGGAAAGGGCCCTTTGTAATCTGTCTAGGCACAGAAGGAAGAGGGAACGAGAGTGGCCGGAGGTCCCTGGGGGGTTGGAGAGTGAGGTGGGGTGGAGGGTGACGTTCAGAGGTTGTGTGAGCACCTCCAGGAGCGGCGAGAAGGCTCCTGGGACGGGCCTTGGGAGGAGGTGGAAGGGAGGGTTGTCCGCGAGCCCTGGTAGAGGGAGGAGGAGGGCTGAGCCTCCTCTCATGGTCTGATCACGACAAGAGTGCTCCCCAGCTGGCGTCACAGGTGACAGTGCGCCGAGGGTGGAGGCACCTCCCTGCTCCTGGACACCGACATCCCAACTCTGGGTGGTTTTTGTTTTTGTTTTAAGTTTATTTATTTATTTAGACAGGGCGTGAGTGGGGAAGGGGCAGAGAGAGAGAGGGAGACACAGAACCCCAAGCAGGCTCTGCTCTGTCAGAGCTCCAATCCACAAATTGTGAGATCGTGACCAGGGCCGAAATCAAGAGCCAGACGACTCACCCGACGGAGCCACCCAGGCACCTCCCAACTCCAGGTGCCTCAAAGGTGCTCATCATGTGATGAGCGTCCTTGTGAATGTGTCTCTTCCCGTATTTCGGGTGTTCTTGTCTCTGGCCACCTGGGAAGTCAATTTCTCGGTGAAAGGATAGAAGAGTTTTTCGGGGCTTGAATAAAGATTTGGGTACCATGTTGGCTACTGAAATAAAAACAAAAGTGACCAACAGTTTTTGTGGGGGAGATCTTTGGAAGAGTTAAGTGTGTGTGTCTGTCATGAAGCTTTGGCACAATCCGTAGGTCACAGCGAACCCGTCAGGCTCGGTCTTTCTTGCGTAAGAAAGACAAGGATGCATTTCAGGCTGGGCGCCTGGAGACTCAGGGCTCTGTTCATCGTCTCTCCGTGTGTATTTGATGGCGATGGGCTTCGGCTGTGCCGAAGGAAACGTACCGTGAACCTCTGTCCGCACCTACTAATGTTCCTGTCTTCGTGGGAAGATGACAGTGGTGGTGACGGTGACAAGAGCAACGGCCATTTTTAAAAAATATTTTGTGATGTTTTTATCGATTTTTGAGATGGAGAGAAAGCACAGGTTGGGGAGGGACAGAGAGAGAGGGAGACAGGGACCGAGGCGGGCTCTGTGCCGATAAGCAGATATCCTGACGTGGGGCTGGAACTCACGAACCATGAGATCGTGACCTGAGCAGAAGTCGGATGCTTAACTGACTGAGCCACCCAGGTGCTCCGCTGCCATTTCTTGACTGCTACAGTGTCGCAAGACATATGTTCGTGTCCTCGCTGGAGCTTTATACCCACCCAGGAGTGGGGGGTGACTCCCTTTGGTATATCAGGAAACAGAGCCCCGTAAAGGTCAGGTTGCGTGCCTGAAGTCACACGGTGCGTGTTGCTACTTGACAAACCGCTGTAAATCATAGTGACCGAAGACGACAGCCATGTCGTTATGGCCCCTGGATGCTCCAGGTCAGGAGTTTGAGCAGGGTTTGGCTGGGCTCTGCGTGGCAAGTCCTGAGCTCCCCTTCTAAGCTGGGGGGGCTGGCTGGTCTGCAGGGTCCAAGAGGGCTTCACACAGGTTGGTGCGTGGTGGGGACGGCTGGGAACGCTCCCCTGGAACGGTCGACTTGGCCTCTCCAACACGGCGCTCTCAGGGTCTCTTCAGGCGTCCGGAGAACCAGGTGGAAGATATAACCTCCCCATCCTTGGAGTCCCCCTTCCCCAGCGGTATGACTTCAGCTGGGCTGAGTCACAGGCCAGCCCAGGCCGAAGGGGATGTAGGCTCCGCCTTCGGATGTGGGAAGGGCCAGGTCCGCTGTGGGAGGGGAGACAGTGCCCTCGGCCCTCGCTGGGAAACCGTCTGCTGCACACGGGGCCCAGCCAAGCTCTGTCTGCCCTTGAAGCTGCCGCATCTCCCGGGAGCGACATTCTGCCTTTTGCTATCCTGACCGGCTGGAGGCAGCGGAGGCCCCTTCCTCCTCCACGCCGCTATCCCTGGCCAGAAGTACAAAAACCATCCTGCACTTTTGCCAACTTGAATACAGAGCCTGTGACAATATGGATGAGGCGTGGGGCCACTACGCTAAGTGAAATAAGTCAGACGGGGAAAGACAAACGCCGCGTGATCTCGCTTAGACGCGGAATCTAAAAAGGCCAAAGTCGTGGAAACAAGAGTCTAGGATGCTGGTTGTCAGGGGCTCGGGATGGGGGAAGCGGGGACAGGTTGGTCACAGGGTACACGCTTCCAGTTATAAGATGTATAAGCTCCGGGATCTGACACACTACGTGGTGATTATAGTTAGTAGCACTGTATTTGAGTTTGAACGTTGCTGCGAGAGTAGATCTTAAATATTGTCAACACAGAAAAGAACTGGGGGTTATGTGACCTGGTAAAGATGTGAGCCGATGCCGTGGTGGCATCATTTTGCGGTATTTGAGCCTGATCAAATCAACGCGTTAAACTCACTCACTTGACACCCTATATGATGTTATATGTCAATTATATCTCAGTAAAGCTGGAAAAAAATAAACACAGAAAACAAGAGGTGAGGAAGGGCTTTCTGTAGGGGGTAGACTAGATTTCCCGCAGACCTGCCTCCCCCGTGCGTGCACCAGGCAGAAGTTACGAAGGCAAATGAAGGTCGGATCAGGTGCCACGTGAATCCTGCCCCGCCCCCCCCCCATCCCTCCCCCTCTGCAGGTGCGCTGCCCACATCAGGGAAGGTGGCTTTGGGTAGAGCGGGCCTTTCTCTCTTGCCAGGGCCCCTGCGGTGGGGGAGGGCTGCAGAAGAGAAACAGGTGAGCTGGATGGTTTTTCTGCTTGGCTTGACTCTAAGGACACACTGACCTCTCACAGAGGAAGTTTTATCGGAAACCATGACGGCCCGGTGGCCTGGTCCCAGACACGGCGTCCGCCCATGGGCAGTGGGCTGTGCTCTGAGTGCACGCGATGGAGGGGAAGGAAGCTGCCTGCCATTGAGTGAGAGCGTGGGCGGGGCAGGCAGTGTCCAGGCATTGTCCCTGAGGCAGACGCTGTCATTGTCCCCATTCAGTCGGGACCTCAGGGAGATGAAGGGACTCTCCTGAGCCTGTCTGCCCCGCCCGCCTGACTCCCTCCTCCACCCGGCTGCGTCCTTGCTGGAGAAAGTGATACCTTTGAGAGGTCAGCCTTAGGATCTGAGTCCCAGGCAGTAATCTTTGCCCTGCAGACCGTTCTTCTCTGGAGCAAGGGAGCGTTGGGGTGCATTAGAGGCTCCCTCCCAGCCTCAGAGTAAGTGTGGGGGGTTCCCTTTCCTCTGTGTGTCAGCAAAGCTAATGGAAAGAGTCTCTGTGCACCAGGGTGCATGCAGGCTATGGGACAGGCACGTGCCTTGGGTTTGGCCAACACGAATGGGCTCAGCCCGTCCCCCGAGGAACCCCGGCCAGCTTGAGGCCCCAGCGGCCGGGATGCATGCCTTTAATTAAAAAAGCAAAACAAACCCCCACAAAAATCCGGCTTTATTGAGATGCAGTTCAAATATCATGCCATTCACCCATTTAAAGTGTCCAACTCAATGGTTTTTGGTATGTTACGTAATTACGTTTTTGAGAATGGAGGTAAAATAATACAACATAAAATTTGCCAATTTAGCCGTTTTTAAGTGTACAAATCAGCGCCATTAACTGCATCCACGATGTTGTGCAGCCATCACCGCTATCTGTTTCCAAGACCCTTTTACTACAGCAAACAGAAGCTCGGGGCCCATTAAGTAACAGCCCCCCTCCCTCTGGTCTGTGCCTCTTTCAGGGACCGCGTATAAATGCGGTCACACACTGTCCTCCATACCTGGCTCGTCTCCCTGGGCATATGTCTTCTAGATCCATCCACACTGTAGCAGTTGGGAAGGAGGTTAGATGTTGGAAAGCCTCAGGTGCACTGGGACAGAACTAAGCCACGCAGATGGTCTTGGTGTTCCGCACGTGGGGGAGGCGGGGAGAAACTGGCCAGCCTTGGCCCTCTCACATTTGAGGTTCCTGGATGACACACGGAGGCGGGGGGGCGCACTGCCTACTGACCTTGCCTTATCTTTTCTGCATCTAGAGAGGGGAGTGGTTCTCCCCATTTTACAGATGAGGAAACCTAGCTGCCCAGGAGGTAAGACCTCCCCCAGCCTGGGGGGAGGACCTGGGAGGGTCCCTGATGCAATGCAGCTCCTGCTTCCCGCCTTAGGGCCCCTCCCCCATGCGTTGTCCCTGGTGCTTTTATCTGCAGCAAAGGGCACCTTGAGGGACTCCAGTCACCCTGGGGCTAGCCTTCCTTTGCGTTCACTCCCCTGTGTGCGGTTGGCCTGCCCCAGCCTCTCCTGGTGCCCCTGTACCTTCAGCTAAACTGGGGCCAAGGTGAATGTCTTCTCGAGGTCTCTTCGAGGCTGGACTGAGCCCCGCATTCGGTTTACCTGATACTTGGAAAGGTCCTGCCAGACGCTCCTCTTCTGCTGAGCGGGGGAGACCTCACAGGGAGGGAGCCACCCAGCCCGCCCACGCATGTCAGCATCTCAGGAAAAGGTGCTGTTTTCCTGGCTCTGCAGGCCTTGACCCTTGACTCTGACCCACCCCGATCCCGGCCCTGCCCTTCAACCAGCTGAAGGGCATCCTGCAGTGTGGCCAGATGAAGGAGCCAGGGAAGGGAGCAGCCCGTCCAGGCAGTGGGAGCCCAGCCCTGAGGTCCCCTGCGGCGCCCGTGGTATTCCTGGGAGGGTCCCCATCTGTGCTGGGCCAGAGGGCAAATGTATCTCCAGGAGAGAGCCGAGCTGGGGACAGCCAGCAGCACAGGGCTGGCCCCAAGGACCCACACGGGCTTTGTGCGAAGGAGTAAGTAGTTGACGCCCCGAGTCCCAGACTTGAAGTGTTTGGAGTGAGGCCGGGAGGCCCCAGGGTCAACCCTGTGAACCCCGTGTGAACCCCAAGTATAGACCTCACCGATGGCATCTTCCCTGTGGGTGACCCAGTTAAAAAAAAACCAAACTGGGACACTTGGCCGACTACAGGTGTGTCCATATGGGGACAGTGGGACAGCAGGTGATAAACTGGGGCAGTGGCTGAAAACCTGGGGGCTGGGGTCGCCGTAGCTATATCTTTGTAAGCGGCTGTGTGGCGTGGTGACGGGATGGCGGTGGGCTTGGAGACCCCCTGCAGACACAGGCTCTCCTGGTGACTGGCTGTGTGACCCTGTGGAAGCCACAAGGCCTCCCTGGGCCTCAGGTTCCTCACGTGTGGAGTGAAGGCTGTCTCGAGGGCACAAATGCCCGTGTGTCCCCCGAAGGAAGAGCGCTGCACAGGGCAGCAGCACGTGCAGCTGTGAGGCCCGGGCCCCAGGAGTGGGGTCCCATTACGGGGGGGCAGGGGCTAGGAAGTGAGCTAGATGTACCATACCCTGCCAGCTAAACTCCGGTCTTACACATTCGGGGTCTGAGAGGGATGTACAAGGTCATTCTGAAGGGACACATGGCCCCCAGGCCGGCAGGAGGTGGCCGGACCCATTTGTTCGTCTAAGGAACGGCGCAGCGGAGTGGGACCCGGTCCCTCCTGTCTCCTGTCCAGGCTGTCGGGAGGCCCTGACACCACCCCCCCAGCCTTCCTTCCTGGGAGGGTCCTCTGTGCCCTCCCCACCCTGTTCAGGCACTCTGGGGGCGGGGAGAGGGTGCTCTCCTTTGTGGGTTTGGGATCAGTTGTGACATAGGTGCCAGACCTCGGGTGGGGGTGAGGGCGCGGGTGAGGTCATTTCTGGGTTCTGGAGACACCCCATCCTACCTCCTACCGGCCTTTCTCAGGAGTCTGCCTTTCCCGGCATATCGGATTCTCCCCTTTCCCCTCCCTCTCCCCCTCCCTCTGGGGGGAGGGGCTTCAGCTTAGGGCAGGACCGTTTACTGGGCCCCCAGACACCCCAGCCAGTCCCTCAGAGGGGGAGGAGCAAGGGGAAGGGTACTGAGTACAGAGAACACAAAGGAGAAGAGGAGGGTGGGGGTAGCCCCCCCCCCCCGCCTCCCTGGCTGCACCCCCCCCCCCCCAAACCAGGCCCTATGTGTGGTGGGGAGGCGGCTGAGAAGTAATTCTGCCTCAGCTTTGTAAATAGGCAGCTATAAAAACCCATCCGCAGTGGAGCACCTCCTCCATAAAACAGGCTCCCCTGGGTTTATCACCCGGGGCCCTTCTCCAGGGCCGTCCTCAGAGGAGGACCAAAGCAGCCATCACTGCTCTGTCTGTTGTCGAGAGCGCAGAAATACAGGCTCCGGGAGACAGGGCAGGTGGAAACCGTCAGGATAAGAAGCTGGATGTGGCTGGGGGGTGTGGGATGTTTGGGAGAGGAAAGAGCCACGAGAGGAAAGCTCCACCCTGCTGAGAAAGAGACTCAGGTGTTGGAGAGAATTTAGGTGAGGTGTGGTGAGAGTCTTTGCCCTGCAGTTTACTGAGCACATACTATGCGTCGGGTGCTTTGCTGGGAGGGGGGACTACGGCCGTTGATGTGACTGACGAGGTCCGGGTTCCGAGGAGTGCCCAGAAGGGTCCAGAGGGATGGGGAGTCGGTGCTGGGAAGGTGGCAGGGAGCAGTCTAGGGGCTGACTTTCCCAGAGGAGGGCCTGGGTGGTGGGAGGTCAGGGAGGGCTTCCCGGAAGAAGTGAAGTCATTCAGTATGTATTTCTCAAGGCTCGCTGTGTGTAGGCATCCAGATGGGTTTGGGGGAGACAGGAGAGACAGTTCTGAGCAAGTTCTAGGATCTAAGAAGGAACAGGAGAAGGGAAGATGATTCTAAAGGGTGAGCAGGGAGTGGGCAGCACTGAGGAGGAGGCAGAGACGGGCCGGCTCAGGACTCCTTGTGGGTGTGGAATTGTCCTCATCTCCAGTTGACAGGCAAAGAAATGGAGGGTGGGGCCTCACAGCTCCTACGTGGGTGGGCTGGGATTTGTATCCAGGACCGCAGATGCCAAACCCAGCCCACCCACAGTCTGTGCAGACCTCCCTGCACCCCCAGGGGCTCTGGGATGGGCACCTTCGTTGGCCCGCTCCCCCATCGGCCTCCCTTCGTTGTTGGCCGGGATGCTTTGAGCAGGCACTGCAGGGCCGGAATCCCCCGAGCTGACCCACTGTGCCGGTCATCTGGCGTTTTCCTTCAAGCACTTGGCAAGCCTCGAGAGTACGGCTGGGCTGCTGCTTGATATTTCTCTGACCCAGATGAAGAGCTGGGTAGCCATTCACCCAATAAAGTGAGCGACAGACCCCGTGTTCAGCTTGACAATGGGGGTGTTGATGGCAGGCGAAGGAAGCCCGTGTCTGTGGACTAGTTGCCGGAGACTGGCCAGAGGCACCAGCCACGGTCCTTGGGTCCTTGCCTGCAGGTGGTGCTGGGACTCCCTCCCCGCTGCCCCCCCGTAGATGAGAAAACCAAGGTTCAGAGAGGTCAGGCTCCCTGCCCAGGATTGCACAGCCAGCGGGGTAGTGGACTTGGGGGTTCAACCCCGCCTTGCCTGGCTATATATGCTATTTCCACCACTCTGGTGTCTCCCAGAGCTAATTTTACTGCTGCTGGAAACGCCACCCCTGAAGCTATCTAGGACAGTAGCCTCTTTTCTGGGCTCTGTGCTCCCCAACCCCCTCTCTTCCTCCCCCACCCCCACCCCCACCCCATTCCTGCACTCAAGACTTGCTGTTTCCCTGGAAGTCGTAGCTCACCAGCATTTGGCTTCTGGTGAAAGAAGAGAAGATTCTGGCCCCTGAGAGCAGGCACTCGCTGGCCGGGTGGGGGACAAGCAGGGACTGCTGGGGTGAGGGAGACTGTGGGCTGCCCAGGTGACTTGGTGTCCTGGGACTTAGAGAGCTGCATCCCTGCTGAATATATACATGATTCTCCTGTCTGTTTCGTGCAGCACGCCCTGCTGTGCGTGGGGGTGGATGTCCGACCCCACAGAGCCCGGGAGGGGGCCCACGGAGGAGGCACTGGACGATCGGACGGCTCAGGGCTGCAGGGACCTCACATCTGTATGGCTCTATATTTTCCTTTCTCCCGAGTACATGGTTAGTGGACTTTTATTAGCAGTTGCTTTGACACTCATTAAAAGAAATCAAATTCTTTATTAAAAATTAAAGTTATGTATTCACAGGGTAGAAATGCTGGGAACACACGGAGACATAATATGAAGATACAGTTCTTTCTGCACGGGCCCGTGGAGTTGTGCCCGTTGTTCCTCATGGCGGCAGAGACCTCCTGTCGGGCTGGAGCACCACTGATTAAAGCCACCATCGGTAGATAGACTAGGTGGTGTCTTTTCGATTTGCTCCCTGTTTTGCGTGATGCTGTGAATGAACACCCGTGCTGTATATCTTGACGAATGCGCTCACGTGTGTGGTGCCTGCTTCCCCACACCTCGCCAGCACTGGGCTCTGTGCCTTTCTACCCTTGACAAAGCCTTTCCTTTAGAAACAGCCACGGAGGGCACCTGAATGGCTCAGTCGGTTAAGTGTCTGACTCTTGATACAGGCTCAGGTCATAATCTCACGGTTTGTGGGATCGAGCCCCACGCCGTGCTGGGGAGTTCTGTCTCTCTTTCTCTCTGCCCCTCCCCCACTCGCACTCACTCTCTCTAAAAATAAAGTAATGAACATTAAAAAAAAAAAAAGAAAAGAAACAGTCTCGAGGCCACCTCTGTGCCGCCCAGGTGGGAAAGCACTGAGCAGAGTGAACCCAGGCCCTGCCCGCAGGTGCACTCACTCCGCCTGGTGAGTCCCACAGGCCTGATCTTAGGGGATGGGCTTGGCTGTTGGTTACTGAGGCTGACTGTGGGGCTTCGAGGGGCTCTCTGCGGGAAGTGCCATCGGCAGGGACATTTCGGTTGCCTGCTGGGGTCAGCCCTGCCCCCCGAGCCCACTAACCAGGATCTCATTTAACTTCATGCGGGCACCTTACTTACTGTAGCACATCCCTCTGGGGTTACAGCCGATGGCTTGTATGGTTCCTTTGTTCTTCTGGGGCGGAGGGGACTGCCAGATAACAGAGGACAGTTCCCGTCTTTGGCCCTGCTCCAGGCGTTCCTGGCTGAGGCCCTGGGGAGGGTCTCTTGGCTTCCTGGGCCCCAGCTTCCCCACCTCCCACATCAGCAGAGCCTTGGCCCTGGTGGTTCTGGCTAGGGGTTGTCGCCGAGTCTTAGGAGCCATGGTGACGTGAGGGACGAGTGGACCCTGGGACTAGTGAAGGGTGAGCCAGATGGAGGGGACAGCGACATATGCAGCATAGGCTTGGGGGGCCTCCCCCGACGGTCAGGTTGGGTCCCGCGCCAACCTCCAGCTACAGCTTGGAGGCTGGTGGGGTGGGCTGATCCGGGGAGGGCAGGGAGGTCCCAGAGCGGGCTGTCGTGCCACCCTCTCCACGTGACCTCTAGTGGCCTCAGTGTCCCCATCAGCAAAGCAGGGGCAATGGCTCTCAAAGTCGGAGGGTGGCTGTGAGGACCACATGGCAGAGAAAGTGCCCGGCACCTGTTTGTGGGGCCCCTGTTTGTGGGACGTCCTGTTCTCACTGGCCGGGTGCTCTTCTCATTGGCCAACTGCACGTTGTGAAGGCTGGTGCTCCCCACGGGGCTGCACGGGAACCCTCCGCTCTCCCTGCCCCCAGCAGGGGCTCAAAATCCTCTGACTGCATGAACCGAAGAACTTTTCTGTAATACTTTAGGATTATCAGACCAACGTGCTCCCGCTGCAGGAGGAGGGGGGCGGTGATTTCCGAGCTGCAGGTGCACCTGTATCTGCTTTTACCGGAGCCTCTGGAGAAAACGGAGGCTCTGAGCGAGGGGCTTGTCCAGATCACGCTGGGACGACAGACCCTGGATTCGAACCCAGGCCGTGTCCCTGCAAACCTGGGCCCTCCCAAAGGGAGGCAGACGGATGTTGTTCTAGATGCCGTTGGCAATTCCCTCCCTATGGTTTGCTCTCCAAGGACATGGTGTTGCTCCCGTGGGTGCAGGGAGTAAAGGCTAAGTGTGCCCCCGGGCCCTGGTCACCTCCGTCGTCTGCGCTGAGTGAGTGGGTGGGTGGGTGGGTAGCTGGGGCCGGGCCCTGGGCCTCAAGATTCCCGTGGCGTCCGGGTGTGGGTGAGAGCCTGCCTCCCTCCATCACATTTCTCCTGAGCACTTCCTCCGCAGGAAGGAACAGCAGCCTGTGATGGGGTTATTTCAAGGGGATCCCCATGGAAACGGAGACTGGGAAGCTCCCTCGGCGCTCGTGTGTTGGGAGTTGCCTTGGCTGAGGCTCCCGGGCTGGAGGGTGTGAGGGCCTCTGCCAGGCCTTCCTCTGCACCTCGTGGGTCTCGGGCTGGGAGTCCCAGGCCCGAGGGAGGTCGCTCCCCTCCGTGCTGTCCTCCGTGGCCAGTGTGAGCCACCAGCACAGCCCCCCAAGCCCCCAAGGCTTCTTCACGGGAGACCAAGGAGGGCTCCACAGGGGCCTCCAGACCTGGCCCTCGGGCTGCTCTTTCCTCCAGCAGGTCGAGGCTGCAGCCGCCACAGCTTCTGGAAGTTTTCGGGACGTGGCCTCAGTGCCAATCAGGCCCTTGTTCATCCCTCATTGCTCCATCTAGCTGGTTTGCATTGTACAGGCAGAACCCTTTGCTCTGTGAACACGCTGACACGGATTGCATAACCCCCTGAGCCTCGCTTTTCTCATCTGATTAATGGGGACATGGGCGCCTGCTCTGCTTGCCTCAGAGATGGCTCGTGAGGAGCGGGGAGAAGGTGGGCCGTGGGTCAGGAGTGCTGTGCAGATGACCTTGGTGTTTCCAAGGCCACGGGGCCAGATGGCCTGCAGACAAGGGCAGGGAGGCAGGGAGGCCCCCGGGAGACCTGCAGAAGCATCCAGGGTGGTGAGACTCATCAGCTCCTGCGAGCCTCTGTGTGCGCACAGCACGTTTCAGCATGCGGTGGCCTTTCCTGCTTGTATACTTTTCGTTGATGCTTACACCAGTCCTGCGGGGCAGACGGGATTAGTTTCCATTTTACAGATGAGGAAACTGAGGCTTGGGGAGGCACCATGATCTTTGCCCACGCCTGGGAGGAGGCAGGGCTGGAACTCAAGCCCAGGTGCAATGCCCATTGCCTGGCCTGGCAGCGGGGGTGGGTTGAGACCACACGGCGGGGGGCGGGGGGGTGGAGGGGTGGGAGGGGTGGGGGGATGGGTCTCAAGGGTGGGTGGGACTGGAGAGCTAACCTTTCTGTCCCCTTCCAAGTCAGGCTGTGCTTGGTGGCAGTGGGGTGGGGAGTGGTGGAGGGGGACGTTCTGAGTTCTGAGTTCTGGAGCCTCAGGATAATAACTGATATTTTCTGGGCACTGCCTGTGGATCTGGTACTGTCTGAGCTCTTGCCCTTAATCTTTAACGTGACCCCATACGGCAGGTTGTCACTGCCATTGTCACTGACTTTTTACAGGTGAGGAAGCTGAGGCCCAGAAGGGTTCGATAATGTGCCCAGGGGACCCTGGCCCTAGAAAAGCCAGCTCTCAGGGTCAGGGTGTGGTCCTTGGACAACATCCAGACGAGTGAGTCCCCTCGGGTGGCCTTGAGGCCACATGGCCACTCGGGGGCAGAGATCTTGGCTTCCTACTTCAGGTGCTGGGCCGCATGGGCGCTGAGGGTGGGGGGCCATCTTCTCGCTTCCCCCGGAGCATCACATTGGCATGAGAACGTGCGTGCGGTGCAGGCTGGAGCCTTGGTGCTCAGAAAGGCCTCTTGAGCCCCTTGGATTGCTGAAAGTTACGCGTTTAGAATTCCTCTTTTGTTAAAATTTAAATTTTACAATCTCACCAGCCTATTTATGAAGCTTTGCTTTTGTGTAAGATGAGAACAGTCACCTCGCTGCTTCTTTGGATGTTTGGTTCGCAGAGAGAAAGCTGGCTCCCTCTGACAGTCTGTCCTTTTGCAAACTTAGTTAATTAACTTCCCCTAAATTGGTTCCAGTTGGATTAATTAAATGCACGGTTGCTGGTACGGATGTGCAAATGATCCTAGCATGTCATGTCTTACCTGGGCAGTGAACGCAAGAGCCTGGAATATTCTTAGCTGGTGCACGGAGCTGGCCAGGAGTCACCCTGAAAGGGCTTGAGGAGAGGTTTCTAATGCCACAGGGCGATGGATGGGAAGGTGCCTCCCTGAAGTGATCCCTGGATGTTTCTCTGATCTATGCGGGATGATACATCCCAGTAAAAACTGCAGAGTGCAAAACCACCTGCCCAGCTAGTCATCACATGGAAACGTGGGGACACTGCAGGTCTGTCCATCTTCCCTGTGCAACATTCTTATGTTCGAAGAAATTCAGAAACTAAGTCCCTCCACTCTTAGTAGCCTCTGAAATGCAGAATCGCTGTCTTTGAAGCAGTGGGGCGGGGAGAGGTGGAGAGAAGGAGCGTGGTGACTTTGAGACCCTTGGGGGAGACCACACCTATGAGAACCCTTGTAAGGAGCAGAATTCCCAATAGTCCTGCTTTCCCTGCTTACAACCCAGGGGACCTGGGGCAAGTTATGTGACCTCCGTAAGCCTCAGTCTTCTCATCTATAAAATGGGGGGAGTAGCAACCAGGCTCAGGTGTTGTTAGGAGGACCGACCGAGTAAGAAAATGGTTGTGGTGGGGCCTCTGGGTGTTTCAGTCGGTTGAGCGTCCAACTTCGGCTCAGGTCATGATCTCACAGTTCGTGGGTTCGAGCCTCACGTCGGGCTCTGTGCTGACAGCTCGGAGCCTGGAGCCTGCTTCAGATTCTGTGTCTCCCCCTCTCTCTGCCCCTCCCCTGCTCATGCTGTGTCTCTCTTTGTCTCTCAGTAATAAATAAACGTTAAAAAATAAAAAAAAAATGGTTGTGGACATTGGCTGTCACAGCGACTGCCCCCCGCCCCCTGGTCCTCCCTGGCCTCTGCAGACACAGACCTCCAGTAATAAGTGTCGGGGCCTGTGTCTTATCAGTCTGGTTTCTGTACCTGGGGAGACTGTCTCTAGCCTATGTTGAGCATTCGGTAGCCATCTGTGCTGTCAGACTTTGTCCGTTACTTGGTTCTGGGCTATAGTTTTCCTGATCTGTCAGTTCTTTCCTCGATCATGGCCAAAGGGCTGCAGGCAGCCCAAATCTGTGACCTGGGTGGTTGTTTATGCTGCTGGGCTGGCTCAACGCTGGCCTTATCACACTGCTCGCAAGCCTCGCGTGGGCCAAACGAGGCAGCCGGATAAGATGCACCCAGAAGCCATCTGTTCGCAGCCCTTGGACCAGATGGTCTGCAAGGACACCCGGGGGTGGAATGGGGAGGGCATACATTTACTGAGCACCCAGCATCTTCTGGAGCCTTTCTGCAGCCCCGTAAGCCCGACATTGCCGTTGTGATCATACAGAGCAGGAGCAGGAGGCCCAGAGTGGTCAAGACTCTGGTGAAGGCCACACAGCCAGGAAGCAGTGGGGTGGAATTTGAACCCGGGGCTTCCTGATTTTAGCTCGTGTCCTTTCCAGGCTGCTGGGGTTCGCCATCATCTAGCTGAATGCTGCGTCAGTGACTTACGGGAAATGTCCATAAATAGGGTGTGACTCATGCAGGCGTAAGCTGGCTCCTCTCAGAGTGCCTGACGCCCCCCAGGTCCCAGGGTGTCCTTGGGCTGTTGCATGACAGTCTGGACTGCTTCCTGCAGCAGTTTCGGACATCCAGAACAGAGGGTTTGGGCTGGAGGGCACCCTGTGTGTGTCATGAGATACCCATTGCCTATAAAAACCTTCCTGATAAAATCATTGGGAGACGGAGAAGCCAGAGTCACTTCTGAGAGATGATGCTGATCGTGTATTAAGGTTGATCAGGCTGACGTGTATGCAGAGTTAGTCCTGCCAGGGGGCTGCTGGGCGGGCTGGCCGGCCGGGATCCTTACCAGAACAGGGCCGAGGAGAGAGGGAAGGGGCCTCATCTCTTCTGGAAGCTTAAAAAATTGGGGCCACTGCAGGACTTTGTTCTCCATGAGGCTGAGGGTGGAAAACAAGATTTCCCATAAAGTGCAGGAATGGGTGGTGAATGGTGGTAACCCTACGGGGTGGTGGCCAAGTGTAGTGACTCAGGACATGGGTTTTGGAGTCCAGCAGACTCAAGGTCAGGTCCTCTGGGTGGCCCCAGGCAAATCATGCAAGTTCCCTGGGCTTTGGTTTCCACCGCTGTGGTAGGAAAAATACAGGTGTCTCCCTTGGACGAATTCTGGGGGCCCAGGAACTCATTATGGGCAGTTTCACAGCCAGCAGCCACTCCATGCATTCACAGCTCAATACCTACTGGCTGTGTGGCTTGGGGCGAGTTGCTTAACCACTCTGTGCCTAGATTTCTTCATCTGTCAAACAGGGATGATAAAATGGTACTTGTGCCTTAAAGGTTACTGGAAGCTTAAATGAGTTAATTAATATAGAACACTTAGTACCTGGGACACAGAAAGTGCTATTTGTCTTGGTGGCTCTGATTATCACCACGGTCAGCAGCAGCATTGCTGTGTACTCTCCCCAGCCCCTGGCACCATGCTGTTTGCCCAGAAGCGGAACTGGATGGTCCGTAGAGCATCTCGATGATGGGTTGGTGGCCCCAGGGGCCGGAGCAGGTGGCTGAGGGCAGGTTTTACTTCCCCGTGTGAGTTTTGGAGTGTTCAAGTGGGTTGGTCCTGAGCCCGGGCCTCTGCCCACTTGCCCACCTCCCTGCCGAGAGCAGGCAGGGGCTGATCCTCTCCCCAGGCAGGAGAATCATCTGCAGCCCGAGGCTCAGAGGGGAGTGTGGGCCTTCTGCCTGTGGGGCAGATGGCTGGGAGTAGCTGGCCAGGTGCTGGGGATGGATGTGGGAGACGGCACGCTGGACAGTCTGGTGGCTTCCTCGCCCTGGGGCCGCCCAGGCCGCTGGCAGTTTCATTGCGAGCCAGGACGCCACATGTCACAGCTTCCTGAGTCACATCAGAATGTGACAGCCCGAGCTCAGCCACTCAAGGAGCAGGATGAATTGGAGAGTGAGGTGGTCGTCTTGGCCAACTGGCTTCTCCCACCCACAGTCGACGTTTGACTCCCATGGGCTGTGTGCTCGGTCTGACCCAGGTGGCCAGGTGGCTTCTGCCATGGCTTGTGGGGTGTGGAATGGGGCAGTGAAGACACGAGATGCAGGTGCTGGGTGTTTGTGCAGAGACACACGGTGCCAGGTGGAGCGTCAGCTCACATGCGTGTGGGGGCCACGCCCTCTCCTTCCAAACACCACCCCTTTGTCGCTTACCCGGTTCACCTCCGAGGTTCCTCTGCTCCTCACGGGGACAGTTATGAGGGCAGTGGAGGCCCAGGCCAAGGAACGAGGTCTAGGCGAGGGCAAGGGGCAGGGATGCGGGTGTGCTGAATGGTAAACCAGCTGCAGAGGGTGACGCCTGAGTCTTTAGCCAGGTGGACAAGCCTGGGGGGCTTTCAGGAGGAGGTCACAGCAGAGCACAGGCCAGGTTGAGGGAAGGCATGCGTGGGGACACTGCAGGCCATTCGGTAAGGCAGGATTGTAAAACAGGGTGGGAGTCGGGGGTGGGGGCTGCAGGTTGTGGAGGCCTTGTGGGGAAGGCTGGGGAGGCTGGATTTTCCCTGCAGGCTATGGGGCTGGGAAGGGCTTTGAGCTGAGGAAGGAGAGACCAGAGTTGGGTTGAGAAGGGCCACTGTGGCATTAGCGAGGAGAGGGGCTTCAAGTGAGGAGACTGAGGGAGGGGGTCTGCCACATCCCTTCAGGGTGCTGTACTGTTTTCTTATGTAAGGACCCTGGAAGTGCTTTCTCTTCCAGGAACCAGCATGTGGGTCTCCCTCTGCTGCTGGAGCCCCACTTGCCAGTGCCCTGGTGGGGAGGGGCTCAAAGTTCCTGGACATCTGTGCCTCTGTGGGGCAGCGGGGGCTGGCAGGTGGCTCTGGTCCCTCACTCCTGATCACAGCCCCCTGGGGTGACCTGCCCTGTCCCCAGAGCTCCCCTCAGCACTGAGCCAAGTTGCCCTCCTTGTGTTTTCTCTTGGCCTCACTGCCCTCTTGGCCTCCTTTCTGTCCTGGTCTCTCTCCCCACACTCTTTCTGCTTTTTTCCTGGGAGCACTCTGTCATCACTTCTGCTCAGACCCTTGCCTCCAAGTCCATTTCTGGACCCAACCTAATACAGGGCAGCAAAGGAGCCGAATACTTATTCAAAAGGGTGTTCAGGGGAAATATGATGAGACAGGACCCAGGCAGTGGCCATCAGCCCTGCCAGGAGGCTCTGAGGCGATGGCAGATGGGGAGGGAGGTGCTGAGGCCATAGGGGAAGCAGAGGCTGGAAGTCAGCACCACGGACAGCACCGCGGACAGCACCACGGGCGGGGGGAGGGGGGCACCTGGGTTCTTTACCTTAGGCCTCCCCATTGGCTGGGCCTCCCGGACCACAGCGGGCTTTACAAAAGTTGGGCATTTAAAATCCGGCCTGTTTCCCCACTGCTGAAAACCAGGCCATCTCTGGTCAGTGCCATAGTGTCCAGGGGCTTGGGCCTCCCTTAGGAAGTTGCTGGTCTGTTTCTCTATACCCACCCTGCCAATCCTTGGCCCAGGGGGACAGGATCTGATAGGACTTTGGGTTTCCCCATTTCTGCTTTTCCTGTGCATGGGATTGGAATTCTGCCTTGAGCTTGCCAAGATATAGGACTAATTGTTCAGGCATGAGGCTCTGAAGGTAGATAGATACCCTTTTCTGAGGACTTCCCAGAAAATGAATCTGCGAAGCATATGTCCACTACTCCATCTATCTACCCATCCAATGTGGGTTGCTTTCCAGTTGTTGGTTGACCCCATGCTAGGCTCTGAGGACCTAGAGAAGGCTAGGTCATGACATTCATGCCCTGGGGAAGCAGTTTGGAGGGGGAGACAGTTGGACAAAGAGACAGCTATGGTGTCATTTGGACGAATTCTGGGACGGAGGGAGCCACAGGGACTGTGAGAGCTGACCTCTATGTGGTGATGGAGGGATGGGGAATGTGGCACAGGGTTCCTTGAGCTGGTCTTAAGAGATTAGCAGAGTTTTCCAGGCAATGAAGTGAAAGCAGAGGGCAGGCTGGGTGGAGGCGTTGGCCCCTAAAGAATGTGAAATAGCACGGTGTGCATGAAGAACGATACATAGTAGTGTATGGCTTAGGCTCAAGCTGGCCAAGATGGGGCTGGAGTATGGGCAGGGCTAGCAGGGATTTTCAGACGATGTGCCAGTGCGTTTGGACTTGCCCCTGGAGCTATAGCCATCCAACCAAAGTATTTAAGCTGGAGTGTGATGGAGTCAGAGTTTCAATGTAGAAAGATCTCTCCGGATCTGAAGGGAAGGGGGGATGAGGCGGGGGAGCCCGAAAGCTAGAGGGCAGTCGGGAGACCTGCAGGCTTTCCGGGCAGAGGGAGAGGGCTGGTCCCAGGGCCTGGCTGTGAGGCTGTGACCAGAAGCATCCCTCAGCCCACATCACGCCTCCCTAATTTATTTATGTATTATTTTTTAAAATTTTTAAATGGTTATTTATTTTTGACAGAGACAGAGACAGAGTGTGAGTGGGGGAGGGGCAGAGAGAGAGGGAGACACAGAATCCGAAGCAGGCTCCAGGCTCTGAGCGGTCAGCACAGAGCCCGACACGGGGCTCGAACCCACGGCCTGTGAGATCGTGACTTGAGCCGAGGTCAGACACTTACCTGACTGAGCCACCCAGGCACCCCAACGCCTCCCTAATTTAGAAGAAAATTTCATCTCTGCTCTTCTGGGATGGAAATGAACTATTTTGAACCATGCCAAAGTTAGGTTTCTAATTTTCCTCTTAATCCATATCTCATTTAGAGCATTAGAAACCGGAAAAGCAGCACAGCGTGAATTTGGTGCCGTAAATCAGTGCACGTCACAGGCTACAGTGCCCGTCATCTCTACACGGGCGCACATCCTGCATTCGTAATAAATCTAATTCTTTATCTTTCTGAGCTTCAGACTAGAGTAATTAGTAATTTCTGCTGATACTGGGAAACCAGCGCTTATGCAGGGTTAATGGAAAAGCAAATTTATTTGAAGTGCTTTTGCTGTTGCTAATGAATGTCACGATGGGCCCTTCTGCCTGGTTTCGGAGGGGAAACATCCTATTTATTTATTTCATTCTTGCTTTTTCTATAAATAGGTATGGCAATAATAGTAACAAACATCGTCGACTGAGTTCTTCCTTCCCACATCCCTAGTGCTGTTCAGGGTTCCGTGTGAGAGGATCCTTTGTCCGGATGTCATTTTTCTGTCCTGTGTGTTCTGAGGTCCCGTAATTGATCTTGTCCCTATGTTTTTGCTGTGTCCATGCTATGTCACATTCAACCCCGTAAACGATAGTGGGTCAGGGACCACCTCTATACCATTCGTGGTGTTATTAACTCAATGTTTTTCTTGGGGCACCTGGGGGGCTCAGTCGGTTGAGTGTCTGACTCAGGTCACAGTCTCACAGTTCATGGGTTCGAGCCCCACGTCGGGCTCTGTGCTGACAGCTCAGAGCCTGGCGCCTGCTTCGGATTCTGTGTCTCATTCTCTCTCTGCCTCTCCCCCGGTCATGGTCTGTCTTTCTCTTTCAAAAGTAAATAAACATTAAAAAAAAATTTTTTTTTAAAAAACTTAACATTTTTCTTTAAAAACTGGCCCCCTACTATAAGTGGAAAACCAGCAGATCAGGCCAAAAATAAAAAGCAACTGTAAAGATAAGCGTGGGTGTCTCTGCTCGAGCAGAATATATACATTCCTGAGAAATCTCTCAACCGGGAAAATCACATGCTAACACCAGGCTGATGGAGAGAATAAGGCTGGGAGCAGAGCAATGGAAACCTAGGCCGAGTTGGACCAGAACACTAACAAATGTAGTAACAAGCCTCTAAAAATCTAGCACAGTTAAAAAAAACAAACATGTTAAATTCCTAATAAATGAATATCCCAGCAATTATATAATTTTTCTCTTGCAAAAAAAAAAAAAAAGTTAAGGTTGTTTGATGTGCAAAGGGAGACAAGTCCCATGTACAGAAGAGGGAGTTGTGCATCAAACAACTTCCGGACTGGGCCAAGAAGAAGCGAGTGAACGGGCCTGGTTTCCTGTGCCGTCTTCTTGGCACCTTTCTGCATTGAGCTGTTACTGTTTTTTGTCTTCAGCTGCTTGCACTGGCTGGCACAATACATTAATACACCGAGAAAAACCGTGCCTGAGCCAACCTGACTTTCCCATCTTCTAACATCATCCTCGTGTTTGAGAATCACGTATGACCCACTCTGCTTTGCAAAAGCCACGGTCGCAGCAGAACTGAGTGTCGGATGGCAAGCGGGGTTCAGCTCAGGCTAGACTAGATGCTGTAGCAGGGCCGTGACCAGGACTGTTGGTCCAGGCGCGTGGGATGAGACAGGACAGGAAGGAGAGGTTTGGCGAGGGCTCTGGCAGAAGCATACTTCTCTTTGCCTTCCAGAAAGACCCAGGAAAACTGCACTCAAGCCAACAGGAACGCCACTCGGGGATTGGTTCAGACCAAAAGGAGGGAAACTAGCTAAGATATTTCCATCCCCCACCCCATCCCCCCTTGCAAGGGTGCTTAGATCTGTTAACAGTGAGAAAAGTTCCTTACAGAGCCAGGAGTCAGCAGCTCACTCCCGCAGAAGTGGGGGTGCTTTATCTCGGCCCAGAGTTGTGACGATTTGATGAGCTAAGGTAGGGGAGAACAGACCGCGGAGGTGGCAACGAAGACTCGCTCACACGGCTGAGTGACACCACCTGTCATTTCTGCAGGAAGCTGCCATGCCTTTCTTTGTGCACCAAGTTCCTGGCATGTTTATGAGACTTTACAAGTACATTTCAGTAAACACAGCAGACAGATGGCAAGAGACACGACTCCCTCTGCTTCCTCTCTTTGTCTCGATGGAGTTCAGCTTTGAAGAAGGGGTCCTGGCGGGTTTATGATGGCCAAGTGAAGGGTGAAGGGACATTCGATGAAAGCTCTGGTCCAGGGGCTTCCCCGGCTCTGGTCAAGCCAAGCTCCTCTCTGGGCTGTCGTTCCCCATCTTTGAAAGACAGGGGTTGGGCCAGATGGCCCCAAGAGGCCTTTCCAGCCCTTATGTCTCAGATCCCCTGTTGCCAGCAGGACAGAAGGAAGGCTTAAGCCACAGATGTGGTTTCCCTTTGAGCAGTTCCAGATCTGTGTCTTGGTGGCCACGTTCATCTAGCACTTTACCAGCTTTTTTGGGGAAACGGAACAAGAGCCTTGTCCTTCACTTTGGTGACCATGAAACGTGGATGCCCAAAGACGCCAGGCAGGTCGGGCAGTGAGCATAGGACGGCATGTATAAAGAGACACGGTGTGGCGTGCTGGCGAGCCTGGCCGTGGGGGACTCTAGAGTGGCCAGCTCTCACAGTTTCTGAGAAGAAATCAGAAATTCCAGTTTGCATGTCAAATCTTGCAAATCTCCTTTTTCTTTTTTAATGTGTATTTATTTTTAGAGAGAGAGAGAAAGAGAGAACACGAGCAGGGGAGGGGCAGAGAGAGAGGAGAGAGAGAATCCCAAGCAGGCTCTGTGCTGTCGGCACAGAGCCTGATGCAGGGCTCCATCCCACAAACTGCAAGGTCAGGACGTGAGCCGAAATCGAGAGTCGGACGCTTAACTGACGGAGCCACCCAAGCGCCGCACATCTTGCAAATTTCTAAATGTTCACTGAGAAGTTTTCCAGCATCATTTGGGCCACAGCACGTGTGTGGGTCAAGTTTCCCAAGGACAGCTCAGGCATTTGTGACCCCATTGTCACCTCTGCCTTGGAGTCCGTGTGAGCGATTAGTAAGCTGGGGCCCAGGGACCGAATCTGGACTAACCCCTGTTGGTGGGTGGAAAGCAGCCCACACCTGTTTGTTTCGGGATTGTGCGTGGCTGCTTTCCTGCTACAGCAGAGCTGAGAAGTTGTGTCAGGGACAGCGTGGCCAGCAAAGTCTGAAATGTCTCCTGTCTTGGGTCTTTGCAGAAAAAGTGGGCCACCCCCCGGGTGGGGTCATTGTAGGGCAGGGGAGACATTCTGGATTTGGAACCAGAATGACCTGTGTCCGCAGCCTGGCTCAGGGAGTTCACAGCTTTAAAACGACAGGGGAAAGACGTGTTTCCCTTTCTTCCTCCTGGAAATGATCCTGACACAATAGCGGAACCGTGGGGGTGTTGTTCATCGCGGGCACAGCCGTGGCGTCCGGAATCCCATTTGTGGGGAGGGCCAGTGAGGGTCAAAGGTGGGTTCGGGAGGCCTCCGGAGGGAGAGCAAATGCCCAGGGCTGCAGAGCGCAGAGCAGGAAAGCACAATTCTCCACACCCTGGGCGGTGCACGCCCAACACAAGACCCGCCACCCCTTCTGGGGAACAGCAGGAATGAGTGCCTTGGCTGGCACGGAGTCCCCTCCGCCCCCCAAGTCTAGTTTATACAAAGGAAAAGCAGGGGAGTGTGGGCTGAACAACCATATTTTCCGGAAGCAGCCTTCTGGGGAGGCAGGGCAGGAGAGAGAGGCTCTGTGTGGGGTGCAGGCCCATGCCTTTGCTTTTGCCCAGAAAACAGTAAAGACCAAAAGGGCTGACCCTCACTCACTGCCCTGTGTCATGAGAATGGTCTCGCTTTCGGGGCTGTCTTGCTCACGAATCTTGTATAAATTGGTGGCTCAGGAAGAACCCACCTCATGCAAAGACAAGTAATAATCAGGAAAACCCAGCACCGACTCCGTGTTAAATTACTCTAAAGAGCCAAGAAAGTAAGGGGTGAAGAATGTGCATGAGAAAAAAGTTGCCACCAGGCGGAGGACCATTTGAGCAGTGCAGAAAGTCTTGGTTAGGGGAGAAGCACGGGAGGCGGTCGCATCTGTAAAACAAGAATGTGATGCAGGGGTGCCAGAGCTCCGGAGACAAGGCGATACAGCGGAGCCCCGTAAGACAGATGGACTGAAAAATACAGCCTCCTGAAAGCCAAAGTCCACCATGGAATTTTTCCAACGGGAAGTACAGGGACACACTGGGAGATCCGGAGGGCGGGGCTGGGAAAAGCAAGGCAGATTACTATAAATAAAGGCGGAGAAAACAAGTGACGCAGGAGACAGAGGAGACCCAACATACTCGCAACTGGGGTCCCTGAAGACGGGAGCGGAAATGACTAAGTAAAGCAATATTTCAAGAAAACTTGCCAAACAGGAGATTTGACTTCATGGATTGATAGGGAGTGCGGTGAGTGAGGAAAGAGCAAAGATACGCTGGTGAGAGGATTACGAGTTAAAACGAGGTACCGTTTCCATGGGTCATATAGGCAAGGACCAGACGCCTGATCGTGCACGTGGTGGCCAGGGCGCAGGGGAAGCAGGGACTCCGAATGATGACAATTCTGGACTCGGGAAGCCCACTTGTGACCATTGTCTACTAAAGACGCTCACGTAAGTGAGAAATGACGCCGGCCCACGAGGTGCACCGTATTATTGGTGGTGATGCCAAAGGGCGAAGTAACCGTGATGGCCATCAGTAGGGGACTGGCCAGACGAACTGTCCCAGAGGCTGGTAAGGCTCCGCAATGGAAAGCATGAGGCGGCCCGATGCACCCGGATGTGGGACAGTGTCTAAGATTCTTTAGGTGACACGGGCAAGGTGCGGGGTAGTGGGAGATCTGGGACACCCAGGCTAATGAAATGGGATATTTCAGGATTGCTGTTCATACAGTATTTCTGGCAGGATGATGCGCTCGAAACTTTTCATGGTGGTTGCCACCAGTCAGGACAGCAGGTGGGGAGAGAGAAGCGTGTCAGGGAGACTCGCTCTCGCGGTTGGTTTTGTTGTACTTTTCCGTAACCAGAGACTGCACAGCTTAGAAAAATGATGACCCTAAGCTCTGGAGCCTACGGAGTGCAAATGCCGGCTGGGCCACCTCCCATCTGTGTGACCTTGGGCATGTCACTTCGCCTCTGTGGGTGTCAGACGTGTGAAATGGAGTTGAGGATTGTACCTACTGCTACGGTCTTAATGTTTGTGTCCCTCCAGAATCCACATATGGGATCCTGACCCCCAAGGTGGTGTATTAGGAGGTGAGGCCTTTGGGAGGCGATGAGGTCATGTGGGCAGAGCCCTCACGATTAGGAACATTGTCTCATGAAGAGACCCCAGAGAGTGAGCTCGTCTCTTGCACCATGTGATGTCCTAGTGAAGAGACGGCCAAGGATACGGGCCCGCACCGCACACCGAGTTTTCTGGTGCCCTCTCGGACCTCCCACCCTCCAGAACTGCGAGAATTGTTCATTGCATATAAGCTACCCCGTCTATGGTATTTTTGTTATAACAGCCTGAAAGGGTTAGGACACTACCACATAAGCATGTCGAGGATTAACCAGTCATTCAAGTGAAATGATTAGGCAAGAACCAGAGTAAGTACAGTCGAATTAGCTGTTACGATGACTGTGTCCATGGTTGAACCCAGGGCCTGGATTCGGAGCCCAGGGGCCTCTCGGCCGCGTGGCGGGGGCCCACCTGTCGACAGATTGGCCACAGCCAGGAAGAGGGGGTCTGGAGCGGGGCCCTAAGGAGGGCCGGCCGGCTCATCCTCATCCAGAGGAGGCTCGGCGGCTGCCGTCCTGCTGGGTCTCAACAAATGAATGGGGAAATGAGGCAGGACCCTTTCAAAGCCCTCCGATGTGCAAAATTTTCCAAGTCTCATGTATCCGAGCGGAGGGAGGGTGGAGAAGCAGAGTTGCGCACGCACCGCCCTTGGAAGCAAAAATGAGAGCAACCATTTGGAAGGGGATTTGCTGGCATCTAGAAATGGGAAAGCCGCCCAAGGCCTCCGGTCCAGCTCTCCCCTTCACGGGGAAATAGGATAGAACTGCCCAACAAAAACCATTCAATGATCTCACGTCCCAAAGCTCCAAAAGCCAGAAGACTTTTGTGTGACTTGTTAGGCAGCAAAACCTGACTTAAATTGATGTCTCGAGTTGACTTACAGTCTGTATTTATGCCTTTAGTGTGAATTTTGGTATGTTTTGCTGCAGAAATAAAAACCTGTGTCGGCCCGGGCGCTGGCCCGGATCCTCCCGATGGTGATGTGTGGCCGGTGGAAGGCAGGGCGGGGACCTCCTCCGACTTACGCTCACTCACCGGCCACTGCTGGAGGCTGGCTCAGAGGGGGCGGGGATGGAAGGGGAGACTGAGTGAGACCAGGTGTATGGGGGGGGGGCGTGGATGGGGGAGAGAGCAGAGAGCAGGCTGCGGGAGAAGTGTCAGTAGAAGCTGGCCCAGCCTCCACCCCAAGATCACACTGGCTGGAAGGTGCTGGAAAGTCTCCGAGGTAGGCCTGAGGTCGTGAGAATCCAGGCTCTTGGCGGGAGTGAGGTGGGGGGGTTTCCCTAGAAGCCCTGAGCCGGGACAGGAGTGTAAGCGACTTATTAAGGAGGTGCTCCCAGGGGAGACTAGGTGGGGCATGGGGGAGGCAGGGCGTGATTTCAGATGAAGGTCGTTTCAGGCTGATCCTGATGGATTGTTCTCAGTGGGGGTAAGGCAGCCGTTACTGCTATGGGCCTGGGGTGGGGGGTGGTCATCAGCACTCCCAGGCACTGCCCCCTCTCTTTGGGGGTGCGGAGGGCATCTTCCTAAGAGAGTCGCAGGTGCAGTTGGGCAGAAGCCAGCATGGAAGGACACCAGGGCAGGGGAGCTCAGAAACGGGGAACGGATGGAAAACAGTGCTCCCTATGCAGTCTTGGTGCTCAGTCCCCTCCAGAGCACAGACTGGGGACGGGTGGACTTACAAAGGAACCAGGGAGTGGTGGTCTGACCCCGGGTCCTCCAGCATTCTGGCAGCTGGCCATTCATGGTCTCTGCCCGGTCCCCCTCTCTGCGGAAGCCCCTGGAAACCCCGTGGCCCTAACTCATTTTACCCCAGGAGGTGGGTCTCACCCGATCCCATTCTGAAGCCGCTCCTAGTAGCTCACGAGAGCCAGTTACTCGGCTGTTAGTGTTGTGAGCTGGTCGTCATCTTGTTAGTAGCTCGAAACCGGCCATAGGATGAGGATTGCCCCCATGGAGATCGGCCCCCTCCTCCCTCAGTCGTTCGATCCCTGTCTTGGGTAGGCTCACTCTGAGATTAGGAGTGCTCGGTACAGCTACGAATCTGTGGCTGTGGTCCTTACCTCGCACTGAAAGCCAGTTCTTCCCAGCACCCCGTGGCGGTGGTGGGATGCTGTCACACGGGGGAGTCGCCTCTGTCTTCCTGAACCCATGGTTTTGGGTTTTTCACTGACACAAGGTGGTAGAAATGGAGCAGAGAGAGCATGGATTTTGGAGCCAGACCGCTGCTGCAGGCTGTGTGACCTCAGGCAAATTGCTAGACCTCTCTGGGCCTCGCCTTCCTTCTGGGACACCCGCATGATCATCAGGGAGCCCCCAGGGTTTCAAGGGAGATGAGGGCGGCTGTGAAGCATCATACCCATCAAGGGTCTGGTTGTGGTGGCCTCTCGTTGATTTCGGAGCTGGGGAAAATTCCACTGGTTGTGGAGTTGGAACTCGATTCACGCGGCCACAGCTCGAGCGGAAGTTCACACCCCAACTTTGGTCCGGATCCGCCGGGCCCTGAGCAGCAACGTTAGCTTAGGAAACTGGGGCATTCAGAGGGGGGGCCAGGCCCCTGCAGACGTGACGTGTGGCCTCGAGCAAGGCGGTCAGCGTCTCTGGGCCGGTGTCCTCATTGCACCGTCACCGCACCATCTCCAGCGAGGGCTGCCTCATCGTCACGCCTTCTGGAAGCTGTGGGGGTACAGCCGGCCCTGCTTCCCAGGGGCCAGCCCGCGCTCCGGGAGCCTTTCTTCTCAGACGTGACGGGGCACTCGTTAATCCCCTGACCGTGAACTCCATTCCGTCAAGGATTGAGGTCCAGCGTGTTAGCATACAACAAAGCCTCAAGGAGCTGCTTAAACGCTATGAGACGGGTCATAAATTTGGCTTTTCATCCCCATCAGAGCTTTCTCTCTGCAGAAAATGGGAAGCAAGACAGAGCCACACAGGATATTCTGCTAAATCCAGAGCAACAGCCAGGACTCCAGGGTCTCCCGTGCTGCTTGTGACCAGGGACTCGGCTGTAATTCGGATCAGCGGTGCTGGAATTAATGTTATCGTCCTGGACTGTTTACTTTTGGGTTTCCTTTAACGTTTGTTGTGGATTTCTTTAATGGCCTTCCTTCGTTATAGTTTTCAATTAAAACACATCTTCGTGAGGCTTGTGTTCGTCATTGTTTTTTTTACCATGTATGAGGGCCTGAGATTTACTGTTAATTGACTGCTGATGATCGGATTTGAGCCCTACATTAATTTTTTTAAGAACTGTGAAAGCAAGCTGAGAAATGAAAATACAGACGTGGTGGTGAAGTTAGAGAAATGCAGGGTCACGGTCAGAAGTTCATGCTGCTCCTGCCCTGTCGTGTGGTTTCGAGACAGCCCGTGGGCCAAACCCCGCCCACTGCCTGCTTTTGTAAATAAAGTTTTATTGGGACACAGCCACACCTGCTCACTTACAGACTGTGGCTGCCTTTGTGTGATGACGGCCGAGCCAGGGAACTGCAACAGAGACCGTATGGCCACAGACTCTCCCTGTTGACTCTCTGGCCTTTTATAGAAAGAATTTGCCAACGGCGATGTTATCTGTCAACCTGGTCGGGCTGTGGTGCCCAGATGTGTGGCCAAATGCTATTCTGGATGTTTCCGTGAGGGCATTCTTAGATGCGATTAACTTTGAACTCAGCAGACTTTGAGTAAAGTAGTTTACCTTTTATAACGCGGGTGGGCCTCATCTAATTAGTTGATGGCCCCAACAGAGTGAAGACTGACTTCCTCTGGCAAGGGAGAATTCTGTCAGAAGGCAGCCTTCAGACTCAGACTGCAACAGGGCCTCTCCTCGAGTCTTTAGGGTGCTGGCTAACCCTGCAGCTTTTGCCCTCGTCAGCCTCCATAACCACATGAGCCAATGCCTTGTTAAATTTCTTTCTCTGTGTAAACATCCCATTACTTTTGTTTTCCCTGATTAATATGCCAGCCCTTGGTATGGAGGAAGGGGTGTGGCTCAGGGTCAGACCATCTGTAGTGAAAGACTGTGCAGAGCCTGGGAGTCAGGCAGACCTGGGTTTGAATCCCAGCTCTGCCTCTTCCCGGTTGGGACTCTTAGCTAATCCCTTTGCCTCCCAGGGCTCTGGTTTTGTGTCTGTAGATTGTAGCCATCTCCTGCCCACATTGCAGGGCGATTGTTCCTGCCTGGGACACTTCACAAGGGGCCTGGCGCCTGTTCCGGTCACTGTCCGTGTTATCACCGTAAATGAGTTGCCTGGCTTATTCATTAGTCTCTTGTGAGTTTGGTTCAGATGAGTCAGCCCTCCAGGCCTGCTAAACTCCAGCTGCCCTGACATGATGTGGTTTCTTAGCCAGAAAAATGGAAGCCCTGACCTTTAATGGTAGAGTCACAGGTGGCTCTGTGACTCTGGTCTCTTCCCTGTTCCCCACCCCCCTCCACAGAACCAAACAAGCCCAGGCCCAGGAGCTGGACATTGGGGTGGCAGGGACAGCACCTCCTACGAACTTGGCTGGAAGAGGGGGGACTTCAGGCCAGCCGTGTCCTGACTTCTTGCTGGGAGCAAGTCTTGCGGAGGGGTGTCTGTCCAGACAGCTGTTAGAGGGTATTAGGCACAGCCACGGTGACAGGAACCAGAGGTGAGCAGAGGCCGTGAAGGTCTCCTCCCAGGAGGCCCTTCCAGCCTTCTCTTCCACATAACCCACCAGACAGCCTGGATCTGGAATCACTGTCCAGAGACATGACAGGGACTTGCTGCTTGAATTTCTGTCTGGTTGGAGCTGAGCGTGGGAGACGGGCCCTGAGGCCAGGCCCCAGCTTGGGAGCCGCTGGCCTGGTTGCAAATGGCTATACCTGGGATGTAGTTGGAAGGAGTCGTCTTGCCAGGATTTCCCAGTCTTCATTTGAGCACCCAGGTACTGACGGCTGAGCCCTCATTCTCCTGCTCAGTTCTTTTATTCATTCAACAAACAGACCTGTTCTAGGCACCGAGCACCCAGCAGGAGCCTGGCAGACCCCTCCTGGCCCTCTAAGCCCCGTGGGTACGGAGCGTAGGCGTCCGAAGCCGGACCCAACCCAGCTCTCTGGGTCTCATTAGCAGAGAGCCAGGCTCTGGGCCAAAGAGGAGAGTGAGGGTGGCCTGCTGTGTGGGTGGTTAGAACGCAGGCTTGCAGTCAGAGTTGAGCGGGAATCCCGCTCTGCCATGCGACTCCCGGATGACCTTGGGCAGGTGACCCAACCTCCCTCTTTACGTAGGAGGCTGACCCTGATTTCTCAAGGGCCCCGGCCAGCACCCGCCCTCCGCGATGCCATTCTGGCTCTGCTCTGGGATGGTCCATTCTGTCTTCTGACAGTGACATTGAGAGTGCTTTGGAGCACTGGCAGGATAGAGTGGGGGTGCTGTAGAGGGAGGCGACGCTGCCCTTGTGTTGAAACATAGGGAGCACGTGGTCGTGCGGGTGTCGATACGTGCAGCACACGTTTCCCCGAGCGGACTGAGCCAGCCGCTCCCCCGTGTGGGTCCCAAACCCTTTGTCCTGAGCCACGAGCAGTTGGAGGCCAGGCCCCGCCTTGCGTCTCTGCATCTCACATCCTCAGCCCGGATCCCCGTGCGCAGCAGGCGTGCGGGGAAGGGCTTGGGGAAGCACGTGTGGCACTGGAAGGGTTCCCGCTGTTGGGAGTTCTAGCGGCTGACCGTAGAAGTGGCTGGATCGCAGGGCTGCCTCTCCCTGTGAGGAGCCTGTAATGTGAGGGCCGCGGGCTGCTGGCCGCTGTCCGATACAAGGAGCCGCTTCCTGACAGTCCCGGGCTCGGCAGAGGGACCCCGTTGGTCCCCGGGACCGAGCCGGCCAGGAAGGAGGTGATTGGCCACGACCCCGTGGGCACCATAGCAACGGCTGGGTGCCTGCTGGCTCCTTGGATTGGCTGCATGGACCAGAGCCTGCCCCTGGGAAGTGGCCCATCCCACCCTACCGTGGCTGCAGACACCCGCGCCCCCTCCCCGGGCTCCCTCAAGTATTGATTCTGGGGCCCTGTTCTCCCTGCACGCGGATTTGCCCCCAACAGATGCCGTTCCCCGCTGTCTCCGTCAGCTCAGGCTGCCCTAACGACGTACCGTGGCCTGGGGGACTTGATCAACAGTTTTTTCTCACCGTGCTGGAGGCCAGAAGCCAGAGTCAAGGTGCCAGCCAATTTGGTTCTTAGCGAGAGCTCTCTCGCCAGCTCGCAGACGGCCACCTTGTCGCGGTGTGCTCACAAGACGGAGAGAGAAGCAAGCTCTCTTGTTTCTTCTTGTCAGGTGGCTGATCCCTCGTGAAGGCTCCCCCCCTTGTGACCTAACTGCCTCCCGAAGGCCCCAGCTCCAAACGCCATCCCGCTGAGGGATTAGGGCCTCCACGTACCCGTTCTGGGGAGATGCCAACATTCAGTCCACGGCCGCCCGGGATCTGATGCTGGAGTGGGTTCAGAGATGCCCGGTTGTGCTGCTGCTGGGGACAGGCACAGACATGCTTTTCTCAGGGTTCCCGTGTGTGCCGAACAGGAAATGGCAGCTGCCTGGGCCACCCAGCCCTCTGTTCCTGTGGAAAGGCGGAGGGTCTTGCGTCTGCTCGGAAACCAAAAGCCACACGTTCACACGTTTGGGCAGGTGGTGGAGGAGAACGTGTAGAGCTTCTGAGTCTCTGCTTGGGAGTCTCACAGCACCCCGAGAACAGGCTGTACTTGGAGAGGAGCACCCCGAAGATTTGGGCAGCACGGTCTTGTCAGACCTGGCTGGCCTGGGTCCTCGTGGGACTCCCAAGGAGGGGGCTGGCCTGATCCTGTTCTCCAGGTGACAGCACTGCCCTGAAGGAGCTCAGATCAGAGAGGTTATGCATGTGCCCAGGACACACAGCATGTGAGGCACAGAACTGAGTGTGGCCAGCATGGGGCTCCTGAACCTGCTCTTAATGATTGTGGGGAGGGTGTGGCTAAGCTAACCCTGGGTGCAGGGTCTCCTGGGAGGGGCCAACAAGGGAAGAGCTCAGAGTTGAGGAGGGCTGGCTGCTCTAGGGAGCCGGCGGAGAAGGAGGACCCTTGACCCAGCCCATGCGGTTTCTGCGTTGGGGCACACAGTGCTGCCGCATCCTTCCTCTTGTCCCCAGACAACCCCAGATAAATGAGAACAGGAGCAATGAACATTGTTTCTAGAGCCTTCTGGGTCCCAGGCTCGTGCTAAGTTCTTTGCCTATATTAACCTAAGTCTTGCTTCCCCAGGACAGGCCTAGAGCTGGAGACTTGTATCCCTAAGTCACAGAGGAGGAAGTGTGCACGCAGAGGCCAGCTCGGCAGTGCTGGAGTCGGGATTTGAACCCAGAAAGTCTGGCTCTGAGGTCTTAGCGTTGGCCATTTGTGAGTGACAAAATAGACTCTCTGAGGTGAGGTCACTGCCCCGGGTCTCGTGAGAGGTGTGGGGGCTGGAAGGGTAACAGCCCTGCCCCACCTCTCCCACAGAGCTCTACACACAGGACACAGTCCTACCCCAGTGCCTTTGCACACCCCACCCCTCTTCCTAGAGTGTCCTTTCCTCTCCCAGGGCCCGACCCCAACGGTCCAGGCCCCACACCGGGGCCTGCTTTGAGGAGGCCTTTCCTGGGCTCCCCCTAGGTACACCTCACCAATACTGCTTGTCTGTTTGGCATCTCTCTCCCCAGATGGAAGGAACTTTTTTTTTTTAATTTTTTTTTTAACGTTTATTTATTTTTGAGACAGAGAGAGACAGAGCACGAACAGGGGAGGAGCAGAGAGAGAGGGAGACACAGAATCTGAAACAGGCTCCAGGCTCTGAGCTGTCAGCACAGAGCCCGATGCGGGGCTCGAACTCACGGACCGTGAGATCATGACCTGAGCTGAAGTCAGACGCTTAACCGACCAAGCCACCCAGGCGCCCCTGGAAGGAACTTTCTTAAGGACTTGTGTTTCTTGCCGACTAAACTGTACCTGCCAGATAGCACAGGACTGGCACACAGTAGGGCTCTGATGTTTGTGAAAGAATGAGGAATGCCCCGCCGTCCCTCCCATGCAGGGCATGGCCAGGGGAGGAGGTGAGTGTCTGGCAGGCCCCAGGGCGGGATGTGAACCCACCTGGCTGGGGTCGTTCCCTGGCTTAGAGAGGATGCGTGTGAAATGCATGGCCTGTTACTGGTGCTCGGTGGGCACTAGTCAGTGCTAATTATTATTGGTGATGCGGGTGTGAGTTATATTATATGGTAGAGCCTTTACGTGTGTTACTGTTACGGGCTGAACTGTGTGTCCCGCCGCCCCCCCCCCCCATTCATATGTTGAGTCCTGACCCCCAGCACCTCAGAATGTGCCAGTGTCTTTCTCCAGAGCTGGGCAGGCCACGTGCTAAGCTCAGAGGTTGTCGTCCACGCATCCTTTTGTAGCGTGTATGTACCCGGCCTGGTTACCAAGCCCTTTCTTGCCTGTATTTCAGTTGATGCTGACTCTACCCCACAAATGGTTGGGTCGGAGCCCAGCGCCGGGCAGGCCCTGAGCCCCCGGCCCCCCGCCCCCGGCAGGACCGTGCCAGGCCCCCTCCTCTCTTCCCTCAGCTCCCTGGTGGTGGAAGCCACCTGGTTGGTCCGCACGGCGCCAGCCAGGTCTGCGGGCTGTGCGTTCGCGGCCGTGGTTTGCGGCAGCCAGCGGGCTTTTGGCACAAAGCAGGTGACGGTGGCGCCCATCTCCGGAGCTGTCCGGTGAGCCACAAGCACTTAGTGAACACCTAGGTGCCAGGTGGGGTGCTCAGATGGCCGGAAATGGGGCCGAGCCCTGGCCCTGGGTGGGGCCTAGAGACTGGGCAGGTGGTGCAAAGCCAGATTTGCCACTGGCAGACCGGGAAGCCGGAAGCGGGGAGCCTGCGATGCCCTTCGGCAGGACCCGGGCCAGCCAGCGTGGCCGCGATCGAGTTCAAGGCCCCTTCTGTTTAGGAGCATCTGATTGGCTCACGCAGGTCATGTGCCAGCCAGGAGGCTCGTGATTGGCCGAGCCCAGGTCTCCTGCCTGCCTGTATTTGGGGGCGCAGAGAGGGTCTGGCCGCTCCGTTTCTGAGCATCGGGTGTAACCGGGGTTCACCCCAAATGCAAGGGGGTGCGCACAGAACAGCCAAAAGGACACCAGACACCCACCATTCCCACTGTGTGTCCCCTAGTGCCCTTGGGGTCAAGGGTACTGACATGGGGTTGCGCCTCGGTGCCTTTGGCCCCAGTGATCCCTCTGCAGGTAATACCCTCCACCTTCTTCAGAGCCCATCCCTGCACCCCTCTTCCAGGGAGCCCTCGTCAAGCCCACCAGGGAGAACCAACCCTGCCCCCACCACCAGCAGCAGCCTTCCTCCCAAGGCTATGTGGCGGGCTGGAGAAAGTGGAGGCTTGGTAAACAGCTGAGGGTCCATTCACCTAAAATATCTGATTATAACATTCAGCGACGTGTTTAGTGAGCACCCAAGAGCGCCCGCACAGTCCTGGTGCCGGGAATGTCGTGAGCATCTTTACAGGTCAGATACGTGTTCGTTGTCAGGGGGCTGGTATTGCACTGGAGGGCCATGCCGTCTCATTTCACCCACCTTCTCTTCCTGGGCATTCGCTTCGTTTTTACTCTGTCTGCAGCATCTGCAGGGCTCCGGGATTTGTCACTTCCGTCGGTGACAAACTCATGGGTGACAGCGTCCCCAGCAGATCACGGGTGCTCAGCCACCCCGTGGTTCCCTTTCCGGACCTAAGCAGGTGGGAGGCGGAGGTGGGCCTAGGGAAGCAGTGAGGGGCCTGGCCTTGCAGCTCACAGGCAGAAGCTGACACGTTGCAGGAAAAGTCTGGTCCCGGGGGCCAGAAGCTGCACAGGCAGTTCTGAATCCCAGGCTGGGCCTCGCTGCCCGCCTGGTTCGAATCCACCCAGAACCTTAGCGAATATGGCCTTATTTGGAAATCGAGTCTTTGCAGATGCCATTACTTAAGATGAGGTCATACTGGAATGGGCCCTAGATCCAATGACCGGTGTCCTCAGAAGAGGAGGGACACACAGAGACACAGGCAAGGGTATCGTGTGAAGACAGGCAGAGCCTGGAGTGACTCGCCTACAAGCCAGGGGAGGCCGAGGGCCGCTGGAAGCTACCAGAAACTAGAAGGACAATGCCTGGGTTTCCCCTGGAGCCTCCCGGAGGGAACCAGCCTGCTTGGCGCCCTGACTTTGGATTTCTGGCCCCCAGAACTGTGAGACAATACATTCCCAGTGTCTCCAGTCTCTTTATTCGTAGTCAAAAAGAGAATTAAGACACAGACCCAGCCCAGCCCCTAACGCGCTGACCCCCCGGTTGTCTTCCTCTGCAAAGTGAGGTGTGGACAGGGCGAGGGTGACACACGTTTTGTGTAAATGACCAGATAGAGAATGTTTTAGGTTTGAAGGACTAAAATACAGCGTCCCCTGCATAGTTTGCTTTGCTTTGTTGTCATTGTTTCTTGGTCGTTTGTTTTATAACCCGTTAAAAACGCAAAACACATTCTTCATCTGGGGCTGGGTTTGGCTTATGGGCTGCACTTTGCCAGCCCCTGGACTTGAGGCATGAATTCTGCCTGTGGGGAACCCCAGCTGCATGCACAGTCCTCCCCGGGGGCGCAGAAGGGTCCTGGATTCTGCCGTCAGCCAACTGCCTGATGGAGGAGTGGGCCCGGAGCCCCCCCAGGCCTCAGTGTTCTCACCTGTCAGTAGGGAATAAGGGCTGGTTTTCCTGAGTGAAGGTCACAGGACAGCACTAGGCGGGCGCACACCTGCCTGCATCCATGCCCAGGACCCCTCCTGTTCACACTTCCCTCCTTGGCGCTGGGTGCAGGGCCTGGCACGTTGCAGGAGCTCAGGGGAGATTTGTTTGAAGAACGAAGGAAGCTTTCCAGAAGCCCTCTCTGGGTCAGGTATTCCCCCAGCCCCCACTTTCACTGCAATGACTTCCGTGGTGTCATTGTCTCTGAGGGAGGGCAGGTACTCTGGCTGAGTCACCTCCCATGCAGAGTTTGATGACAGAAGGGAGGAGAATCAGCCGAAGGGGGTTACGTCTGACGGGTGTCTGGGCTAATGACGTTATCTGGACTGCACCCAGCCCTGGCTCAGGGCCACGTGCCGGGGCCCAGGTTCAGTCCTGGAGACTCAGACTCTAGAAAAGGGGGAAATGATTTCTAAAAGCCATGTGAGCTGGTCCTGGGAGGGCCAGAGTTGGGAGTCAGACCCAGATTGGAATTCCAGCTTTGCTGCGTGGCAGCTGTGTGACCCCGGGTGAATGTCTTAACCTTGCTGGGCTTTATTCAGCCTCCTCCCTCGGAGGGCACAGAAAGCCTCCCTGTCCTGAGAATGGGGTACAGTGTGCCCGGCACAGCACAGGGCTGCTTGCTGTTAGTAACACTTCTGTAGTCAGTGGCTGTGAAGGATAAAGCCTCCCATTTTTGCCAAGCCCTCCCTCCTTCCAGAGTGGGTTTGTGTCCCCTGTTCCCTTGGGTTCCATGTTGCCACCGTGCAAGGGTTGCTGTGGTCACCCTGTTTTACAGATGAGCAAACAGAGGCTCAGCGAGGGAGGTGACTTACCTGGGGCTACAAGGCAGATGGCAGAATGGTGACCACAGCGTGGTCCTTCTTCTGCCCCCTCGTCCCCCTCCAGAGTCCCTGCCTGCTCAAGGCATTGTCCCGGCCATGGACGGTTGGGCCACATTGACCAGAGCTAAGAGAAGCCTCCGTCATCTCAGATCATTGGATTGAGCAACAGAAATCCATCAGGGATGCTGCCATTTGAGGCACAGCGACTCCACTGAGCACCTCCCTGCTGGCTGCTCCGTGCACCCACTCCCTCCTGCCCTCCCCTCCCCTCCCCTCCCCTCCCCTCCCGGGGCACACACAGCCCCGATCCCACCCTTGATTAGATTCTCCTGGCCTTAAGCAGAATCTGAACCGAGAAGGCCTGTTTGCTCAAACAGGAGCACCTTTGCGTTATTGCCACAGGGCCGAGGCCCCGGGCTGGGGTCCCTGGGGCCCTCCGACTTGAGAGTCTCTGCAGGAGACTGTGTTTACCGAGAAGCCGGAACAGCGTCCAGAGGGAGCCAGGCAGGCTGGGCCCTGGAAACACACCCAGTTCGGCTGCCCTTGGGATTCGAGAAGCTCATTCTCAGTATATTGCAGGGAGGGGATAGGTGCAGGCGGAGGGGGGAGGGCCAGGCTGAGGCCACAGAGAGGGAGGGGTGCCAGGAGCCCCAGAAAGGGTGGTGCTTCTTAGCAGAGGATTCTGAGGCCTGAACGAACAGGTGGCAGAATTGGAGGAGGGGCCATGCCCTTAATTAGTGTAACCCGGGGGAGGGTCTGTGTGATCACCTAGTCTGTGGGGCCTGGGGGTCTCCGAGCCCTTCTTTCTTTCCTTTTCTTCGAAGCAGCATCCCCACCCCGTCCCTTTCCATTCACCCCCTCCCCTCCTCATCCTTTACGATGTCCTTACAGGGCGCCCAGGGGCTCGCCCAGACAAGGAGGCAGCATAGGGAAGCAGAACGTCGCTTCTAGCACTGCGTCATGGCCACTAGAGGACGTGGCTTGGGTGTCTCGGCAGATGGGCGTCCTAACAGCGAACCCCAGAAATGGTCTGGGGAACCTGCCTGTCTCTGGACTCTGGCAGGCAATGCCGGGCGGGGGGCGAGGAGGGGCTGGGCTCCTCATGCCGGCCTTCCTTCCAGGTGCACCAGCGTGAGTCACCCTCCCTCCCAGGATGAGTGCAGGGGCGCGGCAGGAGTCTGGAAGACATGTGTCCCCGACTCTGGCAAGTGGTCCCAGCTGTGGGAGGTCAGATCTTGAGAAATGGAAGGATCCAGATTCAGAGCCTGGCTCTGCCACTGGGTATCTGTGTGGCCAGAGGGCGTGTTGGCAGCCCGGACACAGCCAGGGGGTCGGTGTAACTGGAGCAGAGGTGGGGGGGGGGAGGGGCAGGGATGGCAAGAGAGAAGCCTGCCTGGGGTGCAGGGGTCTCAGCCAGGGCTCCCACTTCGTCCTGGAGCCGGCAGCTGGTCTGCTGTGTGGGCGAACTCAGGCCGGAGGGGGCAGGGGGTGGGCAAGGCTGGAGGCATGGTGGCGAGTGCTAAGCTGAGCAGAGGCTGGGGGGAGGGTCCCCGAAGGGCAGGATAAGGGGCATCAAGGTGGCAGAAAGGACGGGCCGTGCTGCTAGACTGGCCGTGACAGTTTCACTGGGTTTCATCCAGACCCGGGTTTGAATCCTGGCTCTCACTCTTGGTAGCCGTGTGACTTCGTCAGCTTGTATGACCTCTCTGAACCTCAGTTTTCTCATCTGTGAAGTGGGAGAAACTCCCCGTTGTGGGTTTGCTGTGTGCGCAGGGCCGGGCACACAGGCGGCCTGGTGATGAGAGTATCTTGGTCGGTGTGTTATCCTGGGGGAGGCGGGAGGGGCACTGAGCCGACTCTGGCTTTGAGGCTGGGCTGATGGGTGGACATGGGGGAGGAGTGGGTTTGTCTTGGAAGACGGCGGGCTCAGTCCCAGGCAGGCTGTGTTCACATTGCCGGTAAGGAAGCCAAATAGAAAGACCCAATGTCACAGGCAGGGATTGGAACAAAAGACTGAACCTGTTGTCCCTCTCACTTGTCCCGTGGATACCGGAGCCGGGTGCTCTGTGTGGGATGAGCAGGGAGAAACTGTAGGGGAACACTCGGGGGAAGTATGTTCTACCACAGCCACCTTAAATTGGAACGGGTTGTGCGAGGAGGTAGTGAGATCCCCATCTTGGGAGGGATGACAGTCAGCTGGAGGTCTACTGGGGGGCCCTGGAGAGAGGACACCGGTGAGGCCTGGACTGGGTGAGCTTCAGGTGCCCTCCTGTGAGCCCTGGGCATCTGCCCGGCTTCTGCACAGGATCCAGGGCACAGAGGTGCTTTCCACAGTGTGACCGTCACCCTGGTCCACACATGCTTGAGCCTTGGCCGGGCAAGCATATGGAGGGTTTTTTTTGTTCTTGGGTTTTAAGCAGAAACAGTAGAGTAGGCACAGATTTGCCTTTAAAATAAGATGCTGAGTATCTTCCAAATGCAAATGGATTTAAACCGCTGGAGGTCTAACCTCCAGATGTGTCTTTGGTAGTTTCCAAGGGGCTCCGAGCCCCTCGCGGGCTGGCATGGTGCACCCACTGGCACTGGTGGGTTTGGGCCCATGGGAGGCCTCCTGTCCTGGGTGTCCGCTTCTGAGCCGGGGAAATGCAGCCGGTCCTCGAACACGTGGACAAGGGGGTGTGGCTGTCACCCGTCAGCTCTGTTCCAGGGCACACAGCTCTTTGCCCATTGTCCTGGCGTTTCTCGGCCCCATCACCTGCACCTGTTGCCGTCGCTGTCCATCCCGTCCTTGTGCGCGTGGGTGAGCTGCTTCCGTTGGCCCCTGGGAGAATGGCCCTTCGCTCCCAGAGTCAAGGGCAGCAGGCTGGTGCAGGAAGCCGGCAGCACGTGCTGAGCACCGCAGACAGCTCTGGACAGGAAGTACTTTCGTCGGGGCTTTCAGATGAAAGCCCCTAAGGCGCAGAGGGGTTAGGTGGCTGGGCTGAGGTTGCACAGCCAGGAGCAGTGAAGAAGCAGCAGTTTGCATTGGGGTCCCCGTTCCTTGGTCCTCCCTCCACACCACGCCTCGTGTTAGGTCACGCCCGGCACGGGGCCTTGTGAACACACAAGTAGCTCACCAGGAGTTCCTTTCTCTTCTTTCTTGCCTTTCTGAGCCTCAGCTTCCCCGTCCGAACAATGGGAAGAAACCCGCCCCCTTCGCAGGGCTCTTTGAACTGGTGAAATGAGAGCCAGATACTGGCTCTGTGTAAACTGTGCATGCCCGTGGCCTTCCTTGAGCGTCAAAGGGACTTCCGCTTTGCCTGGTGCTCCCCCACGGCCCCCTGCTTTCTGTCCGGCCGCCCTCACCCCAGCAGAGACCAGAGCTGCCTGCGTAATTCATTTCCACCGGAATCCCCACCGTGCACGTGGCCAGAACACCGAGCTCAGATCTCCGGAGAACCAGCTCTCCTCATACGGGTAGAAAGCAACACAGAGCGCTTCTGAATAAATCCTCGGCCTGCCCTGTCTCCAGCTGAGTGGCGTCCCAGCTCAGACCAGTGCTGCCTCCAGCCAGGCGCAGGATAAAGAAATACCAGACCGTATTTTGTTTCTTCGCGTCGTGGCTATTAAAACACACACCGCAGCCACAGGCAGGCACACGCGCGTGCACACACACCATCTGTGGTGTTGTCCAGAGGATAGTTGGCAGATCTGGGCCTCGCTGATCCGGTTCTGGCCATCGACTGGCTACGTGGCGTTGACTGCCAGGACTCGAGTGGAGGATTCTCTGATTCTGATGAAGGGGGTGTAAGGAATGAGATGCACAGGAGGAAGCGGAGGGCGTGAGCAGTGGCCTCGGGGGCCGGTGGTCGTGGAGAGCTGTGGGGTTCTGAGAGGGAATCCGGCTCTGCCTCCCGCTAGCTGTGATGTTGGACCAATCAGGCCCCTTCTCAGGGCCTCGGCGCCTCTACCCTGCCAACAAGAGGATTGTTGGGGTGTCTACATTTAAAAATGCGGGTCACGGAAGACCCCGGGGTAGAGGCCTGAGTCAGCTTTCGCTGTCACTACGGGAAACAAGGCCCGTGCTCTTGCGTAGGCCGAGAAGCCAGCCCGGGTCCTCTACCCACAGGGGACAGATCCTGGCTCTGATCACGGCACCGAGGCCAATACCCTTGGGCCCTGGCCGCGTCCCCAGCAGTGTCCCCCTGGCAGTTTAGTTACGGCAAGGCGGGTGGTGCTGGGGTCATTAGTGGTTCTTCAGCAGCGGTAAAGTCGGGCGAATCCCTGCATCTGAGGCCCTGGCTTTGACCCCAAGCCGCTGGGCCAACGGGGTTCCACTCCAGCTGGTGTGAATGTCAGAGTATGTGTGTGTGTTCACTCTGTTTATTCTTGGGGGAAAGAGCAGGAAACCTTTATTTTATTTTATTTTTTATTTTTTTTTAACATTTATTTATTTTTGAGAGAGAGAGACTGAGTGTGAGCGGGGCGGGGGAGAGAGGAGGGCACAGAGAGAAAGGGACACATAGAATCGGAAGCAGGCTCCAGGCTCCCAGCTGTCCGCACAGAGCCCGATGTGGGGCTCGAACCCACAACTATGAGATCATGACCTGAGCTCAACCGACTGATCCACCCAGGCGCCCGGAGCAGGAAATGTTGAAGAAATGATTGCATGTCCGTCTTGTGGGCTGGGGCCGTGGCTCCGTTAGAACCTTCTTCGGTACACGGCTGACCCTTCCAGGGCTGGGGAAGGGTCTGGAAATGAGGCTGCAGCTGGCGTTGTTCCAAGAGCAGGAAAGCACAGGGTGGTCCCTGACGCTGCCCCCTGGAGTTGCGGTCCTTGGGCGGGGCGGTCTGTCATTGTTCGAGCACACAGCGGGCATCTAAGGACGCCTACTGTGTGCCTAGGGACATGGCAACAAAGGGAGGAGTCACTGTCGTCTTGGGCAGCCAGCTTACCCTCCCTGAGTCTCATCTTCCTCACCTGTAAGACGGGGTAATTTTGAGGGGTCACTTAGCTGGACATTGACAGTATCTAGCTGGGAGCCCTGCACAGTTTGTAAATATTCTGTTCTGTCTCTTTCCATCGTCCTTGCTGCTTTTGACTGGCAGATGCTTCTCAACTTCTGACGTCGTGAAGAGAATGTCTTTTTTTTTTTTTTTTAATTATAAATGTTACTAAAACTGATCTTTTATCCACGGTAACTTCTGCAAAAACATCCAGTGAGGATTTACTAGGCTCCTGCTGTGTGCTCCTCACTGGGCACAGAGCCGGGGGCAGCCGGAGCTGGGAAGAGGCAGGGCTGCTCGGAGGAAGGCAGGCTCAGAGCGTACGTGCACTTCTAGAATCTCAGGGCTGGAGGAAACCCAGCGTGTGAGTGATGCCTCAGGTTCCCCTTACAGCATTTTCTACGTGGGAACCTGCACCTTCTGTTTGCACACCTCCAGTGCCAGGGAGCTCACACCTTCCTACCGTTCTGTCTTCAGCTTTGACTGGTAGGTTCATCCGTAAACTGAGCTGAGCGTCTGCCCGCTGGACCGGTTGGGCCTGTGGGGCCACACAGACGAAGCCAGCTCCCTGTTAACCATGAGAACCCAGCAGACCCCAGAGGACAGTTGAGTCTTGTCTTCTCTTGGTCCAGCATCCCACACCTCTTCCAGGGTGCCATTTGGAATAGGGCTTGGGATCCCTTCTGTCCCCTTAGTGCTCTGTGCAGAACGCACTTGGGTTGGTCTCTGTTCCCCTAAGATAATATGTGTGTGATCGAACCCAACTTCCCAGCCTTCGTCTTCATGGTGCTGTTCCAAGTAGGTGGCTGTGGTGGGCACCCTGGCTTTGAGAACCCACCCCCTGTTGAGTCACAAATGTGTGACATTGGAGAAGTCACTTAACCCCCGCCCCCCCCACGCCTCAGTTTCCTCATCTGTAAAATGGGGGAATTCACTTAACCCTTGCGATGGGGATTCAAGGAGGTACAGCAGGTGCATAATGCACCCAAGGTGGGGCCTGGCACACAGGTGCCCAGTCAGGGTTGGCCGCCATGGTCATTATCACTTTATTACTGGTCTGGACCCCGAGAGAGGTCCTTTACTGAGCTGGGCTGGTGTATGTGACCTGACACCCAGTCTGGTCTCAGCCGTCTGAGGCAGGAAGGGCCTGCCACCCCCACCCCTTAGCAGGAAGGGCTCACGAAAAGAATGGAAACTGACTTTCATTATATTTAACACTTCAATAGTGCATGCTGTTTGCCAGGCACCGTTCTAAGTCATGTTCCACCCTCAACTCATTTAATCCTCAAAATAATCCCCTGAGGTATGATTATCCCCATTTCCCAGATGAGGAAACTGAGGCACCATGAATATTAAGTACCCGGGGTAAACGGCAGAGCCACTGGGATGGAGGGCTGTCCGAACAGTCCAGGTGGAGAAGACACACCGATGTGAGAGCTTACGGAATGCGGTTGGTTTAGGGCGAGACAGAAGTTGCGTGGAGCAGGGGTGCAGGGGAGGGCAGCTGGGAGGAAGGTAGAAAGGGCAGGAAGAAGGGAACCTCTCGCCCCCTCCTCCTTGCCGCCCTCCAGGCTCCGGGATGGGGGGGGACCACGCCAGCGCTAACATTCACACCAGTGTTGGAGGCAGGCACGGACAACCTGGGCTGGAATCCTGGTCCCACTCCTTCCGGGCTGTGTGCCTGTAGGCTTCCTCACTTGTCCTCTCTGACCCTCGGTCTCCTCCTCATCAAAATGGGAGTAATAGTAGTCCCAGTTGCACAGGGCTATTGTGTGGATCAAATGATCAGTGTATGCAGAGGACTCTGATCCGGGGTAAGTGTTTCTGGAAGAGGGCCACTTGCCCAGACTCACTCCGGTGGCAAGTGGCAGAGCTGGGTTTCGTCCTCGTCTGTCTGACTCTGGGTACCCCACAGTGCCTCATGTGCAAGCAGGCCCTGTCCACACACCAGCCAGAATGCCCTCGACGGCCCCTTCCTGCATGCCGCACATTCCTGCCCCTGCACCAAATGCCACCTGTCACCTGTCACCCTCCCCGTTACCTTTGTGATATTTTATCCTCCATCTAAATCCGAACTCAAATCCCGGACCCACTAGCTGGCGCATGTGCTCCCCTGTCCCAGGACCGGACCTCCTTCAAGGGTACACCCCCAGTTACACAGTTCCTGCCGCTGTTCCCCGAGTCCGGCTGTGGTCCCCTCCTTCGCAGTGGGTGACGAGGGCACACCCGGGGCAGAGGGTTAATTAAATCACACAGTGAGGTTTGTAGAACATGGGATGCTTCATTAGGCCCTGCGTGAACAAGCCGTGCGGGCTCGTGAACTGGTGTAATTACAGTTACACGGCGGCTTCATTAGCTCTGCGAGGCCGTCAGGCGGGCTCCTGCCTCGGGGCCCACAGAAAGTGGCCCTGAGCTCAGAAACCCAGTTCTTTAATAAAAAGAATTTTTTTTAATGTTTATTTATTTTTGAGAGACAGAGAGTGAGCAGAAGAGGGGCAGAGAGAGAGGGAAACTGAATCCCAAGCAGGCTCCGGGCTCCGAGCTGTCAGCACAGAGCCCGACGCGGGGCTCAAACTCACGGACCGTGAGATCATGACCTGAGCGAAAGTTGGACGCTTAACCGACTGAGCCTCCCAGGTGCCCCGTTGGAAACCCAGCTCTAAGCAGGCATGCCCATCTCTTGCCGGCTTGCTGCTGGCTGTTTAAGGGCATCTGAGGGACATGTTTAGTTGGTGACACCAGGGTGGCTCCCCCTATAAACTCTGCTTCCTGAGAAACAATTGCCCTCAACTCTGGAACCAGCTAGGACTTCAGGTGGAGGTGAAGTGGGGCTTCAGTCAAATAGATGCCAGGTGAAAGGAAGGGCATTGCAGGTCGTCTGCTCAAGTGAGAGTGGTGAGAGCCTGGCGCCCACTGGCCAGTTTTCCGGGAAGTTCTGAGGCCACGCTGGCTGGGGTTTTGTGGTGAGGGTGCCCCTCTGATCCTCTCGGGGCCGCTGAGACACTGACCCTCCTGGCTGGCTCTGGCCCCCTGAACTGGACCCACGGCAGCCGCCCCTGTTCTGTTCCAACCTCTCTTCTCCATCCACCGACCTCTGCAACCTTTGCCCCTGGGGTTTCTCAGAGTGACCCGCAGAGCTCCTGTGGCCGACACAGTCGGGGGCTGGTTTAAAACACAGCTTCCCAGGTCCTACCCAGACGGTCTGGGGCCAGGGCCAAGGAATCTGCATTCTTAACGAGTGCCGTTGTAACTGACATGCTCAGCTCTGGATTATTTGTGTTTCTCTTGGCCCTGGCTTAGGGGTCCTGCAATCCCTAGGAATCCTTATACCTCCTGAACTCACTACCGCTCTCAGGCCCCTGGGGGGGGGGCGGGGAGCAATGTGATTGGCTCAGATCTCCGGGCAGTCTGGTGATTGGCTGCCTTCAAAGAGGGGTGTCTACCGCTAGATCCAATCAGCCGAGAGCAGCGTGGAGGTGTGGTCCTGAGGTAAAGATCTGTTGCTCTACCTGGTGGTGGGTAAGGGACAAGGAGAAGTCCTTGCTGCCCACATTTGTCCCCTTTGGCGTGCTGTTGCGTTGTTTTGGGATCCTAGTCTCATCTGCCATTTAAAATGTTTTCTTTTTTCACCAACCAAATGGCACACACAATTTTTAAATCCCCAAATTTCCAGCCTACCCTAAATCAGTACTGAGCCGTAGAGATGTAATGGGACCACACGTGTAATTTCGGATTTTCTAGTAGCCACATTACACAAGTAAAAAGAAATAGGCGCAATTAATTGTTATAATTAATTCACATATCCAAAACGTGATCACCATGTAATCAATATAGAAATTATTGAGATGTCTCACATTCTGTTTTTCACTAAATCTTGGAAATCTGTTGTGTGTTTTACGCTTACAGCACAGCTCGGTTTGGGCTAGGGACCTTTCAGGGGCTCAGTGGCCACGTGTGGCTGGTAACCACTGCCCTGGGCAGTGCGACCCATGTGATGACTTGGCTTTACTTCTTTTATATCCTGTTGATTGTATTCTCACCCACTTTTGAATAGTTTAAAATAGTTTAAGGACTTTTCAGTCCATTGGCTAAGAGTGTGTGCCTTCAAAATGCTGGGTTTCTAGCAATAAATGCTCGCAAAGTCTGTTGGAGTTTTGGAGCATTAGGTCCCTTCATTCTGACTTCCTCCCTGTATCCTGATTTTTTTTTTCTGGGTCTTTGTTGACCAGGTCAGGTAGCCCATTATTTTCCATTAGCAAGTGTATTAGTTTTCTGGGGCCGCCCTAATTGTCACCCCAAACTCGGTGGCTTAAAACAACAGAAATTTATTCTCTGACCATTCCGCTGGCCAGATGGCTGAAATCAGGATATTGGGAGGGCCACACTCCCTCTGGAGACTCTGGGGAAGAGTCCTTTGCTTCTTACGGCAAAGGCGTAACTTGGCTTATGGCCCCATCACCCCAATTTCTGCCTCCTTTATATCACGGGAGTGTGACTCATCTCTGTGTCTCTTACGAGGACACTTGTCACTGGATTTAGGGTCCACTTGGGTAATCTGGGATGATCTCGTCTCAAGATCCTTATTTTTATTATGTCTGCAAAGACCCTCTTTGTAAGTGAAGCCACTTACGTTCCGGGTTCTGGGGGTTACAACGTGGACACATGTCTGGCAGGGCCACCATTCCACACACGACAGGGAAACGTCAGTGTTCCGCAGTACGGATGAAGAAGGGAGGAGGCAGAGACGGGCTTTCTTCCCCTAGGCTGGGAGATGCCTACGGCAGTGGGCTATGAAAGGTACGCCTGCCGGTGTCGTGGAAAGTGCTCGTCCACGCTTCAGCCACAACCAGACAGGAGTTAAGGGGACACACACGTAAGTCAGACGCATCCAGAAAGACAAACCGCAAGACGATAGAAAGGCAAGCGTGTCTCACGTTGTTCAAAAGTAGATATGGCAATGCTTGTCACACGCTCGGAATAGGGCCGGCTCAGCCCAAGCACTCAATAAATGCTAAAGCTCATCATCAAAATTGTGATTATCGTGATTGTGTATTTGCATCCAGATCGTACACCTTTATATTACTAACGAGGATGATCGCCAATAGGCTAAGAGAAAAAGAGACCCCTGCCAGGATACAAACACAAAGAATTAAGCTGAATCTGTAAGTCACCAAATGGGTTTCGGTGACAAAAACCTTTCTTTATGAGCTCTCCCGGCGCCTCGGTGATGCCGTTACCCGTGGTCATGCCTGTTCACGGCTCACTTTATGTGCCCATCTTTCTTGTATATGATCATCAGGATGGCACTAATTTGGGTTTGCAAATGAGCTTTCCCTGATGTTGTCATGTCAGCGTCTGGATTCAAGACGGGATGCTTCCCAGACCCGGACCCTCCAGTGTGGCCGGCGAGCAGGCCCAGCCCCTCCCCCTGATCTAATCGCCCCCTGGAGCCTGGGGGATTTGCTAATGGGCCCAGGAAACCATAAACAGTAATGACAGTGCTTGTGTTACTGCGGGCATGGGGTTGCCCTCGGGGCTCCCTTCCCTGTCATTAAGTTGGGGATCTTCCTTCTGCCTTTGAGCCGGAAGAGAAGGTTCGCTCTCGCTGTGCCCTGCACTCATTCATCCATCCCTTCACCCCTCCCCACCATTCATCCGTGGGCTTGTCCATTTATCCATCCACTCATTTGTTCAGCCCACCACTGCCGAGTGCCCAGTAAGATGAATTTTGAGGGCCACGCTTCCCTTCACGACCAAGGAGGTGGGGCTTGGCCGAGCTGCCCCAGGACAGGAAAGAAGGGTGGTGGGGTCCTTCTTTAGCACCCAGCTGACCTGACCCAGCCCTTCTCCTTGGCGGGGGGAGCCTCTTAACTCTTCCCTCTTGGGGAGACTCATGGAATAGCCATGGTCCTCCAAAGCAGCTTTGAGAATTGAAGGAGGTCGTGGAAATACCCCTCACCCTGGCTGCCTGTCACAGGGCACGACTCGTGGAGGAACCCCTGATGTGTACGTAGCACTCATTTTGTGCTAGGGGCTCCTCTGAGCACTTCACCGCCATGAACCCATCCAGTTCTCCAATGTCACCCCTCTGCCTGCCTCTCGGCACACAGGGGACCCCATTCACCCGGTCTGCCCACTGCGTATCAGACCCTCCATTGCAATCACCCGGTGCCCGAACCCACCTCGCTTTTGCTGACTTACCTGCCCTCACACTCACTGCAACTTCCCTCGCGGAGCCAGTCAAGTGCAGATTCCCCAACTCAGAGATGTCAGGACCCAGCACCTTACAAGCCCCGGGGGAGATCATTGATGCACCTGCTTGTTGGAAACCTGTTCTGTAGGGAGCTGAAAGGTCATTCCCGTTCCCCCGAGTCTCAGCTCCTCTGTCTTAGGATGGCCAGCACGCTGCCTGGGGGCTTCACGGGTGATGTTGCACACATTCAACCAAACGCAGGAAGCAAATGCACCTTAAGCCTGCAATGTGCTTTGTGGACGGGCAGGGTCGGGGGCACCGGTTCCTCTGGTGGAGACAAGGGCTGAGCACCTCTGGGTGGGAGCCCGGAGCCGGGATGCCACAGCTGGTTCCTGATCCCAGCTCTGCCGCTTCGCCCTGCAACTTAACCGCTCTGAGCCCCCAGCTTCCCCATCTGAGAAATGGGTATAATAATAATTACCTTAGAGGAGGCGTGGGAGGGCCAGTGAAGTGGTGCAAATGTGTTCCTAAGGCAGTGCCAGACCTGCGGCGGGAGCCAACTAATCTTAGTCACCGTGTTAACCAGCGACGATGCACACCCTGGGGAGGCCCGCACAGGCCTGACCTCCCTGCCGGAGTGTGGCGGGCGGTCGGTAAACCGTCAGCTGACCGGAACCAAGCTGAAAGGGATGAGGAGAGGCAGTTTGGATGGGAGGCCCTGAGAGTCACAGAGCGGGGCAGCTGCAGAGGCCGGAGCTCAGACCAGGGTCTGGGTGGGACATGTGGTCGAGGAGTCCTCCAGGGAAGGGGGCCTGTTCCCAGAGTGTGGGGTGGCCTTGGACCGGCTGTGTGAACCCGGGCGAGTCCCTCCACGCTTCTGGGTCTCTCTTTTCTCGTCTTTACTATAGCAGAGCAACAATTCTGCGCCTTCCAGGCCGTCGCAAGAGATACAGGGCAGCACAGCAGAGTGTCAGGGGCTGTAGTTACAGCACAGAAATCGTGGCATCCAGAGAGGACTGATCGGAGAGGTTCTGACAGGGTGCCCACCCCCCACCCCTTGTCCCCTCCTCCTCCCACCACGTTAGAATCCCTGCGAAGTCTATTTAGAGTAAGTTGTGTGCCTGAGCCGTGGCCAGAATTAGCATATGAAAAGGTCGCCTGATCAAATTTGATTTCAGAGAACAATTTCTTTTTTTTTTTCAATGTTTATTTTTGAGAGAGAGAGAGAGAGAGAGACTGAGCATGAGTCGGGGAGGGGCAGAGAGAGAGGGAGAGAGGGAGACACAGAATCTGAAACAGGATCCAGGCTCCAAGCTGTCAGCGAAGAGCCGGATGCGGGGCTCTAACTCACAAACCATGAGATCACGACCTAAGCCGAAGTCGGACGCTTAACCGACTCAGCCACCCAGGCGCCCTGAGAACAATTTCCTTTAGGAGAGGTACAATTGCACAAGTTCTGATTTCCTGACCCAGCTACCACTGCCCACTTTACAGATGAGCAGGCTGAGACCCTGAGAGGCCAGGCACCAGAGCCAAGGTCCTTGAACAGCCAGGTGCTGGCAGGCGTGGGAGGGGGCTGGGGCCCTTGACCGCACTCAGTGCTCCTCTCCCCCGTGACAGTCATGGGGTGGGATGGCAGAGGGTTAACCCTCTCGAATAACAGGTGGTCTTTGTCTAACCCCCAGGACTAAATATCCCGGCCAGGGGAATAGGTTCCGTGCTCGCAGAGGGGGCCAGCATGTGCCCTGAGTGGGGACAGTGACAGCTTCCAGGAAGCCCCTCCAGGCCAGCAGCCTCCTCTCTGTCCGGCACGTCTGATCAGCTGCACGCATTTGGAAACAGCAGTGGTTTCGTTAATCTTGTATACTTTTTAATTAAATAAAACCCTGGGGCGTCGCAGGAAGAGAAGGGGAGCGGCGTCCTTCGTGCTCATCTGGTCTCCAAAGCGGTTCCTGACGTTCCCGACGTGGGCTCAGCCCCGCCCCCGAGTTTCTGTCTCTGAGGCCCTGACCCCTCAGAGGAACAATCCGCCCACTTAAGCGAGACGGAATGGCTCTGGGACCCCGCTTCTTTTTAATACCTTGCACCGCCAGCGATGTCCCGGCGGACTCAATCACCCCGCAGATGTGGGGACGCGTTTCCCGCCGAGAGTGGTAATTGAGGCCCTCAAACTGCTCTGTGGTTCTAATTAGCCCAGAGTGGCTCCTTCTGGCCTCGGTAGAGTTTACAGCTCATCTGCCTCCTGATTTACCAGCTGGTCCTAGAAGGTGTGAGTCAGGAGACAGCGAGAGGACGCCCAGATTTCCTTCGCTGACTGGAGCGTTCTCGGCGGGCCCTTCAGGGCCTTGGCTTTGGAGGACCGTGTCTGCCTCCCCTCGCTGCTGCCATCCTCCACGGGGTGGGGGCTCCACGTCTATGCCCCTGTCCACCCCGAATGCCTCCCGGCCGGCAGTGTTTCTGTTCATACGGACCTTCCGGGACCCAGCTTCAGCACCACCTCCTCCAGGAAGCCACTCTTGATTCCCCTGGCTGGGCCCTCACTGGCCAGACCATGTGGTATGTGTTTACCTGCCTGACTCCCCAACGGGATTGGGAGCCCCTAAGGCCAAGGCCTCCTGGCCGAGTGCGGTGGCACAGCACCTGTCTGCTGTAATGGAAGGAGGGAGTGAGGAGAAAAGGAAAAGGCAAGGAGAGAAGGAAGGAAGGGAGAGAGGCCGGGTAACACTGTGCCCATTTTGCAGATGAGAACACTGAGGACATGTGACTGGGAAGGGGCAGAGCCCCTGTGAGTTCATCATACTTTCTATCTTGGGTCAAAAATAGCAAAGAGGAGGGGCGCCTGGGGGGCTCAGTCGGTTAGGCATCCGACTCTTGATTGTGGCTCAGGTCATGATCTTGTGAACCATGGAATCCAGCCCTGCATAAGGCTCCATGCTGACAGTGCAGAGCCTGCTTCAGACTCTCTCTCTCTCTCTCAAAAAATTAAATGAACAGTAAAAATTTTTTTAAAAATGGCAAAAGAGAGCTTTTTTTTAATGTTTTTTTTCCTTAATTTTATTTTTGAGAGAGACACAGAGTGTGAGTGGGGGAGGGGCAGAGAGCGAGGGAGACACAGAATCTGAAGCAGGCTCCAGGCTCCGAGCTGTCGGCGCAGAGCCCGACGCGGGGCTCGGACTCACGGACCGTGAGATCGTGACTTGAGCCGAAGTGGGACGCTCAACCCACTGAGCCACCCGGGTGCCCCAAGGAGCTTCTTTCTGATTCGGTGAAACCAGAAGGGCTTGAGTTACAAGCCACAGGTAAAGTGCAAAGTGCAGGTGAGGCAGGTGTGTGTGCGTGGGGCCCAGTTGTACCCGCCGCAGGACCTTGGACAGGCACTTCAGCCTCCAGCGTGGCTTTTCCCCTCAGTAAAGTGGAGACCACAGCCCGCACTCGCTTCCTGTGTTGCTGGCGGGTTGGAGGAGATGGCCAGAGCAAGGACAGCTTCGCCCCAGGCAGTGTTCCAAGAGTGTCACTGTTTTTCCTCCCCCCCCCCCCCCCCCAGCGCCATGAGGAGCTTGACATCTGCCATATCATCGACCGTGATGTACAGGCACACAGACATTGAGCAACTGGCCTGAAGTCACACAGCCAGGGTGTGACAGAGCCAGGGTCTGAAGTTGGGTCCTCTGGCTGTGATACTGGGGCCATTGGCTCTTCCCCTCCAGCGCCTGAGGTATGTAAGTTTCCAGCGCTGTGTCTGACTGCCGTGGGCACTTAAGTGGCACCTACTGTTGTCATCTTCCTAACACTCTCTTCAGCACCCTTCACGGCCGCGTCCTGGAGGGAGGCTCCCCTTCCTAGATTCTGCTGTTTGCGCAGCAGGAAGACCGGGCGTGTTCCCAGTCTTGCTTGTGTCTTTCCTCTGTGAGCTCACAGCTGAGGCACCTTGGAGCTGATCTGCGGTCCCGGCTGTGTGGTTGTGGCTCCTGGAGCCGCTTGGATAAAGTCATGACAACGGAGGACTGTCAGGCTCATGGATCTTGCATCAGAGCCTGGAGCCTTCCAGCCCAGCTCAGGGCATCTCAGACCAGGATGTGCCAGCATGTAGGGCTCTGCGCTATGCAGAGCCCCAGGCTGCTGTTCCATGCATGGCCTTGCCCTTGGTCTCTGAAGCCCAGCTAGCTGCATCCTCGTCATCTGTGAACTGTTGGGGATCGGTGGTCCAGAATCCCCAAGATTGCTGTTGTAGTCGTTGTGCATAACAACTCACTAGGCAGGCGCGTGCAGAAGTATTAAAAATAAGCCTACAGGGAGGGAGGCGTTCTGAAGGCTGCACCCGGAAGATCTCAGAAGCACCTTCCTTAAACATTGGTGAACTGTCCACCCATGAAACTGTATCCTCACTGTCAACTGTGGGACCAGGAGGTGGAGAGAAAATCACCAAGTTTTTCTAGGACAGGCGAACTGAATAATTAGTGTGCTATGATTTCCAGTAAGATTAATGACTCAGGGGCGCCTGGGGGGCTCCGTCGGTTCAGCCTCTGACTTCGGCTCAGGTCATGATCTCAGGGTTCGTGAGTTCGAGCCCCACATCGGGTTCTGTGCCGACAGCCCGGAGCCTGGAGCCCGCTTCGGATTCTGTGTCTCCCTGTCTCTCTGCCCCTCTCCTACTCGCACTCTGTCTCTGTCTGTCTCTCAAAAATAAATGACCATGAAAAAACCATTATTGATTCAAATGTTGGATATGATTTCAGATTCATTCTCATAATCCAGTTTTTTCTACAGCAGTGATGTTTCCCTTTGGCCAAATATTGATTGTAGCCTCCAACCATGCACCATTTGGCCAAAATGTGCACTGGACACGTGCTGCTTTTGACATATGAGTTGAGATCTTTTTCCCCCCTTGAGACGTTCTCTTGGCCCCTCCTGGCTCAGCTCCCTTCCCACAATCCCTCGACCACAACAACCCCGTGGGCAGAGGCAGGGCCTTATCAGAGGGATCAGAGCAGCAAATGTGCCGGTGTGAGCTTTAGCTCCGTTTGGGGATGTTGGCTCTCGGAGTCTGATCAGCTCACCTTCACGTCTCCATTCGGCTCTGGGCATCTTGTGACAGGCGGCCCCAGCCCAGGGACACGGGAGAGTCCTTTATGGACCCAGGAGCTCTAAGGACCAAGGAACGTTGCTTGGATCGGGAGACACGTTAATAGATCAAAGACGCAAATTGCCCACCATACTTTTAGGGCGGTGCTTGTCAACCTTTTTGGTGTTAGGAATCCTTTACAGTCATAAAAAATTATTGCGGATCCCTAAGAGCTTCTGTGTATGCAGGCTATAGCCATTGGTAGTTGGTGGGTTAGAAATGAAGACTGAGGCACCTGCAAGGATTTATGTAACTATCCATTTATCGTTTATATTATTTTTTAATGTTTGTTATTTATTTTTGAGAGAGAGAGTGTGAGCAGGGGAGGGGCAGAGAGAGAGAGAGAGAGAGAGAGAGAGAGAGACAGAATCCGAAGCAGGTTCCAGGCTGTGAGTACAGAGCCCGATGTGGGGCTCGAGCCCACGAACCATGAGATCACGATCTGAGCCAACGTCCGACACTTAACCGACTGAGCCACCCAGGCGCCCCTTAGGGGTTGGTTAAGTGTTAGTCGGTTAAGCGCCTGATTTCGACTCGGGTCATGATCTCACGGTTCGTGGGCTCAGCCCCACATCAGGGTCTGTGCTGACAGCTCAGAGCCTGGAGCCTGCTTTGGGTTCTGCGTCTCCCTCTCTCTCTCTGCCCCTTCCCCGCTCATGCACGTGCTCTCTCTCTCTGTCTCTGTCTCTCTCAAAAAATAAGTAAATGTTAAAAAAAGACCAATTATGTGTTAACATAAATAATTTTTTTTTGCTGGAAAATTACTGTGTTTTACAAAACAAAAAAAGACGAGTAGCATTTTTGTAAATCTCTTTAATGTCTGGCTCGCGAGATGACAGCAGGATCCTCGCACCTGCGTCTGCATCCGGCCTGTTGTGACCCGTCGTCTGGCTAAAGCGGTAGAACATCCAGCTTTGTGCAGATACGTGGCTGGAAAGGCAGGACCCTGTGAGCCTCCTGCGTCCTTGGGCCACATCCGAGAACTGCTGATTTGGGTGATTGGTGACCTCGGGATGAAGCCAAGAGGGAAGTCGTGTCAGCCCCGGGTCACTTCATCCGTTGACAAGGGAGCTCAGGGTCTTTGAGCCCTGACCGTGTCCCACTGGAGGTGAACTGGGAGGCAAACAGTAGCAGCGACTGGCTGGACTTCAGACCCCCAGCCAAGACCCCCATCCTTTGGCTCAACTGTCCCCAGCAGCTGTATCTAGCTGCAGACTTCTGTCATCCAGCTGGACGGGGCATTTCTGGTGGAAGCCTGCCTTTGACCCCATAGCGGCTGCTCACTGATTTTCAAGCTTCACTGCTGTATTGCCCACCCCAGCCCCCAATGGCACATCAAAATGGTCCTCACTCTGCCTTCGTTCGCTGGTCCAAGCCTCAGCATCCGAGGGTATCCCGGGAAAGGCGTCATCCGTGGAGGGGCGCAGTTCGGGCTTCTCCCAGGCTCAGCTCAGCCTGCCCGCGCTGGCTTCTGGCTTCCTGTCACCCCTGACGAGCTCTGCGCGCCTGGGAAAGATGGACGATCATTAATTAACTCAACACGCAATTAATGACATTCTACCGAGTGCCTGGCACAAGGCGTTCCTCACGCCTGGGCCAGGGTGGGTCAGACCTCCCTGGACAAATCGAGATGAATTAGCAGCTTTATAAATACGAATGATCTCAGCTGATGAAAAATGCGCCCAATGATTGTTTCCCTTCATGTAATTACTCAGGTGGTCGGCTTGCCTGTAGAGCCCTTAGGGTGTTGAATCAGCATTTGCTGGAGGCTTCAGAAGGGGGTAAGGGCTGAGGTGGCGGCTGCTTTCCCCCCTTTTCCTCTTGGCTGCAAACAGAAACTCAGAAACAATGTTATCAAGTGCAATACACTGAGTCTACTTATAGCTACAGTCCCATCGTGTTGACAGCTGTGTTCTTAGGAACGGGAGGCGGTAATCAGGATCCAGTACATTTCCATCACCCCCAAAAGTTTCCTTGTTCTTTTGCTCTGTCTCTCCTTGATGTGCCCTGCATCCTGGTGACCACCGATTTGTCTTCTCACACTGTATATTAATTTTCTTTTTTTCTGGAGCTTCATATAAATAGACCGCATATTCTTATGTCTGGCTTCTTTTTAAAAATTTTTGTTTTTCCAATGTTTATTTATTTTTCAGAGAGAGAGAGAGAGAGAGAGAGAGAGAGAGAGAGAGAGAGAGAGAGAACACAAGCAGGGGAGGGGCAGAGAGAGAGGGAGGCACAGAATCAGAAGCAGGCTCCAGGCTCTGAGCTGTCAGCACAGAACCCCACGCAGGGCTCGAACTCATGAGCCCTGAGATCATGATCTGAGTCGAAGTGGGACGCTTAACCGGCTGAGCCACCCAGGTGCTCCTTGTCTGGCTTCTTTTATTCAGCATAATTCTTCCGGGATTCATCCTGTGGCAGGTATCACTGGCACCTCCTTTTTGATTGATGAGTAGCATTCCCTTGTATGGGTACACCACAATTTGTTTCTGCAGTCACCTGCTGCTGGATATTTGGGTTGTTTCCAGCTTTGAGCTGCTGTGGATGAAGCCTCTATGAACACGTGTGCACAAGTCTTTGTGCTCAAGGGCTTTGTTGTTCCTGGTGACAAGAGGTGGCCGGGTCACATGAAAGGCAAATGCTGAACTCTAAGGAACTGCACGGCTGTTTCCCAAAGGCCGCTATTGCTGTGCGTCTCCACAAGGGGTCAGGATTTCCACTTGGGTGATGTCCTCGCCAGCCAGAGTGGTGTTATCAGTCTTTTTAATTTTAGCCCATATGATGGGTGTGTCCAGGTATCTCATTGGGATCTAAATGTGCATTTCCCTGGTGACCACAGAGGTCGAGCATCTTTTTGTGTGTTTGCTGACCATTCATCTGTTTGGCTTTAAGAGGTGCCTGTTCAAATCTTTTGCCCATTTTTAATTAAGTGGTTTGTAGTCTTATTGAGTTCTCCAAGGTCTGTATACACTCTGGGTGCAGATGGTTTGTCAGATATTCATATTGTGACTATTTTCTCTCGTTCTGTGGCTTGTCTTTTGGTTTTTATGATGGTTTCTTTCAAAGAGGAAAATTTTAAATTTTGATAAAGTACAATTTACCCATTTTTTCCTTTTGCCATTTATGCTTTTTACATCTTGTCTAAGAAATCGAAGCTGCTGAGATTTTCTCCTCTATTTTCTCCTAGCTGTTTTCTAGTCGTAGCTTTTATATTTAGGTCTGTGACTCATTTCGGCGTGATTTTGTATGTGGCATAAAATAAAGGCTGATGTTAATTTTTTCCCCATACATCTATTTATGTATTGGGAAGACCACTTTTTCCTCATCGAATTGCCTGAGTGCCTTTAATGAAACCCAGCTGACCACGGGTTTGTGGGTCTGTTTCTGATTCTCTGTTCTGTATGTGTGTCCTTTCACTGGTAGCATGCTGTCTGATTACTGTAGCTTTATAAGAAGTCTTGAAATCAGCCTGGGCAAGGGCTCTAGCTTTTCTTTTCTTTTCTTTTCTTTTCTTTTCTTTTCTTTTCTTTTCTTTTCTTTTCTTTCTCTCTCTCTCTCTCTCTCTTTCCTTCCTTCCTTCCTTCCTTCCTTCCTTCCTTCCTTCCTTCCTTCCTTCCTTCCCTTCCTTCCTTCCTTCCTTCCTTCCTTCCTTCCTTCCTTCCTTCCTTCCCTTCCCTTCCCTTCCCTTCCCTTCCTTCCTTTTTCTTTCTTTCTTTCTTTCTTTCTTTCTTTCTTTCTTTCTTTCTTTCTTTCTCCCTCCCTTCCTTCCTTCCTTCCTTCCTTCCTTCCTTCCTTCCTTCCTTCCTTCCTTTCTCTCTCTCTCTTCCTTCCTTCCTCCCTCCCTCCCTCCCTCTCTCTTTCTTTCTTTCTTTCTTTCTCTCTCTTTCTTTCCTTCCTTCCTTCCTTCCTTTTTCTTTCTTTCTTTCTTTCTTTCTTTCTTTCTTTCTCTCTCTCTCTCTCTCTCTTCCTTTCCTTCCTTCCTTTTCTTTCTTTCTTTCTTTCTTTCTTTCTTTCTTTCTTTCTTTCTCTCTCTCTCTCTCCTTCCTTCCTTCCTTCCTTCCTTCCTTCCTTCCTTCCTTCCTCTTTCTTTCTCTCTTTCTCTCTTTCTTTCTTTCTTTCTTTCTCTCTCTTCCTTTCTTTCCTTCCTTCCTTCCTTCCTTCCCTTTCTTTCTTTCTTTCTTTCTTTCTTTCTTTCTTTCTTTCTCTCTCTCTCTCTCCCTTCCTTTCTTTCTTTCTTTCTTTCTTTGTTTCTCTCTCTCTCTCCCTCCCTCTTTCTTTCTTTTCTTTCTTTCTTTTCTTTCTTTCTTTCTTTCTTTCTTTCTTTCTTTCTTTCTTTCTTTCTTTCTTTCTTTCTTTCTTTCTTTCTTTCTTTCTTTCCTTTCTTTCAAGTTGTTTTGGCTGTTCTAGGTCCTGATCTAACACAAACACATATTCACTCATTGCACCCTTACAGCTCTCTGAGCAGATATATTTTACTCATTTTTCAGTGTTCACAGCCAGAAGGAGCACTGGGATCTAGCTATCCTCGGTGAGGGCCCTGGGCCTAGTGTGTGTGATGCCAGGCTGGGGCCGGGCAGGGTCTTGGAAGCCATGGTGACGGTCCTGCTGACTGAGACGTGGGACTTCTGGGGAACGCAGTGCTCTCGGTGGGGCTGTGGGAAGTCTCACTCAGAGGCTGAAGGCTGGGACTTCAGCCAGATTCAGGGCCCGTGCAGGCACGGATGTGGGGATTCTGCCCCCCACGGGGTGTACCACAGCTGCCTCGTGTCAGCAAGTTTGTGAGTTGGTTGTTAAGTTTTTGGGAATTTTGCAAGTGGCTTGAGGTCTCAGGCTCGGCCAACACACAAATCAGGGTGTGTGCTCTGGCTCTCCCCACCGCCCCCCTCCCCCTGTGAGCCAGGGGTCATCTGGTTTACCAGCACAGCACAGACCCCACCCCCGGGAGCCTCAGTTTCCCCATCTCTAAGTGGGGGAGAGTCATGCCACCCCCAGAGGCCATCACGAGCATTTAGTAAGGTCATGGGTGTGAAACGTTTGCAGGGATCGTGATGCCAAAGTTAAGGGGCAGTCACCACGCTGGCCCCATAGATGCCACCCGCCCAGCAGCTGTGGAGTAGTGTGCTTGGGCTGGAAGTTCTTGTCTCTAGGAGAAACCTGGGAAGAGAGCCTGAGAACCCACAGCAGACGGGGCAGGACAGGGCTCTGCACCTGCCTAGGGTGCCTCGGTCTGCTCATCTTTATAATGGGCGCAGGGGCCCCTGGGTAGAGAAGGGTACGGGGCAACAGGCATGAGGCGCGGGGCCCGCCTGGGAGTCTGTGGCACCGCCACTGTCCCTGGAGGTGGGTGGCCGTCCTGTGGCGAGGGGACCTGGGGCCGGCCCCACCATACTTCACGGTGTCAGGAGCACACTCCCGGGCTCTGCATGCATGGCATAGAAGCTGCCTGCTCCCCACACAAGGACAAGTTCACCCTCGGAGCCTAGGTTTCCCCACGTGGAAGCGGCAGAATGGCCCCAAGTCCTGCGGCTGTGGTGGGGTTAATGCTCCCGGCCAGCGCCCAGCCCCCAGTGCTCTCAGTGAGTGAGTTCCCCCAGGGAGGCTGGGACCCCTTCCCACCAGGGAGCAAGGCACGGGGCCTGGCGGCCTCAGGATGCTCCTCGCCAGCGATCGGGGTCCCGGGGAGGGCCAACAGCAACAGCACGACCGAGGGGGCCCCAGGCCGGCCGTTGCTTGGAGCGCCCCGTGGCACAGGCACAGCTGTACCCATTTTACAGATGAGGAAGTGGGTCTTAGGAGGCGGAGCTGCCAGCCATCCTCAGCCAGTGCAGAGCCTCAGGGACCTGCCCATGCACCTGCCCAGGCCGTGCCCTCACCCGGTTGTGGGCGCCCCCAACCCCACGGCTGCAGCTGCAGCTGCCGTACCCCGGCCACACCATAGCAGGAATAGACTGTCACCCTGTGCCGCACCGTCACCCAGAGGCTGGGCCACGGGGCCTTGCCACGAGCAGGGGGTTGGGGGGGACGTGGGTAGCGTGTGGTGTTTGCTTTGTCTATTTGTGGGCACTCTCTCCTCCCCCCGACAGTTGCTGGCCAGTCGGGATGGCCTGGCTGGTGCCCATTTGGGCCACTGCTGAATTCCTGTGGCCTCATGTGGGGTCTGGTAGTTGGTGGTCAATAAATACTCCTTGAATGGATAAACAGTCCCGTTTGGGGAAACACAGAAAGTCCGGGCTGGCTGAGGAGTAGAGGGTGTGTTGGGAGGGAGAGAGAGGCAGGCGAGGCCAGTGGGGAGCCACAGAAGATCTTAGGGAGGGTCATGATGTGATGGGGTTCAGCTTCACAAAAGGCCCCCTTGCCGGGCCGGACTGGGCCGGACCCGGAAACCCCAGGCTCCCAGGAGAGAAGGAGTGATGGCCGGGGCCAGGGTAGAGGCAGGAGAGGCGGGCAAGGGGGCCGTGGGCTGTGCCAGCTGTGACCTCAGCGTCCAGCTCCTGAGCCCGGCCCCCCAGCCCCAGAGCAGATGCAGGCCTGGCAAAGGATCTGGTGGACACACTGATGTGATGAGGCCCGAAGGGTGTCCTTGTCATTGGGCCACTCGGCCCTGCTGGCCCATCTGCCAGTGGGCATCTGAGGGACTGGCTGCCAGCCTGAGCAGAGAGGCCGGGACCCGTGGGCCCCAGGCGTGGGAGGACCCTGGCCAGCCAGCCCGGCCGGGCAGTAGCGGTCAGTCTGGGTCTGCGTCAGGCCCCCCTCGTCCTCTCCCACAGCGGCTTGTCATCCTGGCCCCGGGGAAGCACATTGCCATTTCCAGAGCCCTCCAATGTGGGCGGCTCTTAACACGACCATGGCACAGATGGGGCAACTGAGGCTCAGAGGGGCGAAATGACAGCCAGGGGAAGGTGGGGTTCATAACCAGGTCCCCGAACAGCAAATTCACCACACCTCAGCCCCCCCTCCGTGTCGTGTAGAAATTCTTCCCCTCTGCGCTTTCTTTCAGTTTCCAGATAGTTCTGTCGGTTTGCGTGTAGAACAACAGCGTACCGCTGACTGCAGTGAACGGCCTTTGAGCAGTTGATTGTTTCTGCCAGGCACTTTTGTATATGTTGCCTCAAGTCCTCACAGCCAACCCTGAGATAATAGCATTGTACCCACTTTAGAGATCGGGAAACCGAGGCTCAGGCAGCCCCAGGGAAGTGGGACTCCTGCTCCCAAACCTCCCAGGGCTTCACCGGTGCTCTCAAGTCTTGGGGCACGCCACAGGAGAACCTGTCAAAACGGATTCCAGGCACCCAGGATTCTGATCCCCTGGGTCAGGGCAGGGCCCTAGGAATCTTCATCTGTAGGGGAGCCGCCCAGGTGACCGTGCTGTGGGCTTTTCCAGGAGCTTGTGCTGTGAGGAAACGGGCAGGGAGTGGGTGGTGTTCTCTGAGTCCCTTTCACTTTGACCCTGTCCCGAGGCCAGCTGCTGGCCCCAGGCCACCTGGCCACCTTCGGGGCCTGCAGGGGTCTGTGTGATTGAGGGGCGGTGCCTGGGGGCTCTGCTGGAGTCAGATCTGGGGAGTTGCCCCGCTCTGAGCACAATCTGACCTGGCCTGGAATCGAACCCGCCACCTGACCGGGCCCTGCTGACCACAGGCAAATCCGCAGCTGCCCCCCGCCCACCTTCCCCAAGCCCATCTGCCTCACAGTCCCCCAGGCCAACGGCTACCCAGCAGGGGCCCATCTGACCTGGCAGGGAGGAGCTGGCAGCCACAGCCCCCGCCCTCCCTGGACCCTGCCCCTCGGGGGGCACCCACGGGAAGGCAGCACCGCCCTCACTCTGGCTCACAGCTGGCAGAGCTGGGTGCCACTGTGGGTCAGGGGTCCCGGGGGGCAGGGCCATTCACAGGCTCCCAACCCCCACCCAAGCCTGCTGGCGACTCTCCTGAGGAGCATCACCGTCACAGGAGAGTCTTACTCGGCTGAGAAAGGACCCAAGGCCACACGTGGGCAGGGACCTTGACCCCATGCCAGGCAAGAGAAGCCAGACACAGAAGGCCACACACTGCATGATCCCAGTCACAGGAAGGGTCCCAAAGAGGCAAGGCCACAGAGTCAGAAGACAGGTGAGTGGTTGGCAGGGAGTGAGGAATGGCCGCGGACAGGTACGGGGGCTCTCTTCGGGGTCACGGGAATGTTCTGGAATTAGGCAGCGGTGATGGTCGCACAACACAGCGAATCCGCTAAAAACCACTGAAACGTGTAGTTTGAAGCGTGAACTTCGTGTTCTGTGAGTTCCGTCTCCGTTTTTACAATGCTGGGATGGAAACAGCAGCACCAAAATCATTGTGATGCCAACACATCCCCTAATAGCTGTGGAACCAGCGCGGAACCAGACAAGTGAGCAAGTGAGCCGCAGGAGGGAAGCAGGCTCCCGCCATCCCCGCTACTCCACCCTTTCCTGAGAGCCGCTCAGGTGGCCAGGCCTGCGCCCTGCAGGGAAGGGGCTCTGCCCGCCCCTGGAAGAGCTGGGCTCCCTGAGTGAGAGCCACACATAGGAGGAGCAGTAGTCATTAACCCCTGTCAGATCGCGGTGCCCCAGCCCGAGCTCCCTCTGCAGTTTCTGCCGTCACTTGGAGTCAAATTCCAAGTCCCTGCGCCCCCCCCCCCCCCCCCCGCCCGGCTCACGTCCTGCCCCTTTTACCTTCATGCACATGCTGCCTCCTTGCTGACCTGCAACAGACCAAGCTGACTCCCGCCTCTCAGGGCCTTTGCACGTGCTGCTCTCCCGGATATCTGTGTGGCTGCCTCTCTGGCTTCCTTCGGGTCTCTGCTCAAATGCCCCTCCTCCAGGAAGTCTTCCCTGACCTCCCCGACTAAAACAGCACCTCCCACCTCGTCCATCCCCTTTACTTTTATTTTGCATCATGGCTCTTACCTCCTCCCCGGAAAAATAATCTAGATTTCTATGAAAATTTGCTTATTCGTGTTCTTTACTAGAGAGTGAGCTTCCTGCGGGGACTGCACACTGCAGAGTTCCCCCTGTATGCAACAGTGCTTGGGATACACTAGGTGCTCAGTTACTGTTCTTTTTAAAAATTAAATTAAATTCTTTATTTTTTATTTTTATTTTCTAATATTTTTTAATGGTTATTTATTTTTGAGAGAGAGAGAGAGAGAGAGAGACAGAGTGTGAGTGGGGGAGGGGCAGAGAGAGAGGGAGACACAGAATCCGAAGCAGGCGCCAGGCTCTGAGCGGTCAGCACAGAGCCCGATGCGGGCTCAGACTCACAGACTGCGAGATCGTGACCTGAGTTGAAGTCGGACACTTAACCGACTGAGCCACCCAGGTGCCCCTAAAATTAAATTTCTTATTGTAAAATAGACCCGAGATAAAATTTACCATGTTAGCCGTTTTTAAGTGTGCAATTCAGTGGCATTAAGTACATTTATGGTGTTGTGCAGCCATCCCCACTTTTCCATTTCTAGAAGTTTCTCACCATCCCAAACAGAAAGTCTACTTTTGGGGCAGTCTTTTATCCAGCAGCCCACCTTACAGACCTCAAATCCTAGCCAACATTTCCCCTTTAAACAATAACTTAATAACTCTCCCCATTAGCTAACATTCTTTTGAGTGAATAAATGAGCAGTAGACGGATTAACTGAGTGCCTCCCACGTGCTAAGTGATGGGCAGCTAAGTCTTCCAACCATCTTGGAAGGTGTGTGTGGTTATCTTTGTTTCCCAGGTGACCTCTCAGAGAGGTCATAAGAGTGGGGTCTGAATTCAGATCTCCCACCTGTAGACAGTGACTGCCCCGTGGAGTAGCTATGCTGTGAGGACATAACGACACCGGCCCAGCACCTCCCCCCAGGCCTCCCTCGGTCCCCCTCTCTCCCAAGGGCGTTATTCGAGCCCCACGCTCCCAGAGTCCCGGCTCTGGCTGGCTGACCACCGAGCAGCAGGCACATTTGGGGGCCACAATTCCTGGTGCCAATATTCCATTTCACCTGGGGCTCTTGGGGCAGGTGCTGGGAGAATGGAATTATTTTTCAACCTTTAAAATTCATTCGTACTCAGCCCAGTTTAAATGTTTACACTCCTCGTCATCCCTGGGGTCTCCTGTGTGGGCATGCTTTTATCAGGCTAGCTCTGGGGAGGGATACTCTTGGGGCTCTTGGTCCCATGTAGTCCCCACCCCCACCCCCTCTGCCCAGGAGGGGGTGTGATTTTAGAGGGTGGTGACTTAATCCCAAGTGTGGGGTGGGACTGTAGCTCCTGTGTGACTCCAAGAGGCAGCAGGGCCGGCCCTGTCTCCCACCTGCCAGCAACTGGGGCCGGGCGCCCCCTTCCTGCCCTATGTGTGAGCTTTGGTCCCTGGCAGGCAGAACCTGGGGTCCTGGGCCTCCGGGCTGCATGGGTGGGAGGTGGTGGCAGCTGGGACCCTTGCACAAGACCCTCCCCAACCTTCCCCCCCCCCCCCAGCCCCTTTGCATTTTCCTCCATCCCCGTGAGCCGAGCACCGTCCGAGCAGACCCACCCAGCCCAGCCACAGCGTCCAGCTCGCCCCACGCGGCTTCTGCCCACAGGCTGGGACCTGCTCCCCCAACCCCCGCACCACGTTCAGGCCGAAGGAGGGAACTTCTCACAGACCTGCTCAGGGACGGGGGCTGGGCTTCTGCAGCAGGACTTGAAATTCAGCAACAGCGTGATCATAGCTCCCAGTTGGTGCCAGGACCCCCTCCCCCACCCGGGGAGCCGGGTGCTTGCTCCCACGTGAGCACAGGCGTGCGAGGGGAGCTCAGCCACTCTGCGGTGGTGTGCCGCCCTTTCATCAGACCTTAGTCAGGGAGTCATCTTCCCTGCCCTGGACGAGGCCTTGGATGGGTCCGTGCTTGGATGGTTACCCTCATAAGTAGTCTGTTGTCATATACGCAGCAGTGACTGTCTGGTCCCAGATGATGGTCCAGAAGCTGACCCAGAGTTGGCATTTTCCCTTCTTTGCCCCCACAGCAGCCTGCTGGTGCTGGAGGCCGACAGTGGGTAGGGGCTGGGTCTCCCGGCTTCTGCCCGCTGCCCCCAACCCCTGCCTGCTGGGAGGGCCACCAGGGGGATGGGCCACCTCCAGCTTCTGGTGGCTTTTTCCACTCTAGGTGGACCTAGCCGGTGGATACAGCTGTCTGGTTCTCTTGTGGGTCCTCTCCTGGGTGTTCTGGAAGTTTCCTGCCAAACGTCTCATGCAACCCTTGACCCAGGCAGTCACAGCTGTACATCTGGTGGCTTTCCTGGGCCCTGGGTGCAGTGGCCCCCTACTCCTGCATTGTCCTTGCCCTTCTGGGAAGCCAGCAGACAGGACTAAGATGACCGATGCCAGCTCTCTCCTGTCCCCAGGAGTCACATGGGCATAGGCCATTGTGTCCCCAGCACAGCCAGACCCCGACACCCGGCTTTCCCAGTCTTGGGACTGGGTCCGCTGCCCTCAGGAAGCGTACTCTGGAGCTCTGCGAAGGTCACACTAGGCTTGGGAGGGAAGGTGTGGGTGGGGACCCTCCCCTCAGCACCTGCTGTTTCCCAGGAAATGTCTTTGCCAACCCCCACTCCCATTTTTGACCCCTTTAAACATCTTGAGAAAGTACCAGGCCTGGGGCCAAGTTCAAGGACTCTAGAGCTAGCCTGCCTGGGAGTAAGTCCCAGCTCTGCACACGCCAGGTGGGCAGCTTTTGGCAAGTTATTCATCCCCTCTGTGCCTCGATTTCTTCATCTGTACAACGGGAACAATGGCATCACTCCAGCAACTTGGGGGAGCTAAGAGGATTTAGTTCTGTGCGTGAAGTGGTAGAACACCTCCCACAAGTTCCAAGAGGGTTTACTATCACCGTGGCCTGTCCTGGTCCAAGGGGTCAGGTCCTAGAGCTGGTTCTCAGGGCCACACACTGTCCAGGTTCCCAGAGCTCCTGCTGCCTTCGCTGTCCTGATCCCTGTCATATGGGGCCTCTGTGAGTCCTATGACATTATCCCTGTTTTCCAAGGGAGGAAACTGAGTCTCAGGGGATGGGACTTGCTGCCTCCCACCCCAAGGGCCGTCACAGGCCACCGTGACCTGAAGGAACCAGGTGTCAGCATGGAGGGCTCAGGGGCCTCCCCAGAGATGGGACATTTGGGCCAAGACCTGGAGAACCATCAGAGCTGTCCGGGCAAACCCGGAAGGGACAGCACTGTGGTCAGAGCACTGTGTAGATGAGGCCCCTTGGTGGGGGAGGGAGCGTGTGCCTGCCTGAAAACCTAGGCTGTCGTGGAGAGCTTTTTCTGCTCGGGAAAATCTCCCCTTTTAACTTTTTCTGATCGGGAAAGTCTTCCCTTTTAAATGACCGTGCCGCCTCCAAAAACAGGTGATCTACGGAGCAGAGCTGGGTGGGTGGCTGTTCTTCATTTTAAAGAGGCCGTGACGCGACTCTGCCTGGCAACCCCCGTCCCAGTCAGCCCCTGCTGTGTAACAAACATCCCCAGAACTCAGTGGCTTCAAACAAGAAGCCTTTATTTTTGCTCCTGAGTCTGCAGGTCTAGTGGGTGTTCTTAGGCTGTGCTCACTCACACACTCGTGGCAGTTGTGGTCGGGAAGGTGCCTCTGCTGGTCCTGGTGGGCTGTGTCATTTTTGGGGACCGGCTGGCTGTAGACTGGCCCGGTGTGGCCTCCACTGCAGTGGCTCATCCCTGCCGCACATGCCTCTCGTCCTCCAGCAGGCTGGCCTGGGGGTTCGTGGTGGCACAGGGGTCCCAGAGAGCAGGCGCTGCGTGGCCTCGCGAGGCCCGGGCTTGGAGCCAGCACCTCTCGTGCCCACCCCATTCTTTTGGCCAAAGCAGGTCACAGGCCGTGCAGGGCCAAGGGTGGGAAAGTAGGCTCTACCTCGGGAGGGGAGGGGCTGCAAAGTCACCCCTCCCAGGGGAACCCAGAGAAGGTGCTGGGGAAGCCCGCTCACCCAGTCCTGTCCCAGGCTGGTGCCCCGCTGCCTGGCCTCCTTCCTCTCACTGAGCTTCCTTCTGCGGCAGGCGGGCCCCTCTTCCCTCCTCTTTCTGCCCACACCTCCGTCCTCATCAGCCTGACGCCTCTGACGATGCTAATTCAAGGCATTGCTCCCATCAGAAGGATCGGGCTGGGCTTTCTGAGGCCTCCCCTCTGCCGTGAGCCCCGACATCTGATGGATCATTAATGGTGTTGACGGCACTTATGGTGACAGGCGGTGATGGACGAGCAGGGCAGGAGTCCCCCCACCCCCACCCCCGCCGCCCCGACCAGCATCTTAATCTCCCCTGCAGGTGTGTGGGCTTCTGCCAGAGTTTCCAGGGAACTTTCCAGGCCACAGAATCATTTGAATTTCACATAAACCCTAGGAGAACTGTGGCCAGGCAGGGATGACGGTTGTGGCAATCGGGGCTCAGAGAGGGTGAGTGATTTGGGTGAGGTCACACAGCTAGTACACACCAGGGCTCGGCTGGAGTATCTTCCTCTGGCGACAGTCACAGCAGATATCCTGGAGATCCGCGGGCTCCCGCCCCCACGTGGCACCAGCCGGAGCCACAACCTGGGGTGCAGCCCGTGTCCTCCAGGGCTGGCGTGTGTGTGGCCTCTTGTGTTAGCTCTGTTCTCCCTCTGTGTCAGTTACGGCAGCCGAGACAAAGGGCCACGAGCTCAGTGGCCTAAAACAACAGAGATCCCTTCTCTCGCCGTCTGGAGGCTGGAAGACTGAAAGCAAAGCATCGGCAGGACCGTGCTCCTCCTGAAGCCTCCAGGGAGGAATCTGTCCCCCAGCTTCTGGTGGTGGCCGGCACTTTCTCATGTTTCTTGGCCTCCAGATGAGTCTCTCCAGTCTCTGCCCTGTTGTCATATGGCCTTCTCCCTGTATGTGTGTGTGTCCCTGTGAAATCACATAGGCTTCTTGGTAGGACACCAGTCATTGGATTTAGGGCCCACTGTAGTCCAGTACGACCTCATCTCAACTCGATCATCTGCAAAGATGACCCCAATAAGGTCACAGTCACAGGAGGTTAGGACTTCAACATATTTGGGGGGGGGGGGTGGACACAGTTCATTCCACAACACCACCCCTGGCTCCAGTTCCCAATGTGGACCTTGTCACCTGGCTGGTCACATCCAACACCACCTCTGATTCTCCCTAAGCCCATACTGGGCCACAGTGTGGCTTTCTGGCTCCCCGGACCGGGTGGCTCTGGGCTTCCCCTGCTGGCACTGCATGGTGGCCATTTCCAGGGAGGTGACAGATGTGTCCTGGTGCCATGGCCCAAGCTGCCTCTTCCAGCCTTGCCTTTTGAGGAGCTGAAGGAGAAGGAAGAGGGGACCTCTCAAGTGGGAAGGCAGCATGGGCTTTCATGGGGTTTTTCTTCACCCGTGACAGGGTGACTCGGAGCCACCACTGGCTTGTCAGGCGGCTTGGCAGCCCTCGCTCAATGGCTGAGTGGCACTGTGAGACCCTGTGGTGTGGGTGCAGGGACACACTGCACAGGCCCTGCTGCATATGTGACCTTGGGCAAGCTCCTTGCCTCTCGGTGACCAAGGTCGCTTATCTGTAAAGAGAGAATGATGATAGGACAGTAGGACTGTTCTGAGATTGGATTTCTGGTCCCTGGAAGGCCTTAACTGAAATGTCTTCGTTTGCTTTTTGTTCTTGAGGAGTACGTCCACTGGATACAGAATTCTGGGTTCACCGACTTTTGAATTCTCATTCAGCCCTTTGAACGTCTTCTGGACTGCATCCTTTCTGATGAGAAATCGTCAGTCATTGGAGGCCTGATGCCTCTGAATGTGACATGGTTTTCTTCCAGCTGCTTACAAAATTCTATCACTAATTTGGTCCTCAGTCGTTCAACAGTTAGGTGTGGCTTTCTTTGTATTTATCCTCTCTGGAGGTAACTGAGCTTCCGAAATGTGTCGCTGGTGCCTTTTCCCGTATGGGGGATTTTTTTCAGCCGTTGTTCCTTGAAGTCTTTCTCCTACTCTATTATCTCTCTCTCCTCTCCTTCTGGAACCACAATTACGTGTGTGTTAGACATTTGACATTGACCTGCGGATCCCAGAAGATCTGTTCTTTTTTTTTTTTTTTTTTAATTTATTTTCTCTCTCTTTCCTTTGAGTAATTCATATTGAGGTATCTTCAAGTGTACTAAGCCTACTGTCACCTCAGATTTTCTGTTAAGCAATTAGTGGTCTTCTGTTTCAGACACTGTATCCTTGCAGTTCTAGGATGTTCATTTGGTTATTTAAAAAATAGTCTCAGTGTGCCTGGGTGGCTCAGTTGGTTGAACCTCCAACTTTGGCCACAATCTCACCGTTTGTGAGTTCGAGGCCCACATCAGGCACTTTGCTGTCAGCAGAGCCAGCTTCGGATCCTCTGGCCCCACCCCCCCTGCCTCTCTCTCTCTCTGTCTCTCCTCCCTCAAAAAATAAACATTCAAAAAAAATTAAAAAAAAATAGCACCCTCAAAAAAATAAAATAAAACAGTTTCTATTTCTCTGTCGAAATGTCCTTTCTTCTCAGTCAGCGGGAGCAAATTTTCCTTTGCATCCTTGAGCATAGTTATAATACCTACTTTAATTTTTTCATTTGCCAGTTCCAACATCCGGGGCATTTCATGGCCAGTCTCCATGAATCATCTTTATATTAAGTATGGGTGATGCGTTCGTATTTCTTTGTATGTCTTCATATAATTTTGGATTCTGTCCTGGGCGTTGTGAATGATGACATTGTAGAGATTCGAGATGTTTTTTATGTCCCTCCAAAGAGCATTTTTTTTGTTTTATTTTGTGTTTGTGAGCAGTTAACTTGGTTGAACTCAACTGTAAACCCTATCTCCGGGGTGATGGACAATAGCACAGCCTCAGGTCACTTCTTTTAGCCATCGCTGGGTTGCTTGGAATCTGTCATACGCATGTGTGTTTTGTAGCCAAAGACGTGGGCAGAGTTTATATGCTGCATTTGGGGACTTCCTCAGTCACCCCCCCCCCCCTTTCCAGAATTTACTCCCTCACTTTCCAGCTGCTACGATTTCCCCAGTCCCTGCCTTCTGATTTATTGAGCCTTAAGAGTAGGACTTTATGTCTGAGTGTCAGTAGCCCCATGGCACAGACTGGGGCCTGTCCTCAGCCATGAAAATAGGAAACTTATCCAGTGAGTTTCAGTTGCTGATTTTTCCGCAGGTTCCACCTGTACTCGGTTCCCTCCAATGCCTCAGGCAGTTGTGTTTTGTTGTTTCATCTGTTGAGGTTTTATCGTCGCTATTGGTGAGAGAGTTGATCCAATAGGAGCCGCCAGCTATTTCCAGAAGCAAAAACTTCTATGGAGAGATTTAGAACAGTGCCTGGAAAACAAGCACTTTAAGAATGTGAGTTCATATTATTGACCACACTGCTGGGTTCCCCTCTGTGGTCAAGGTGAGAGGCAACCTGGACAGGGACCACCCCCATGTAGGAAGGGGTCCATATTCAATGAGGGACCCACAGTGAGCAAGAGACTGTAGTTGTAGGAGAGACCGCTGAACTGGGGGGCAGGGGTGGTCTCCAGGAAGGCTTCCTGGAGGAGGTGGTATTGGGACTGGATATGTGTCAAACATTCCAAGATGAGAGACTTTCTGATTTCAAGGTTTTATTGATAAGAATTTCCAGCTCTCAGGGGAAGTAACCTTGCCTATGGCAACCCCTAGAAGATACTTCCTGTAGCAATAAATAGATGTGAAACACCCACCAACCTGAGGCCTGAGGGAGCGGTGCCATGGTCTGCTTGCTCCGTTAGTGTTTGTGCGATGGGACTAGTGGGGCTGGAGGTCGGGATCCCCAAATCCGCACAGTGAAATTGAGCCGCCATTCATCCCGCACACTTCTGGGCTGGCCACGGCAAAGTGCGTGGAGGCCAGAAGCAAGGCCGAGAAGGAACTTTCGTTTCTCCGTGCAGTAAATTTTAGTAACTCATCCTCGCTCAGAGCCGCGATCCTTCCTCCTGGACCCTCACACCCCGTAGTCCCACTGGAGCTTCCAATCCCGGGCAGACGCTATTATAGCCAAAACACTGAGGCTCAGAGAAGTGGCGTGACCAACCCAAGGCCACACAGCCAAGACGCTGGAGCCCAGACTCCAACCCAGGACTTCCGACTGGCCCGTGAGCAGCTCGGGAGGTTGTCCCCAAGTAGGCGCCTCCACGTCTCTGGCTGCCAATGGAAAGAATAGTTGTGTCCCCCTCAGGGGCTGGCGTGAGTCTCAAAGGAGGCAGTGGATGTGAAAGTGACACATAAATTGTAAATTGCCTGCAGATGTTAGCGTCTGTTACTGTGGAAACCGCCCAGCATTTAAGGACTGCGTTCGCTCTGGGCACCGGTGGTCATGTTGGCGTTTTAATTTAATAGCATTGTTATTCTTCTGTCATAAAAATAATATAAATTATGCATATGTCCAAACTCATCAACTTGGATACATGAAATATGTCCATTTGTATGTATCACTTATACCCCGAGAAAACTATTAAAAATACACATTCATTACAGAAAATTGAGAAAATGTAGAGACGTGGAAAGAGAAACAAAAATACTTTATTTCAACCACCCCAAAGCGCCCTGTGCCAACGTGGTGGGGAATCATTCTTCGGCTTCTCTTTCCTCTGCCCGGTGTGTTTGGCGTTTAGCACGGCTGTGATCATTGGTCTATATGATTAAAAACACTTCATGCACAATTTCGTACCCTGCTCTTTGCCCCTTAGGGGCTGCTGATACGACGTAGCGGGAACCCAGCTCTGAGGGCTCTGGTTCCGCTTGGTCCGAGTGCAGGGCCGGCTGCCCCATGGAGGACCCGGCCCTTTCCCAGCTCCGGGCTCCGCAGGCATTTACATGTTCCCGTACAGCCGCTCTCTCTGTCTTGTCTTGTCTTTCTAAGTTCAATGAAATGTGCCTTTATCTTGATCCATGAAAATGTCCAGCCCATCATCCCGCTTCTAAACCACCTTTTCTCTTCTCTTTTCTTTTGCTGTCGAAGCCAGCATTTACCTATGGCTCCAGCGGCCAGTGCAGTCCGGAAGCTGCCTCTAAAAGGCACCGGTTGGAAAAGCAAAGGGCGTTTTTTGAATAGAAATGCAAAAATCACTTGAGGTCTTGAGTAAGAGGTGGCCGTTGCTTTTGAGAAGCAGCAAGGAGCCCCGTGTGAGTGGAAGAGGGAGGTGGGCAGGAGGGGAGATGAGGCGGGGGGGGGGGGAGAGGTGTTACCTTTTACTGAGTGAGAAACAAGACGTAACAACAAACATTTTTTTTTTCCTGGCGCATCTGCAGATCTGCTGAACTAGAATGGGTTGGGCTGGGTAAGTGGGGAGGCAGGGGGCCTCCTAGGGGCTGACTCTTCTTCGTCCCTCCCCCTCCTCCTGGGACCTTGGGCTAGCCCGGGCAGGTCCTTCTGGAAGCGGGAGGGGTTCTGGATGGTGGCTTGTCTGCTGGTGTCCCATAGGCCAAAGCAGATCACACGGCCAAGCCCAGAGTCTGGGAGGGAGGGGGGTCTGGGAGGGGTCTGGCTGGGGCTTGCCCAGCCCTCAGGGGGAAGGCAACACCAAGTTCTGTGCGGGTGCAGGAGGGGAGTGACCATTTGGGCTTCCAATGCGATCTGCCTCTGAGGACCAGAGACCACTCAGGCTTTAGACCACTCTGAGACCTTTGCTTTTTACCCTGAGGTCAGATGGGTTTCGGGTGGGCCCCCTCTTGCTGTGCTGGGGCTAGCTTATAGCAGGAGCAGGGACGAAGCCAGGAGGTCCTTTCGCGGGCTGTCAGAATCTTGCGGGGGCGAGAGGTGGGGAGATGTGGGTGGAGTCTGGGTGTATTGCAAAGGCCAAGCCAGTAGGACTGGACGTGGCAGGGGAGAGGGGCAGAGAGAAAGGGGTCACAGAGACTCCCAAGGCTGGGGCCCGACCGGGGCTGGGGGGTATGGAGCTGCCACCACCTGAGAGGGAGGCTGCAGAGGGAGGCTTCGGGAGGGAACAGCGTCTGGTTTTGTGGACCCGCGGGGGGTTTCGGGCATCACTCTGGCAGCTGTGGGAGAACCGGGCAGGGGCTGTGATCATAGCTGCGGTTTGTCGGAAAGTAGGTCCACTGTGCTAAAGCCGGATCGGAGATTCTGGTGCCTGCAGAGTCCGGGCCAGGAATGTGAAGCTTAAGGGGGTCCCACTGACGGGGGGCTCATGCGGGGCAGGGCTGACCACAGTTGGTCCCAGGGGCCCCCAGAGTAGGGCTAGTGTCCAATTTGTAGCCCAGTCTCCCGGCCAGCACGTGAAACCCCCAAACTGCCTCTGGAAGCACGAGGGGGAGGAAGGTAGGAAGCAGGAAGGAGACAGAGTAAAGCCCACGGACGGGTCCTGCAGCCAGCGGGGAGGGGACAGGGGGACCACTGGCCCCTCGTCAGGGCACCTGACCCTCGGGCTCCTGCTTCCAGATGGTGGCACAGCCCAGGGGTGCGTTCTGTGCGGGTGGGTCCTAGTTCTGTGGACCTGCGCAGTCCTGGGGTCCTAACGAGCCACGCCTTCCTGTCTCTCCCCCCCCACAGCTGATATCATCTCTACTGTTGAGTTCAACCACACCGGAGAGCTGCTGGCCACAGGCGACAAGGGTGGCCGGGTCGTCATCTTCCAGCGGGAGCCAGAGGTGCGGCCGGACCTGGTGGTGGCGGGAGGGGGGCTACACCCAACGCGGGCCCTTGCTCATTCTGCCCGGGATCCCTGAGAGGCACTCAGGACGGGCTGTTGTCCTGGCATAAGGCTGAGATTACTGCCCTGTGCCTAGGCGCTGTCCCAGCCAGAGGTGGGGGGACAGGAGGACTGGGTTTTCTGCAGGGGTCAGGCGGGGGTTGGCGATGAGGCTCAGCCCCAGGCCTCGCCCTGGTGAGGTTTGTTGTCCAGCAGAATTCCAGGTAAGACCGGAGTGGCCTGGATCAGCCCACCCGGGGTGGGGGGGTGGGTACTGTTTCTGAACCACTGAAAGAAGCCTCATGATAAAAAGGCCCCCATTTGTTGAGTACCTACTGTGTGCAGTCCCCTTGCTATGCTCTTTAAGGACGTTTCTCATTTACTCTCCACTGCCCACCCCAGAGGGTGGGGACCGACACCCATTTTACAGATGAGGACACTTGGAGAAGTCGCCCAGCCAGTGAGCGAAGACCAGGCATTGCAATCAAGACGCCAGCCTGCCTCCAAGGGGTGGGAGGGGGGGGGGGCGGCATCCCACACACCAAACCCGTGCAGGGATTAGATGCTGAAGACAGGATGGTGAAAACCAAGGGGGTCGGGTAGGGGAGGGGGAAGAGAAGAGGAGGAGGGGCGATTGAGAAGGAGAGAGGGGAGGAGGGAGATGTTGCAGACGCAACCCTGCTCCATCCAGTTCCGGACCTGATTGAGGTCAGACTTCACCGTGCTCACCCCCGTCAGCCTCCTCACGACAGCCCCAGTGGCACAATCAGGGGCCATTAGTGGTCTCATTTCACAGATGGGGAGACCGGAGCTCAGAGGGTGTGAAATAGCTTAGCAAGGACACATAGCCAGAGAGTGGACAGCTGAAAATCGGTCACCCATGCACCGTGGCCGGAGCGTGCTGATTTCACGGGGACCAGGGTAGCCGGCCGGGGATCGCAAAGCTCCTTTTTGCAGAAAGAAATTAAATCGCAAGATGCAAGTTTCTCAACTCTGAATTTTTCTCCTGTTAATGGTTTTCTTTATCCTGGTCCCGCTGACCTTTGTTGTGGGCAGTGCTCACGGGAAAGGGAGTTAGCCAGGCATCCAGGGGAACTTGAAAGCTTTCCAGAAGCAGGACAGGTGTGGAAACATAGCAGTAGATGCTTTTGGAGAAAGTGAACAGGAACTTTGAAATCGTGCGTGGTGGAATGTCTCCACTTTGCTCCCAGGCAGGTTATACTTCTGGTAGAAGCTTCATGTTGTCACATAAACTGAAATCGTCTGCTGGGACAGTTGTCCCTCTGCCCGCAATGGATTCCCCACCGCACTGTGTTGAGGGATCTACTGCGAGGGTCCGTGTTGGGAGCTCGCTGCGTAAACCAGGGTGGGCCTGCCGAGGAAAGTCGCCGGGACGTGACTGGCATCGCGGGATATTCTGCCACAGTGTAGTATCTGTTCCAGAGCACGTTCATTCCTCAAGTCAGGCCTCCTGAGTTGGACACTCAGACTGGAGGAGGAGGCCAGAGCCTTGGCCTTGGTGTCAGACCTGAGAGGCACGGGTGGGTGACAGCACCTAGTGGACACATGGCCTTGGGCGGGGGTGGTCAGCTCATCTCCAAGCCTCCACTTTCCCATCTGTAAAATGGGGAGACTCACGGTGCCCACTGCAGAGGGGCCGTAAGGCTAGAACAAGACGAGGAGTGAGAAGCACTTAGCTCAGTACCCAGCACATGGTAGGTGTTCATCAAATGCGATGAGGTAGCCCGGTTGCTGCCGGTTTTACTTATTGGACAGAGAAGGAGACAGGGCTTGGTTTCCTTTGACCCTGGCATCGGGTCTGCGAGCTCTGCTGGACACGGGCCGCCTGGCAGTCGGGCTCTCTGAGGGTTTGGTCAGTGCGTCCCTCACCCCTGCCTGGGGGGCTGCTCCCACCCCACCCCTGCCATTCTGGAGCTCAGGTGTCCTCGTCTGGGTTTTCTTACAGAGTAAAAATGCGCCTCACAGCCAGGGCGAGTATGACGTCTACAGCACCTTCCAGAGCCACGAGCCGGAGTTTGACTATCTCAAGAGTCTGGAGATAGAGGAGAAAATCAACAAGATTAAGTGGCTTCCGCAGCAGAATGCCGCCCACTCCCTGCTGTCCACGAACGGTGAGGGGCCGCCCGCCTGTGCCCGCCCTGGGCCGTCAAGTGCTCTTTCCCACCTCGCTTAGGTCGTGAGCATTTTCCCAGGTCCCGAGAACCCCAAAATCACATTTTGAGCAGCGCGTGAATTCCCTGCGGTGACCCCGCTGTGTCTTAGCCGTTTCCCGTGGCTGGGCATGAGGCTCGTTCCCACTATTCCAAGCAGCTGAGTCAGGAATGGCTCCGTGATTACCTTTGTTCGGGGGGTGTGGGGGGAGCTCGATAGTCCCAGTGAAGGAGGCAAGCTTAGGTCTTCTGCAAGAGTGCGGCTGCCACTCTTGGGGGTGGGGTGGGCTGCAGGACGGGCACGGATTTAGGAGCCTGGCTGGCCACCTGACCCTTCTGCCCCAGGGAGAACACGTGCGCCCCCAGGCCCCCGACTTCCTGGCCAGACTCCTTGCTTCCCTGAGCCTCGGTTTCCCCACCTGGGCAGCAGGGTGCATGCAGCTCCCTCCCTTGTGTTGTGGTGAGGGTGATGGGAGGTGACGCGCCCCCCCCCCCCAGCACCCTGAGACCAGCCAGTCCTGCTGCAGTGTGCGTGAGCCTCACAAGGCGACACCACCCGTCTCCTCCATCAGAGCCCAGACTCGGTGCGGCTGCTAGCTAAGGCATCCTTGAAATGGCGCAGACTCAACCCCACCGACCCAGCCTTGTGCCCAAAGGCTGCCCTCCCTGCCCCTCGCCTGGCCACCTAGCCCTACCATCCATCCTTATCCCGGAGACCTCCACTGGGTGTCACCTTCCACTGAGCCCTCGCTGACGTCTCAGCTGAGCCTGGGGTCCCTCCTGCGGTCGGTCCCGGCCCCTCCCTGCCCCAGGCCTGCCCTCCAGGAGCTCCCGCTGTCCTCGTCCTTCACTGTGCCACGTGCACGATCTGAGACCCCCTCAGGGGTGCCTGGCACGGGGTCATGTTCAGCCAGCACTGGAGCGGAGGCAGCGTGGACCTCCCCAAGGACGGGAGACCCTAATGTGGTTCACATCCTGGTCCTGACACTTCCCCATCTGAACTGTGATGGGTGTGCCTGCCTCGCGGGGGCCCTGGGAGGACGGAGTGATGTGAAGCCACAGTGCGTTTAGAGCAGGGCCGGAGCTCCTGAGCCGCACGAGTGGTTTCCCTCTACCCGTGGGAACAGGGTGCGTCATTCTCCTCCTGCCCTTCTGGAGGGAAGGCAGCCTTAGAAGCTCCCTACCCTCCCACTCTCAGAGCTGCTCACCACCCCCCCACCTCCCGGGTTTAAATCCCAGCTGCTCCCTTTGCTAACGCATGTCTTTGGGTACGTATCGAGGGTTTAGTCGTCTCAGTCGTCTCCCTCTTCGTTCTCCTGAGCCTGACGGTGTGTGTTTGAGGCACAGGAGCGGCTGGCGTTCTCCAGAGAAACGGGACCGAGGCGTGTGGACGGATGTAACGTGTAGATATAGACACATAGAAAGAGGCTTACTTTGAGGGGTTGTCGCACATGATTGCGGGGGCCGGCAGACCCACAATGTGCAGGGCTGGCTGGAAGGCTGGAGACCCAGGGAAGAGCTAACGTGGCCGCTCGAGTCCGAAGGCCATCTGCTGGCAGAATTCCCTCTTCCTCAGAGGAGGTCAGTCTTTTGTCCTGTACGGCCTTCACCTGATTAGATGAGGCCCACCCACACAATGGAGGCCAGCCTGCTTTCCTCTACGGGTTTAAATGTTAATTCCATCCAATAAAAAAAAAAAAAAACAAAACCTTCAGAGCAACACGCACCTACGTTTGACCAGATACCAGGGTAGCCTGGCTTTGCCACGTTGACGTATAAAAGGAAGCATCACAGCTACTACATGACCCTCCTGATATTTGTGGCAGGATTTCAGAGAAGTGAGGCCACTGGGACCCTGCCCTCTGGATGGGCGGGGTGCTGCTCAGAAATGTGGGTCACCCTCCTTTGTCTGCCGCTGCAGAGCCTAACAAGTGAGAAACTGCAGTGGCATGCTGTCTGGACGTGGCTTTAGACTTGGCCAGCTGCCCTCAGAGGTGCCTTCCCTGTTGACCCGGGAGTTGTCCCTTGGGATCAGTTGTGAGGAGGCAGAGATCGAGGACAGACACCCCGTTCATGGCCGTGTCCAGCGCATGGGTGCACAGGAGAAAGAACCTGCCTGTCCGAGAGCAGGACCCCGGTCAGGTGATTCCCGGATCAGCGCTCCCCTACCTCGTGGCCCGTTCCCTGTGCTGGTGTTCATCACGTATCCTGTTTCATTTGCTTCGTTTTTAAAGATAAAACTATCAAGTTATGGAAGATTACGGAACGAGATAAGAGGCCCGAGGGATATAACCTAAAAGATGAAGAAGGGAAGCTTAAAGACCTGTCCACGGTGACGTCGCTGCAGGTGAGATGTGGACCACGGAAGGTTCCAGCAAACGGGAAGCGGCGCATGCTTCTGTTGTTAAACGGGGAGGATTTTAGGACTCGGAGGGCCTTTGAGATTTTTGCCAGAGCCGGGTTCAGGTCCTGGCTGGGCTGCTTACTCGTGGGGTGGCCGCGGGCTTTCTCCCTGCTGGAAGCCTCGGTTTCCCCACCAACAGAGCTGGGGTGGTCATGTTTCTCCCGGAAGTGTTGTGCGGATGAGGCGGGAGTGATGCACGTCCAGGAAGCGCTTGTGAACAGCAGCTGTGGGTGCAGAGCAAGTTCTAGAACCCCTTGCTACACCGAGGGGGAAACTGAGGCCCAGAGAGAGGCAGCAACTCCCCCAAAGCCACTCCGCCGAATGAGTGGCAGAGCCAGAAGAGGAGAACCTGGGAGGGGAGCTTTGTGTGGATTCCAGGCCCTTTGTCGAGGGACCGAGGGAAGCCTGGAAGGCATGGTTCTCCACAGCCGGTACGGAGGCTCGACCCAATGCAGTTGTCTTAAAAGAGGCCGGGGAGGTTAAGATGCAGGGCCTTGCTGAGGCCACCTCCTGTCCCCACATGCTTAAAAGGCAAAAGAGCTCCTCTTTCTTCCGGGGAGGGGTGTGAGACATGGCAGAAAGGGTAGTGGAGTCCCAGGATCTGGGTGCCAATCCTGCCTCGGCCACCTCCTGGCGGTGTGCCCCTGGGCAAGGCTCTCCGCCTCCACGAGCCTCCGACTGCTGATCTGGAATGAGAATAAGCACTTCCGTGGCGAGCGTTGTGTCTTCCGGGCACTCTGCCTGTAATGACTCAGTCCTAGAACGTGGGCACATGATCATCAGCCCCGTTTTACAGATGAAATGAGAGCTGAATCCAAACCCAGGGAAGTCGGGCTCCAGGATGGGCCTCCCGGTCTCCTCCGTGAAGCGGGAATGAGACCCCCACCTCGTGGGAGAGCCACGGGAATGGTTAATGGTGTCCTGCTGGAGGACTCCGTGAAAGTCTGCCCCTGTCCTTCTCCAGGGGGGCAGGAAGCCTGCTGAGGCCATCTTGGCTGTCCCTGGCTTCTAGAACTGAGCCTGGAACATAGTGGGTGCTCTGTTCACGTTTGTTGAAGGTGATGCTGGTGCACGGCTAATTTGGGTTTATTCATTCATTACACACTTGGAAGCACCTACTATGTGCCCAGCCCTGCTCTAGGCACTGGGAGGCCTCAGTGAAACAAAGAGCCTAAGGGAGGGATTGGGTCTGAGTCGGTGTCCCTTGCTCCTGGGATAGGCCGGGCTCAGAGCAAGCGGCCTGAGTCCCGTGCAGGTTCCATGTTCTAGCCAATGTGGAAAGGCTGGGTCACATCATCCGAGCTGCCTGTCCTCCTGGGTGAGGAGGACACAATTCACAACGACGGCTGTCCGCTCCAGGCGGTCAGTGGCGAGGCCCGGCGTGGGGGTGTTAGCGCCTCCCGCGGGCTCCCCAGCCACTCCAGGTCTACTCGACACTGGTCAGGTGGCTATAGGCAGGGCCCTGGGCTGTGTGCCTCAGTCTCCTTGTCCGCAAAATGGGGCCGGTGACTCACCTTCTCTGAAACAGCTTAGCATACGCGCTCCCTAGGTGTCCGGCAAATTGTCGTTAAATATGGAACGGTAATCAGTGTTGTTCCCGAGATGGAGAAATAAATATTTAAACATACTGGCCCCTAAATGACTCGCAAATTGTGCAAATAAATTCTGAGGAAGTCAGGAGGCCAATTAGCTTCAACATTGACTAATGGGAGTGACGGTGTCCCCCGCCCCACCCCCCAGCCCCACGAAAGTGTATGAGGGTTTCATCTGTGGGAAGGATACAATTATCACCTCTTGATGGGCCTGGCATTTGCGGCAGAGCCGGGGGCCCACGGGAATCGGGTTTATTTCCCTCTCAGCATCTGAGACTTTGCTCTGTATTTCACTCACGTCCCCAGATGGCCCTTAGCCGTCCCTTGAGGCTGGGGGAGAAAGGAGAAGGAACGAGGGCATTTGGGTCTTTCCTCGTCTCACCTCTTCCGTGTGTCCTCCCATGTCACCCAAGCCACCCAGCCCTGTGCACCTCTTGACGCGATCCCTGCCGCTCATGCTGGAGGCTGGCGCTGTTATTTACTAACAGACTACTCTGTCCTTGGCCCTGTGCTAGGTCCCTGGGTGTCAGGCACATGGAGTCACCCCACACTGGTGGTCAGTGCTGTGACAGACGCACAGGGAGGCCTTTCTCTACCTTGTTGATTTGGCGTACTCCTATTCATCCTTTAAAACCCTGTTCGCCTTCTCCTCTGTAAATCATCCTTCTGTGCACTCCAGCCTTCTGTATCCACAGAGTTCTGTCCTTAGTGTTTATGTGACGGCCCTCCTGCCTCTCACCTTGACTAGACTGTGGCTTCTGGAAGTGTTGAAAGGTGGGGAATGTTTTATTCATGAGACACCCAAACCTTCAGGGCATATTTATTTTCACTCTTCCCTTCCTTTAAGGAGAGGCTTTCAGTGGCTTTGAAATATGGTTTGGGGGTGGCAGTGAATGGCTGGAGCCCTGATGTAGCCCAAGTCCGACGGGAGGAAACAGTGTGGCCAGAAGGAGGGGAAGTGGACTGAGATCCAAGACTTTGCGAGGCCAGTGGCGCTCTGACCTTCTCCAGCAGCAGGTGCGACGTGAGAGAGTCCAGGGGTCCCCGAGGCAGATGGTAGCTGTGCTTTGAGGGAAGGGAAGATTAGGAGCTGATCCAGAATAGCTGATACATGGGGAGATGTGCAAGGCAGACGGCCCCCTAAGAGGCCCGGGCACACCGACGTCACCTCCCAGGCCGAGAGCCTAGAAGCTCAGGCACAGAGCCGGCGACACAAGAATGGCCCAGAACCAGGCAGACAGGCGCGCCAATGTGGCACACACCCACACTCATGCACACACATGCACACTCGCGTGCCCCACTCACATGAACACACACCCAAGCTCGCACATGCACACGTAGGCACGTGCATATACTGGTACACACCCACATTCACATACCCACACATATGCCTGTGTGCACATACTCTTATACACGCATGCACGCACACACATGCATATACTTGCACACACCCATACTCGTGCACACACACCCCCATACACTCGCACATATGCACACACTCTTACACATGCATGTACACACAGGCACACACATGTACATGCATGCATGCACACATATAGTTGTACACACCCACATTCATATACCCACGCATATGCCGAAGTGCACATACTCTTATACACACATGCACACACGCACATGCATATACTTGCACACACACCCATACATCGCATATATGCATACGTGCACACGCACTCCATACACTCGCACATATGTACACACTCTTATGCATGTACACACAGACACACACGTACATGTATGCACACACACATATAGTTGTACACACCCACATTCATATACCCACGCATATGCCTATGTGCACATACTCTTATACACACATGCATGCACACACATGCATATATTTGCACACACCCACACTCGTGCACACACACCCATACATCGCATATATGCATACACTCTCTTACACACACGCATGCACACACATATACTTGCACGCACCCACATTCATGCACACACACACCCATACACTTGCACATATGCATATGTGCACACGCACTCCATACATTTGCACATATGCACACACTCTTACACACACATGCATGCACACACATGTACATGCATGCACACATATAGTTGTACACACCCACATTCACGTGCACACACACCCATACACTCGCACATATGTATACGTGCACATGCACTCCATACACTCTCACATATGCACACACTCTTACACATGCATGTACACGCAGGCACACACATGTACATGCACGCACACACACATAGTTGTACACACCCACACATGCCAATGTGCATATACTCTTATACACGCATGCACTCATGCACATGCATATACTTGTACACACCCACACTCATGCACACACACCCATACATCGCATATATGCATACATGCATACACTCTCTTACACGCAGGCACACACATGTACATACACGCACACATATATAGTTGTACACACCCACATTCATGCACACACACACACCCATACACTTGCACATATGCATACGTGCACATGCACTCCATACACTCGCACATATGCACACACTCTTACACATGCGTGCACACGCAGGCACACACATGCACACGCACGCACACATATATAGTCGTACACACCCACATTCACGTGCACACACACTTATACACCAGCACATGTGCATACTTGCACACCCCCTCACTCATACACACATACACGCAACTCACATGTGCACACGCAGGCACACGCAGGCACACGCTCATACTGCATTTGCATCAGAAGGAACACTTAGTGTTCACCCACCCCTACTGCAGCTCCAAAGCTGTCACCTCCCATCTCAGCCGTCCCTGGGGAGCTTGAGGGACACAGCCCATTCATTCACTCACCTGTTCACTCATTCACCCAAGGACCTTGCCGTACTGGGCCCTGGGCTGAGGACCAGAGTTCCAGAGGTGAACCAGGGAAGACACAGCATGCCCCTCACTGGCTCCCAGGCCACCGCAGGAACAAGACAGCCTCGTCACGTGGTCAGGGCTGTGACAAACTGGCGACTCCAGCGAGCCCCTGGCTGGCCTGAGGGTGAGGTGGACTCGCGAGGTGCCCTGGGAGGAGATTCTCAGGCCCCATGTGAGCCTGAGTCCAAGCCGCCCAGCCCACGGCAGCCCCTCTCCTACGCCCCCTCCTGGCCGCCTTTCCAACCTGGCCCCACCCCCGTGGCCCTGTCACCCCATCCCCGCACCTGTTTTATTTTTCTAAGTAACACCTATCGCTACGTGAAATCTCACTCTCACACACACGTACACACACATACACGCACGCTCGCTTGTGTATCAGTCATTGTTTTCCTCTCCCACTCGAGGACAAGCAGCCCATTGGCCACAGTGTGTCCTTACCCAGGATCCTACCCGGTCATCACTGCCCCAGGCTCAGGAGGCCTGCAGTTAGCCCACAACGTCTGCACGGCCCGTCTCCAGAATCCCAAGGTCTCGTCACGCGGAGGCCGGCCTCGCTGCCTCTCTCCCGGACGCAGTCCCCATCGCCCCTGCAGCAGGGTCCACCCTGGCCCGCGCCGGAACCCCCGTGGCTGTGTGAGGCCTCCCCCCCCCACACACACACCCCATCACCTCCTAAGGAGGACCATCACGAGGACTCATCATGTGCTCAGCGCCATTCTAAACGCACTTGACCTGCGTTAACTCGTGGGTCCTCATAGAAGCCGCTGAGCTTCTATGCCAGCACGCCCTTCTTCACAGATAAAGAAGGTGAGGCCCAGAGAGCTGAGTTCCCCGGTGAGGGTAACACTAGTGGGCGGCAGGGCAGGGCAGGGCAGGAGGGTCCCGGATGCCCTCGGGACAGTCACACCTGGCTCTGCATTTTCTGACGGTGACTTCGACAAGTCGGGGTCATCTTGGCATCCAGTCTCCCCATCCAGGACGTGGGGAGGGCAGTGCTAGTCCCTACTTCCTGAGCGTCAAGTGTGGGCCAGGCCTGGGAGAGACTGATGAAGCCGTGTCTGTGTGCCCGTCTCCGTACCTTTGAAGACCTCACGGTTTACTGGAATGGAGCGTCGTGCCCGACACACGCCGTGGCACACGCTAAGAGCCTTAGCAGAGAGGTGGTGGGGGTGAGCAGGCCCGTGCCCCCACTGCCAGGGCAGGCTAAGTCTCCGGGCCTGCTGCGTCTGGGTCTTACAGGAGGAGTCGGCACGACCACGTGTTCAAAGAGGGTGAACGTTTCAGGCGGAGGGCGCACAGGGAAGCCAGGCACGATACCAATGCTGTGTCAGGGGCCCCTGACACCAACCCTTTAAGGTGGGAGTTTGTAGGAGTTAGGCTAACGCCAGCAGCTGTAACAAATAGCCCCGGCATTGCAGGGCGGAAGATGCCGAAATGTACTCCTCACTCATGGAAAGGTCCTGGGTGACACATGGCTGTCCCGCAGAGACACAGGCTCCGTCCATCCCACGGACCTTCATTCCCAAAGCTTTGCTCCTCACTTTCCAGCAGCGGAAGGGGGAAAGGGGTGGAGAAGACTCACCTGCCTCCGAACAGCCTTGGCTCACAAGTGCCAGGCACCCCTGTGCTCCCATTCCTATGGGTGAGAACCAGTCCTGTGGCCACACCCAAATTGCAAGGGCAGCTGGGAAACGTAGTTCTTGTCCGGGCCACCACTCGCGAGGAGGGAACAAAAGTGGTGGATAATCGGCTGGGGTTGCCATGGTATCATCCCATTTTAGAGGTGAGGAAACTGGGGTGTGGAGGGGTTCAGCCACTGCTTCAAAGTCACACAGCAGGCTCAGAACCAATCCCGGGGGGCGAAGCTTCCCTGCAGGGCTGGCAGGCAGTGCATGCTGGCCACAGGGCACTGCTTATGTGCACCTTCCCAGCCTCCAGCTTTGATCACGCGGCCCTGGCCTGCCATTTCCTGCCTTGGCTGCTGGCCCCCCTGCACTCCCCCCATCACCTTATCGCCCTGGGGACCGCCCCTCCTCTGCAGGTGCCCGTGCTGAAGCCCATGGATCTGATGGTGGAGGTGAGCCCACGGAGGGTCTTTGCCAATGGCCACACCTACCACATCAATTCCATCTCCGTCAACAGCGACTGTGAGACGTACATGTCGGCAGATGACCTTCGCATTAACCTCTGGCACCTGGCCATCACCGATAGGAGCTTCAGTATCCTTTCCAGCTGCGGGCAGGGGGCTTCTGGGTGGGGGCGGTTGGCTCAGTTGTAAGCGAGCCGACTTGGGGGCTTCTGCTTTGGTGCAACGTCTCCAGTGAGTGAGTGAGGCCCGGATTCGGAACCACGGTGAGTTGCTTTATGAAGACTTTAAAGCCGTGGCTGCCGAGGGTTCTGTTCGTCCCCTTGCCTTCTCCAGGTGGTAGTTTTCCATGTCGTTCTGGGACCTCATCAGGGGCCATGGAGGAGATAGAGGCCTGGGGTCAGCCCTCCTGGGTTGTGGCCCAAGGCAGGGGCTTCAGTGCTTGATGAACAGCCTCGGGGTCCCAACCAGGGCTTAGAGTGAGAGTTGAGGTGTCACCTGTCCGGTTGGATGGGACCAAAGGGGGACCCTGCCTGGTGGCCCCCTGTGTGTAGGCAAGCTAGGGGCAGTCCTGACCCCACTGATAAGTGGAGAAAGAACTCTGTACAGAAGCCAGGCCTGGGAAGGGCCACAGGGGACAGACCAGCTAGGGTTGCTAAGGTGTCGGGCCTTGCAGACCAACAATAATAATCATACACAGTGCGGCTCTCTGCCTGGCCTCAGCACGTGTTCACGTTCACTCATCACCCTGACAACAACCCAGGAGGTAGGTGCTATCGTGACCTTCTTTACAGATGAGGAAACTGAGTCACGGGGAGCCCCAGTTAACCTGCTTAAAGCTCACACCTAGCAAATGTCCAGCCCAGGCCCCCCAGCCCCGGATCCCCATGTCCAACCTTCACATCCAGCTGCCCTTCGTGAAGGATGCCTCTCAGGTGTGCAGTGGCAGGGGGTGCGAGGCCCCCCACCCCCAAGAGCTCTCGTGCAAGCTGACGGTCTCCAGGTGTCCGCTCTGTGCGGGGTGCCGGGCAGTTCCTGCCATGAGAACCTCCCAACACGGGCTGTCATGCCTGCTATTGCTCCCGCCTCACCGGTCAAGAGTGGGTTGTGTCCCTCGGAGCAGAAGCTAGGACTGGCCGGGAGGGCGTTTGGGAGCCAGAAGGAGCAGCCTGGAAGGTCTGAAGGAGAAGCAGAGGGTAGCAAACGACTTCTGAGGGCCGAGAGCTAGGCACCTGCCAGAGGCCAGTGGGCAGGGAGACCCTGAGAACGAGGAGAAGGGGGCTCGGAGGGGCAGAGAGTAGCACCCGCTGTTCCCGAGCCCAGCAAGAGGATGTAGGGCAGATGTGGGGCCTCGCGGTCAACGTGAGCCTCTCTCTGTGGGAGTCTCACTCTGCACATTCAAGCTCGCTGACCTTGGTGAGTAGCCAGATCTCTGGGAGCCTCAGACTCCTCACTGGCCCCTCCCCACTGGGACTGCAGGGTTCAGGGAGCCCCGCCGAGATGCACCCAGCACGGAGCTGGTGCTCTGCGTGTTGGGAAACGTAAGCGTCTGTCTCCTTCCTGCCCCGAGGGAGCGAGTGCGATGAGCCTGGAGGGTGGAGGTGGATGGTCACAAAGGTTCAAGGAGGAGCTGAGGCTGGAGCGGCTTGGAAGGAATGGAAGCTCAAATTTGGCTTGGTGGACAGGGCTGGGCTGGGCATCTGCCTGACCTTCCGTTCAGGCTGAAAGCCTGGTAGGTCCCACCCCCTCCCCGATGGGAGAGCTTCAGTTGGTCAGGACTCTTCTGTTGCAAGGGTTAGAACAGTTCATCCCCATTGGCTCAGGCAAAACGGCATTTGTTGACTTATGGACCGTGAGAAGGCTTCAGGCACAGGTGGATTCAGGGGCTGAAACAATGTCATCGGATCTCTCTCTCTGCTTCTTGCCTCTGCTCTCTGCTCTAGAGGCTTGTCTTAGGTGCCACGTGGCGGCAAATGGGGGCCAGCGGCACATGTCCCGCCCTCCCAGAGTAAAGTCCAAGAGACAAGAGACCAGTTTTCTGTGAGCTGTCCCACTATAAGCCCCCAGATGGCACCCCATGGGCTCTGATTGGGCCTCAGGGGCACCTCCAAACCCATGACTGGGGTGGGGGGGGATGCAGTGCTCTCACTGGCCAGGCCTGAGTCAAGGGTGCTGGAAGGGGGTCAGTGGGGGGGGATCTCCTGCCAGGCACTGCCCCAGCAGTTGGGGGCCCCCACGGCGGGCCACACAGACAGACGTCCGCTGCCAGGTGTGAGGTGTGGGCCAGCTTCCTAGCAGAGTGAAATGAGTCACATGGGAGCCCCAGGTCTGCACACGGGGTGGGTGTGGGACTTGCGTGTACCTGCAGCGGGCCGTCCTAGGTGCTTCCTCCCAGCGCCGTGCGGTGCACGGAGCCGTTTGCCGTCGTGAGCTCGCCTGGTGTGCGTGTTGGCATGAAAGCTGTGAAGCAGTTACGCATCATCAGCCCGTTTTGCAGATGAGGAAAGAGAGGTTCCGGGAGACAGGGGGGCTCAGCTGACGGGAGCAGAGCTGGGACTCGCTCTCAGGCCGCCGAGGCCTGGCCCCAGGCGGCTTGGCCTACCCTTGGGCTGCCCGCTGCAGCCACCCTCCTGGTTTCTACTCCCGGGCTGCTATGAAGATTCGGTAGCGTTGTGAATGCCCACAGCCCTTAAAACCTGTAAAGCCCTGAAGCCGTGTAAGGGCTAGTGTATCATTCATTCATTCAGCCATTAAGGCCTGGTGCCTCCTCTGGCCTGGGCCCCGTGCAAGCCCCGGGACACAGGGGCAATGGAAGAACTCGGCCCTGCCGGTGGGGGCCTCCTTCCGCGTCAGGGACGTTGCGCTGCTTTGGTGGGCATGGCAGGGCGAGGATGCTGGGAGGGGCCGGGCTCCTAATGTCAGTGGTTCCAGAAACCCCCTCACGCCTGCTCCTGTGTCTGTGTTCCTTCATTTTCCCAATGTTTCTAGTTTCTATTCATTTTCTTAAAAAATTTTTTTTTTTTATTAGAGAGAGAGAGAGAGAGAGAGAGAGAGAGAGCGTGAGCAGGGGAGGAGCAGAGAGAGAATCTTGCTCGGCGCAGAGCCCAGCTCGGGGCTCGATCCCACGACCCTGGGATCGTGACCTGAGCCGAAATCAAGACTCAGACGCTCCACCAATGGAGCCACCCAGGTGCCCCTCTGTTAATTTCCTTTAAGTCAAGTTGCTTTCTTTTTTGTCTTTTTGTCTAAATTAACGTGTTCTAAATGCGGCTGCCATAAGTGAAAATAAAACCTATGACCTATCACAAGCGGGATGAAACGGTGAAGACAAATGCTATGAGAACAGGACAGCGGGAACAAAATCGTCCCTCCGCCCCGGCCAGCGCAACTTCCTGTGATAGTGCAAATATCCCAGCTCTGGGCAGGCTGGTAGGTAGCTGCCGGCCGTGTGTGCTGGGGCAGCGCCTAAAATGTGGCTAGGTTGACCACGGAACGGAGCTTTTTATTTAGTTTTGTTTCAGTTAATTCAGATTTCAACTTAAACAGCCACCCGTGGTGGCCGAGCTGGACGGTGCATGCAGCCTCTGTTGGAGGCCGGTTCTCAGTCAAGGATGGAGATGAAAACGTGCTTGAAGCCAGAGCATAGCAGCATGGAATGGAGGCTTTCTCCCTTCTCCATCAAATGGATTGGAAAATAATTGGAGACTTTTCTCAGTGTATGAATCTGTGCTGGGAAGGCTGTGCCTGCCCCTCTCCTCGCTGCACTGTAAGCATGGGGCAGGGGCAGCACTGCTCAGCCCGGGGGGCGTCCTGGGCTGCGTGTGTGTGCCGTGGGTGGACTGGATTCCAGCGGGCAAGCTGGAGGCCAGGAGCCCAGCGGGGAGATCCAGGGAGAGACGGTGATGGGCCGGCAGCGTCACGGCCATGAGCAGGAGTCAGTGGAGTAGTGAGGCAGGAGGCCGTATCGTGACTATCTTTTGGACCAACGTGGCCACAGGACGTTGGAACAGGCTAGTTGTGAGTAAGAGAAGAGGGTTGATCCGCCACAGGACTGCAGGCCCAGTTGTCCTGAGTCCTCACTGGCGGCTGTGCCTCCTTGCCCTATTTAAACACACAGATTGCGCCCCGTCCGCGTGTTGGGGAGCACACCATTCACGGCTGTATTTGCTGAGTACCTACTTGTGCCAGACGTTTGAATTAGCTAGGCAAAGTCCCCTGCCCCCCTGGAGCCAGCAGACAATAAACCATTAATATAAGGAACAAGTGACAAACCCAGCACGTCCATGCAAGCAGCGGACAAGTACCGTGAGCCCACGGGGCGCGGCGGTGTGCATTGTGTCGAGCCCTGTCTACCTGCGTGGCCGCGGGTGTGGGCTGGGTGGGGGCTGTGTGAGCTGGGGCGGTTGTTTGGCCAAGTGAGGGTGCCTTGCAGGCAATGGCAAAAACGACGACTGACCCTAAGGTCTAGGCCAGGTGAGGAGGAGACGGCTAGTGACCAGAGAGGAACACGCGTCATTGGGGGGTCCCCCTGGGGACCCAGGAGTCTTCCCTGGCTGCAGGTCCTGCCACATAACGGCACGTTAGACGTGTGTGCTGCCTCTTAATTTTGTGAAGGTGAACTGGCTGATCGGAATATAAAGACGGGCCCGTGCCTTGAGGTGGAGGAGTGTGCGTCCTGCAGAGCTGGGCCCCGGGTAGCCCCCGCCTGTGGAAACAGTACCCTGGAGGCAGACAGAAGGAGTGGAGTGGAGTCTCCAGGGGTGGGTGGTTGTGGAAACCTCCTGTTCAGACCGATTCATCAGGGAACCACGCTGTACGTCGCTCCCTGTGGCCCGCTGCTGTTTTGGCCACCAGAGCGACAGGACACGGGGGCCCGGAGCAGAGACCAGCGCCCGCCCCGTGGAGGTCGGCCTCCCTGGCGGGGAAGGTCAGGTCTGTCGGCTGCGGGTGTGATGATAGGTTCCTACGCGGCCGAGTGATTAGAAAAGGTGTTTCATTTCCACCGCGGGAGGAGGCCGGCAAGGCCTGCTGAGCTGGGGAGTTGCTCCGAATCTGGACACTCGTCTTGTGCCTGTAACTCCTGGGGGCTTCGGCGCCTGGGGCTTCCCATTCCTTCGACTCTCGCCCTCTGGTGCCTTGCCTTGCCCTGACACTGCTGTTCAATGTCAAGGCCACTGGAAGTTTGCTGCTGTGGTACCACCTCCGCAAGTCGGAATGTAACACCTTCAGTCTAAGCAGAATTGCTTTGTAGTGAAGGTTTTAAGAGACGGGAAAACTTCTTGAATAAGGGAGAAATGGTGGGTGTCGTTTTGACCGGTGAGAAAAGGTGGTAAGAAAGCTCACTCCGAGGCCCCTTCCTCTGCTAATTTGAGCACTGGTCATTCTGAGCAGAGGATGGGGGGGCCTGGTGCTTACTGAGCCCCTCTGTGTGCCAGGCACACACGTAATGCAGCGTCTCCTTCCTCTCCCTCACCCACAAGCTAGAAAGAGGTGCCAAGCCCTTTCCGCTTCCCCCCTCGATGGCTCTGGAATCATGCCCTCCTCTCCTTCTCTGCCAAAGGCCCCACTGAGGCTGGACCATTCCTGCTTGGCCTGTTGCCCGGATCCCACATTGCCCAGCCAGCTGGCCCTCCGCTGTGAGAGGGAGGAGCTGTGAGAGTTGCTCATCAGAACCTCTGATCTGACCTCATCAGGCCCCTGCTTAAAGCTCAGTGGTTCCCGTCAGCTTCTGGAAAAAGTCGAAATCCTTCAGCGGTGCCCTAGGGCTCTTCATAACCAGCCCCCGCCCACCTCCCCAGGCTCCTGTGTATCAGGCTTATGTACACCTTCAGGCCATTGGGTTTCCCTTAATGTTATGGGAGGGGTTTAAGAGAGGGGGTGCTCTGTCTTCTGCTGGTCCTTCCTGGGATCATTCTTGCTCCCTCTCAGCCTGGCTGGCTGCCATGTGGCCATAACTGTCACCCATAGCCCCCTCTGCTCTGTCTACTCTGCACCCCTCCTGGGCTATCAGAGCCCCTCTGGGCCCACACTTCCTGGTCACACTGGGCTTTCCTCGTCTCTTAATATGACCACCTCTTCTATTTTCTGGTGAAACCCTCAAGATTCAGTGCACCCAGTCTTAGCCCTCTCTGTATCCCCATGTATAATGCAGGGTCCAGCACATAGCAGGTGCTTATGAATGGTCGTACACGGTGACTTTGGACGGAGGAGTTCCAGTCTCCATCTGGTCTTAGGGATGTAGACACCTCCTTGTGAATCTGGGCTCCAGGGGCCTCAGAGATCCTGAACACTAAAGAGCAGTGGTCTGGGCTCTGGGGTCTGGCAGACCTGCGCTCAGATTCCTTGTTTAACCCCCTTGGCCACCAATTTCCACCAATGTAAAATGGGCCACGTTCCTTATCCTAAGGATATTTGTAAGGAATGAAGAAATCACGCACATGAAAGGCCTGGTACTACTCGGGGCCCAGCAGGGGGCCAGTATTTCCCTCCTGAACAACAGATCCTCAGATATTTAAGGCTGGTTCTCATAAAATCCCTGCATTGTTTCTGGTTGTCAAAGCCCCTTTTTTAGTCCAGCACTGTGCCCACATCTGTTTAAACAACCTCTCACGTCCTTTAATACCAACATTTGAGACAGGCAGCTCTGAGCGATTTTTCTTGAGCTTGATGCTTCTTAAAGGTAACAGATTGCACAGAGGGTCTCAGCTGATGGGCCTCTGCTTTATTTTTAGCACTCGGAGAACTGTGAAGATGGTTCAATTGATTTTTCTCCCCTCTGAGCGATTTCTCATGGTGGAATCTGGCACTGCACCAAGCCTTGGTCTGGAACAAATTCCTAATTGCCATTTATAGAGCAGGTCCTGAAGCTAGGTGGGATGGTGTGGCAATAATTAGGGGTAAAGGCTCCAAACCTCGGTCAGCACACTGCTGCCTGTGGGCTGGGAGTGTTCCCCATGCTGAGAGCAAAGGAAGGGACTTGCCGAGGCCCCTCCACGTGCCAGGGTCTGTGATTAACGAAAAATCTGGAGCTTGGCACCCAGCCTGGCTTACTCACTGGCCACCCTGCCAGTCACTTAGCCTTCCTCAGCCTTGCTTTTCTTGTCAGTTCAGTGGAGTGTGACTCCTGTGCTGGGGGCTGTCAGGGTAGAATGGCTGGAGAGCACAGGGCCTGATGTACTGTAGACAGCCCACACTGGCCCTGACCTGCTGTCAGGCACCCTGCAGGCTACCTTCTTCCATCCTCCCCTAGTACCACTCTGCAGAGAAGGAACAGGAGCATCTGCTCAGAAGTGCTTGAGTCTGAATCCCCCAAATCAGTTTCCACCCAGGAAGCATGTCGTTAAGCTGTTAGCACACGACTGTTTTGGGGGCTCAGCAAAGGCCAGGCTTCCCAGGGGCTGAGCCCCGGTGCAGCTGTCCTTGGTGCTGACCCCGAGCGGAGCGCCCATGGACCTGTCCATGGTGCTGACCCGGGACCCAGCTCTCGTGCAGCTGTCCGTGGTGCTGACTCCATTGTCCGCCAGAGCATCATCTTCCTCCCCACCTCGCACAGCACCTCGCACACCACCTCGCACACCACTGTCACCTCTTACTGAACACTTACTCTGTGCAAACAGTGCTCTAAGCACATTGCACGTATTAATCTATTTAATCCTCCTGACAACACTGTGGAGTAGGCATTATTGACATCCCCCTTTCGCAGACGCAGAAAGTGAGCCACAGGAAGGTTAAGTAATTACCCAGAGTTACCCAGCTGGGAAGTGTCAGGGCCTAGGATTCAGACTTGGGGCCTCTGGATGCAGGACCTATGCGATTCACTGTCATGCCACACTGCCTCTCAGTCATGATAGTGACAACCCCAGAACAGCCACTGTTACTCCACCTTCGATCTGCAGGCACTTGTGCCTTAAACCCTTAGAGCGACTCGCCTGTGTTGCTGTCATTCCTTCCATTTTGTGGGTGTGGAGATGGGCTCGGAGAAGTGGGTGCACTTGCCCATGGCCCGTCCAGCCCCATCAGTACAATGATGTTTCCTGGCTCTTTTCTTGGATCCTAAGGGAGAGCAGGTGCTTTTCACCACACTGCAGGACAGAGTAGGGGTTGCTTGGTGGCAGAGGTGACACAGGTGGCTGAGTGCGCAGGCCATAGCTGTAGTTTCTTTTTATATTTTTTAAGTTTATTTATTTTTGAGAGAGAGAGAGAGAGAGAGGAGCAGAGAGAGGGAGAGAGGGAGCCCCAAGCAAGCTCCACGCTGTCAGCGCAGAGCCCGATGTGGGGCTTGAACTCACGAATCATGAGATCATGACCTGACTCGAAATCAAGAGTTGGACACTTAAACCCCTGAGCCACCCAGGTGTCCCAACAGCTGTAGGTTTCTAACATACCCTCTAATCGTGGGGACGTGAGACTCTGCCGTGCTTCTGATCCCTCCTGAAAGGCCTCCATGGCATTTCTGTGACACGCTCCTGATTAAAACCCCCTTGACCACAGTCTGGAGCCCCGTCTCCCACCCTCTCCCCGCATTGGGGCTCCAGCTGGCTGCCATGTCACAGCTCCTCAGCCTTCTGTCTGTCTCATGTGGAATTCCCCCGCCTTCCCTCGGATGATCCTACTCTTCTCAGTCCTCGGCTTGATGCCTTTGGCTCCCCGAATCTCCACACCAGCTCAGGGCCTTGCCAAAAATCCTATCCTGTACACCCTGTGTGTCTCTCCTGGGGGAGTATTGTGGGTCTCTCTGGTGTCACTGCTGGATTAGAAGCCCTGGGAGAGGAGGTCAGGATGGGCTCCAGTTTGCCCTTTCTTAGCCACCCGGGTGTGTGTCCCAGCACTGTCTTGCCTAGGGTTTCTGTCTCAGCTCTTAGGAGCCAAGGCATTCAATTCAGCACAGACCCCCAAGTCCTTGTTTTCTTGGGGGGGGGGTCCATTATTGCACGCCTGGCAACCAGCTTAACTTTGTGTTTTTCCAGAGGAAGAGAAAGCCTCTGATTCTGATTTGATAAACTTTAATTATTGCTAAAGGTACTAACCTTGTACTGGGGCCTTTTAAAAAAACACACGTATCTCCACATCATTTTATTTTATTTATTTTATTTTAATTGCTAGGGCCTCTGACTTACGTCATCTCATTAAATCTTCATCGTAGCCCTGCAAAACAGATTTTATCAATGCATTCTACAGATGAGAAAAGCAGGGTGCAGAGAGGTTGAGAAGGTTTCTGGAGGTCACACAGCTGTTTATGGTGGAGCTGGCCTGTCAAGTCCCAGTCTTTGTGACTCAGAACTGAGTGCTCTCTCCCTGTCCAAGTACTTGGGAAGGACATAAGCTGGCTTGTGGTAGAAGTGTGCAGACTGGCTCAGCACATGGAGAAGACCTACAAGGGTTTCAGTGGGCTTGTACAGTGAACGTTTACCCAGAATCCCCCTCTCTCCATGGCCCTGTATGGCTCCGGCGATTAGGCTCTTCTCTCTGAGCAGAATCACACCATCACAGTAAGTTTCCAAGAAGAGAAGGGAAGAGGCTGTCATGGGCTGAATTGTGTCCCACCAAAATACATATGTTGATGTCCTAAGTCCTAACCCCAGGACTTCATAATGGGATTGCATTTGGTCCTTAAATGGGTGATTAAGGCAAAACAAGTCTGCTAGGGTGGGTCTTAATCCCAAAGGCAAAACAAGTCTGCTAGGGCGGGTTTAAGCCACTCATCTATGACATCCGCTGTGGCAGCCCGAGCAAATTCATACAGAGGCAAAGGTTGCCAGGAACCTCGTACAGGATCTGATGTGGTTTGGCCAGAGTGCTCATGGCTCATCTTTGTAGCTAGGGCATCTCTTGGAGAAAATCTTCTGAAAAAATCAGCTCAGCTGGCTGTGCCCCAACAGGACTGTGTCCGTGTGCAGGAGGCCTTCTGGGGCACCTGCACACCCAGTGTCCCTGGAGAGCCTGTCAGGGAGGCTTCTCGTGGCGTGGTCCTTGGCAGAACTGCCTCTGTCCTCACTCGCTAGCTGCTCAGTCACCATGGGAACCGCCTCTCCCATCCTGATTGCCTGTTCCCGCAGAAACATCTAGATAAACCATGCTTTGCTCAGTTAAATCAATGGAGCCCAAGGCTGCATCCTTCTCATTACTGAACTCCCCCACCCACGCTGTTGGCACCCACCTTGCAGGGTCACGGGCCAGTCCAGTGTGCCCCAGCAGCAGGGCCCTGCGGTTGTGTATTGGGTGGGGATGCACTTAGTCCAGAACAGAGGGCATGCGGGAAGAAGCACCGCCTGGGAGTTAGGAAGCCAGGACTCTGTCCCCGCTCACCCATGCTCCACACGTGGCCCTGCACAAGCTACTCCCTGCCCTGGCCTCCTTCGTGGGAGTGGAGGGTGGGCGGTCTTTCCCACAGGGATGCGAGGTGCCTGGCCCGTGGGTGCAGGGCCGGGAGCTGCCCTCCACAGCTCTCTGAGGCTGTGACAGTGTCTCCAAGCTCAGTTAGTTGCTGCGTCTTCATAGAGCCATTTTTTGTGACCTTGCCCCTGAAGTCTGTCCCGATGTTAGTGAATATTTGTGTCCTTCTCTGATGTTGATGGGATTGTTTTCGTATCCGTTTCTCCCTCGAGCTCCTTCTCAAACAAATCAGTGACGTTTATTCATTTCATGTGCCGGACTCATCTTATGGCCGGTGGAGGAGTGTGGCGCTTTGTGCCTGTGCCCACACCCTGCACAGGTGGGAGGGACGAAGATCGGAAGAAGGAGGGCCGCTGGAGGTGGAGTGACCTTCTCCCCGACATGTCAGAGGCTCTCTGTGTGGGGCCTCCTGGCGTTGCAGCTCCGGGCACCGAGGGCTGGCAAATGGTTCTCCACGCTGATGTGACCCTGCCTGGCTTCAGGCCATCAGACCGTGCCTTTGGCAGCAGGAGATAAAGGAGTTTCTATAAAAATCTCTGCAAACCCGATGACTCAGCAGAAGGCCTGCCTGGATTAGATGCCGGTGTCCTTGGCAATAAGAGCTACAGACTTTGCTGTAGGGCGGGACAAACGGGCCTGTTTTCTGAGCTCCGCCGACACCCCCCAGGCAAGGGCCAGAGCTCACAGGGCTGTGCCAGGCGCCGGAGGACATCCTCATGCTGGGGGAGGAGCCAGGCCAGTGAGGCTGTTTTACACACTGGTCCTGTGTGGGGGTCAAGAGGGAAGGTTCCTGCTACACAATCAAGATCGTGGTCCTTCTTCTTGGCCCTGGGCCAGCAGAGAACAGCCCTGGGGGCCAAATCCACCTGTTCATAAAGTTTTATGGTCTCTCAGCCACTCCCATTCATTTACATGCTGCCTGTGACCCCGATAGAGCAGGAGGGTTGAGTATCGAGGTGAGATCTTATGGCTCCTATTCCTAAAATGTTTACTGTCTGGCCACTTACAGACATTTGCCTGCCCTGGATCTAGAGCAACACACCCACTCACACTTGGGCCCTGAAGGAAGAGGGATTCATCGTATGACATGGGGGCAGGAGCCAAAGGCTTCGAGGAGCCAGAGACCTCCTCCTCCAGGGGGCGCTGGCCCCTCCATGCCCACCCAGGCGGTCAGGGGCCAGGGTTTATGCTTCTCACCCCTGCTCTGCTTTGCCCCATCACACAGTGGGTGTATTGCCAGCTCTGGAATCTGACTCAGTCCCAGGCTTCCCGCCCCCCGCCTCTGCCGAGTCCCCAGAGAGTGGCTCTTCCTTGCTGAGCCTCTATTTCCTCGTCCACGGGCTGGGGTACACCGCATTCACCGATGGAGAGGTTTGAGCAGGACACAGATGTGAAGCTGGGCTGGAGTTATTTATTTCTGTGAGAGAGAGAGACAGAGCACGAGCAGGGGAGGAGCAGAGAGAGAGGGAGACACAGAATCCAAAGCAGGTTCCAGGCTCCGAGCTGTCAGCACAGAGCCCGACGTGGGACTTGAACTCCCAAACCATGAGATTGTGACCTGAGCCGAAGTCAGACGCTCAACCGACTGAGCCCCCCAGGTGCCCCGTGCCAGTCCCCTCCTTAAAGGACCCCTCCACCACCACTCCCCTGGCCTGGAGTCTCCCTGAGCCCTACTGTTCATCTTCACGTGAAGGGCTTCTTCCCCTTGAGAGGGTTTGACACTTCCTGTACCCACCCCCAGCCTGGATTGGAGGGGCCTGAGACGGGCTGGTTGGTTCATTGACTCCAGCGGCTATTCACTGGGCACCTGCCATGTGCCGGGCACTCCTCTAGGCACCGAAGGTGCAGCAGCGATCCAGACAGGGCCCTGCCCTCGCTGGGCAGCTGGGCAGTGAACAAATAAGCATGACGAGATGTCTGTGGTACTCGTGCAATGGCCGGGCCACTGCTCCCCAGCTCCCGGGAAGCATGAGTTTCCCGTGGATGTCAGAACAAATTTCCACAAACTGGCGGGGTGGGGGTGGGGTGGGGCTTACAACAGAAATCTCAGTTCTCGAGGCCAGAAGTTTGCAGTCAAGGTGCTGGGAGGGCTGTGCTCCCTCTGGAGGCTCCCTCCTGCTTCTCCCAGCCCCTGGTGGCCTCACGCCTTCCTGGAAAAGTACCTGGTGCTCAGTTGCGGGGTGTGGCATCGAGCAGGTTCACCTTCCCTCTTCCTTCTCCTCCTCCTCCTCCTCCTCTTCCTCCTCCTCCTCCTCCTCCTCCTCCTCCTCCTCCTCCTCCTCCCTCCATGACCTGCTCCTCTCTCCACCTACCTGGTCAGCAAACTTAGTTGCCAAGGTGTGACTGGAGTTTAAATGCACGCCCATCACACAGTTGGAGCACAGGTATATGGAAAACAACATGAATAATTCATCCGGCTTTGCCAGGGGGAGGGGCTTGCCGATGAGTCTAATTACGCTCGTTCCCCAGGGAGGCCAGTTTGCCGTAAACCTCGTGAGGCACCGCGTACGTGTGGGATTCATGCAGCTGCCCGTGAAATGGGGGAGAGGCCACCTGGGGGGTCAGTCCTCCAAATGAGAGGGTGCTCCGGGATCATGCCCAACCCCTCGTTTCGCAAATGGGGGACGCTGAGGCTTGAGGACTGTAAGTGACGTTTGCGTGCGGCCCTGAGCATCCGAGAGAGAGCTGAGACCGGATGCTCAGCCCGGGGCCCCCGGCTTCTGACCCCGGCTTCAGCACAGGGCCTGCCAGAGTCAAAGCCCCCACATCAGGTCACGTTTGGACCAAATGTCTCACAGTCCACGTGCACAAGGCCACATGGGTGTGAGTCAAGGAGGAGCGTTTGCACTGTGCGTTCCGTTTGGGGTATAGTTCAGGCTCGGCTTTGTGATGTGATGAAGGAGTTCCACAGTGACAGCCCCACTCGGCAATTAATCCTTTCACACACCCGCCTGCACCCGGGAGGAGCCAGGTAGCAGGTGCAGGGCGGGTCCTGTGGTGGGCTCAGCAGGAGGTCTTGGAGAGGCTGATCGCAGGGGATCAGGCTGGGTGGCCATGCCCCGAAGGATGCCGTGCTGTCCTTGACATGCAGGCATGGCTCTGGCCCTGGGATGCAGAGGCGCGGGACCCCCTGCCCGGACTCAAGGACCCCTTGCCCTGCGGGGGCCCCAGCACATTCGCTGCCACTATGGCTTGGTCTTCCTCCTCCCGGGTCATGCGGGAATGTGTTTCACGTCCGTCTTTCCCTGGCACCCACTGTATCCAGAGCCCTTTGTTTGAAACAGCAAGAGATTTCCGGAGTGATGCTTGGGCTGTAAGTCCTGGGCTGTGAGTGGGACCCGGGCATTGGAGGCTCTGTCTCCTGAGCCCACACACAGGACCCTTGGTCCCCGCGCATCACCCTCGGCCAGCTCTGTGTCACCTGGTTCAGGCCTGTTCGCTGCAGACCTGATTGTGCCCCCGTGTACTTCTAAAAGCCATCACACCTCGTACCTGTTTCTAACGACTGTTGTCATGAGGCTGTCACGAGTGGTTAAGCATGATGGGGTCACGGGAAGCGTGCACTCTGGAATCCAACAAAGAGGCCACACCCATTTGCTTGGCCTTGAGCCCCGCGTGAGTCTGGGAGCAGCACGTGGGGGCCGGGAGAGGAGGCTTCCGGGCCCTCCCACTGCGCTTTCTGGATACCAGTGCGCACAGCTTCCCAGCCTGGCCATCTCTGTGAAAAGTCTCATAAACACTAGCCTCAGTCTCCATGAGCCAGACATCTGGTAAATGTGGGCGGACGGCTTCTGAGCTCATGCCGTGACTCACAATGAACGACAGTCGTAAACTGGGCGACAGGGGTCGTTGCGTGCGTCAGAGTTTTGGTCGTTGTGGAGGCAGAGCGATCCACGTCCGGGGTTCGGACGTCATGCCTCTGCTCCTCGTCCATTGAGGTGCGTTCTAGAACATCTCGAGGTGGGAAAGTGAATTGGGTTTGGACGCTGAGGGGGTCAGGAGGGTGGGTTGTGTGCAGGGACAGGTGATCTGAAAGTCTCTGAGGCTTGGAACAGCCGAGGGGGATTTCATAGCAGGTGACCCGAGGCGCGGGTCCCACAGCAGATGGCAAAGTGTCACGCACACCACGTGCTGGCTCTCAGAGCTCCAGCCTGGGAATGACGCATGGCACCTGTCACTTCCGCCCTCCATCCTTCGGGAAAGCAATAAGGGAGCCGGCTGCGCCGAGTGCCATCGGGCGGATGGACAGGTCCCCCCGTCCCCTCCCCCTCCCCCCACTCTGATGGGAAGCCGAAACAGGCAAGATATTTCACCATATCCTGCTGAGTCCTATTCCCCCGGAAGTCGTCTCTCCGTGAAACGCGGAGTAAACACGTGTCCCCTGATGAGTGACCCCACCGGGACTCCAGGCCGGCCGGCGTTCCTTGGAGCCCTGGCCACTTTGGTGTCCCTCCTTTGATGTTTGTGGCCCGAGTTCTGCAGAGAGAATTTAGTCTTGGCTTTTTCTCTCTTACGGTTCAGTCTCATTTTCCGCGATTTAATCTCTGCTGCTTATCGTACGAGAAAACCACAGTTTTTCGCAGCTCAGGCTCCTTTTCCCTCCTCTCGATATTTTTGTGCGATTCTGAGTGTCTGGTTAATGTTGGGCTTCCTGAAGCAATATTTGAGCACACAATATCGTGAGCACACACACCCTCCTCGGCGCCTCTGGTCACGCAGATTCAGCATTCTTTCAGACGTTTTATGAACTCTCACGTTTACACAAGTCAGGAAATGTCTCTCATTGAGGCTTTGGCAGGAGGGGCAGGGAGAGCTGATGGCAGGAGGCGTCTCAGAGTTTCCATCCCATTCTTTTCCAGACAATAAAAAATAATAATGGCAGCTGATATTCACTGAGCTCTGTGATGTATAAAACAGTGAGCAAGGGGATTTGCCGCTTCTAATTTTCACAGCAAGACTGTGTTAGCCCTGTCGATCCATTTTACAGAAGAGGAAACCGAGGCACGAAGAGCTAAGGAACTTCCCCCTTGATTGCACAGGCAACAGGTGGAAGAGCTGGGACTCAAACCCCAGACTCTGATTCCAGGGCCCGCACACAGATGCAGGGGGAGGAGGGGAGGAGAGGGCATTTCAGCCAAAGGGAACGGCCTGGGCAGAGCCCCGCACAGGGCTGGGGAGTCAGAGACCAGGGTATCGCTGTCAGAGAGGAAAGTACCTTTAGGGCCGAGCGACTAGTGGGATCTGAAACTGAAGAGATAGAGGGTGGTGGAGGTGAGGGGGGGGGGGTGCCAGGCCTTGAATGCTACACCAAGGGGTTCGGATTTGCTATTGTAGGCCATGAGGAGTGGATGGAAACTCAGCCTTACCCCTCGCTGCTGAGCCATCCTGGACAAGTTGCTCACCCTCTCTGGGCTCCAGAGTATCAGTCAGGGGTATTTCCTTTGCAAGCAACAGAATTCTTGGTCCTAGACAGAAAATGGATGAATTGGCTCCCGTATCTAGTCATCCAAGGGTCATGGAGTCCCTCCGTCGGCCCCTCTGAGGCCATGTGCTCGTCCCTCATGGTGATCGTGAGTGGAGACGACACAGATCAGCGCTGAGAACCCAGCAAGGAGAGAGCCTTTTCCCCAAAGGAGAACCTTGATGCTGTGGACAGAAGGGGAGTGGCTGCGGGGGTGGGGGAGGGGATCCAAAAGGTGCCGCACCCCCAGCTCCAGGAGCTGGGAGCACTGAGTGGCGGGAGCACTACCATTGCGCAGCAAGAGCCCTGCACGTACTAGGCCCTCAAACACGCCCTGCCTTCTCCTGGGCACCTGGTGTGGGGGATGGAGGGGAGGCCGGGCGGGCTGGTGGGTGCTGGCTGGGGACAGGGCACAGGTCGGGTGGGAGGCAGCAGGTCCAGCCTGCAGGGACAGTGGACGGCACCCAGAAAGGCAGCCGGCGGTCGGTCGGACGTGCAGGTGTGCAGCTCAGAGGCTGTCTGGGGCCGGGGCTTCGTCCAGGGGTCTCGGGAAGGGGGAGGCCGCTCAGATGCGGGGCACGTGGGAAGGCAGGGCGGCGGCAGTCCCCTCCCTTCTCTGGCCTCTCCTTGATGGGGCCAGACATCGTGGACATCAAGCCTGCCAACATGGAGGACCTCACGGAGGTGATCACGGCGTCCGAGTTCCACCCCCACCACTGCAACCTCTTCGTCTACAGCAGCAGCAAGGGCTCCCTGCGTCTCTGCGACATGCGTGCGGCCGCCCTGTGTGACAAGCACTCCAAACGTAAGTGCCCGTTCCCCCCGGGGACCCGGTGGGCAGTGGGGGCGGCGGGGCTGTGCCCGGGGCGGGTGGGAAGGGTGCGGGCTGGGGGCCCGTGGGCTCCGTGCTGCTGTCGTGCCGCTGGCAGGGGGAGCCTGGTCTTGCCCCCCCCCCCCCCCCCACCGCCTTCCAAGTCCCTGCACAGGCTGGGGCTGCCCAGCTTCCAGGGACCGGGCAGCTGAAACCAGGGTCGGGGAGCGAGCTGGGAGCCAGAAGCTAAGGTGGGACCCTACTCAGCTGGCACCTCCTCTGGGAAGCCTTCGCTGACCCCCCTACATTGGTTCAGGCCCCTTCTCTGTGTCCCCAGAGCTCCCAAAGCTTCCCTTTCACAGACTAGCCACAGCCTGCAGAACTTTCTGTGGGCTGGGCCGTCTACCCCAGCAGCCTGTGTGCTCCACAAGGTCACTTCCTCAGGCTGGAACCCTGACAGGGCCAGCCAGGGGGGATGCCAGGGGGGGTGCCGTGGGGGTCCGGGGCTGAACAAGGTCCGAGGAGCACGATGTGACAACCACCAGGACCACACAGTGGCTGACACTCCTTGGATACTCTGAGCCAGGCACCCAGACAGCTCTCTACCCACATCGTCTCGTCTTTACATGAGCTCTGATGGAGTCCAGCACAGAGGAGAGAGCTGAGGCTCCAGGGATGGGCCCAAGGTCACCCGAAGTGAAAAGCGGCAGAGCAGGACCTGAACCCAGGACTCTGAGATGCCCTGGCTGGTGCTCTCACCTCCAGCCTGGCCTACTTGGTGCTGGGTTCCCCAGAGGCCCCTAAAGGCAGAGAGGATCAGCGGGTCAGGCCATGGTATCCTCCCTGGGTGACCTTGCAGTGGTAGCAGAGGGGCAGGGACAGGCAGGACCCCAGTCAGGAGGGTGGGGACTTTGGTTCATCTCTGTATTTACCTCAACAGTGTCTGGGAATAAACACTTGCTGAGTGGATGAATGAATGAATGAGTGAATGGATGAATAAATGAATGAATGAGTGAATGAGTGAGTGAGTGAGTGAGTGAAGGAGTGAGTGACCAGTAAGCCCCTGGAGGTGGTTTCATTAGAGTTCTGTTAGGAGGGACTGGGTCACCTCTTCCCCTCGGGAGCCTGGTTTCCTGGGGCAGCCGGAGAGGGCGGCCCCTCCCCATGCCTTGGCCAGGCTGGGTCCCTACGTCTCACCACACTGCTGTTCTCTGAGCACGTCCACGCCCCGCAGACACTCGGCCCCAGGAACACCTTCTCCCCGGTGCTGAGCCTTCCTCCTCCTGGGGGCTGAGTGGCCAGCGCAGCTCGGGGGGGGGGGGACAGCAGATGTCCGTCTCTGAGCAGAGCTGGGGACACCGCCTGCTATGCTGCACACACGTCCCGCTGTGACGGCACGGCAGGAACCAGCAAACAGACGAAGAACTCACCACCGGGTGGTGCAATGGCAGGAGGTAGTAAGGGACATCAGCAACAGCCCGCAAAGAGCAGGGCGCAGGGAGGTCATCTCACCGGAAGTTACAACAGAACAGACGCCTCGAGGTGCCGGGGAGTGAGCCATGCAAGCTCTGGGCGGGGAATGTTCTAGAAGGGGGACACTTCAGGGGCAGAGGCTCCAAGATGGAAGGGCACCAGCGTTGTCGGAGGGCGGTGACTAAGGGGAAGGGTGTCGGGAGCTGAGGTCCGGGAGACACGCAAGGCGGGTGACTCAAGACGCCTGTGGGTCCGGGGAAGGATCCGGTTTCGTCTTAAGGGAGGTGAGAAAGCAGCAGAGGGGTGAGGGCCGGGCATGAAGTCACGAGACAGGTGTTTGAAAAGAGGAAACCTGAGGGGTCAACGTGGAAGCGGGGGCAGGAGGAGGCCCTGCCCGGGGGTCACTGAGAAGAAGCAGCGGGCCCCGGGGGGGATGACGAAGGTGTGGAGACGGGTCCCGTCCTGGGCGTTCTCGGAAGGCTGAGCTGGCGGGCTTTGCCAAGTGCGGTGTGGACCACGGCAGCTCCGTCCGAGGGTTGGTTTGTGCAGCGGGTGAAGGTGGGGCCCTTTCCTGGACGGACAGTGAGGACACTGGGGTGGGGGGCAGGGCGGCCGGGAGCAGAGACAGGACCGACAGGTGGGTTTTAGACTCAGTAAGTGTGAGATCGTATTGGGCCCCGGGGAGGGCTGTCGGGATGGCAGCCGGAGGTCTGCAGTCAGGGGCGGCGGCTCGGCCACAGATAAAAGTGTGGAGTCATCAGTGTACGGACGGATGGGAAGCCCAGGGGCCAGCTAAGACGCCCAGGGCGTGAGTGTGGACGGTGCCCAGCCCCCGAAGAGCAGCCCAGGGCCAAAACAGACGACCACAGGCTCCGTGGCTTAAAACAACGCAGATTTGTTCTCCGACGGGTTCTGCAGTTCAAAAGTCTGACATGGGTCTTACCAGATAAAAAAATCAAGGTGTCGACAGGCCGGTTCCTTCTGGAGGCTCCACGGGGGAAATGCATACCTTCCCTTCTCCAGCTTCTGGGGGCACCTGCATCACTTGGCTCGTGGCCCCTCCCTCCGTCTGCATAGCCAGCAGCGGCTACGGGCTCTTAATCATGCTGCATCACGTGACTGCCTCCCCTGCCCCCCCTTGCACACTGAAGGAGCCTCATCATTACATTGGGCCCCACCTGGATAATTTAGGGAGCCCTCCCTACCTGAAGGTCAGCTGGCCAGCGGCCTTGATTTCCCTTTTGCCATGTAACATTCCATATTCCCAGGTGCCCCCTAACGGTTATTGTTCTGTGCCCTGGAGGGCATGGCCCCGACCACCTCATGCCCACCGTGTGTGGCTCAGGCCGCAGGTGCTCTGGAGATTTGCCCGGGTGCAACTCTGGGTCAGACTGGCACGGAACGAGGTTGGAGAAGAGAGGAGAGTCTGGGGTCCACCTCTGGGCCCAGCCTGAGCCCACATGGGCCCCATGGGAAGGAAGAGGGATGAGGCCTTGTGGTCCGGCCTTTTTCATAGGGGCCAAATTCGGAAACATTGTAAACATCCAACAGAGCAAATGACGAGGAATGACGATGACGTCCGTGGTTCGGTCGTTTAGAATGTGGCGTTAGATTTGTAATGACACGAGGAAATGATTATGTTTTTTTTTATTATTATTATTTTTTTTAATGTTTA